>NC_062570.1:88471190-88780238 GCF_022837055.1 Prionailurus viverrinus
AGTAAGAGAGTGGTCACAAAAAGAGCATGATAGGGCGTGTCAAAGTGATGAGGGAGCCAACTGAAAGAGCTCCCAAAGGCCCAAGCTTGAACACTTTGAGCAATCAAAAAATAACATAGTATTTGATTTTAATCCAAAGTATAAAACAAATATCCATGTATCCATGATTAATAATGATGAATGACTGGGAAAATAGATAAATCTTTCGTACAAAATAGTTCCAACTAATGTATGAGATGCGTCTCCCTCAAGGAAGAGAGGCATGAATTCATTCCCTTTAAGTGTGGGCTGGGGGTGGTGACTTCCTTCTGGGGAGGACAGTATGCGGAGGCCTGGCGGAAGAGGAACAGCTTTCCAGTAGAGAAACCTGATGAGCATTGTCTCAGACAGGTGGGCGGGGTTAACGTCATGTTGACAGCATGTGATAAGCTGGGTACTTTACCTCTGTGACCTTCTGCCCCCCAGACCTACAATGCCAACCGAATCAGGAGAAACACCGGAGACAAACCCAAATTGAAGGATACTCCACAAAAGACACAACTAGTACTTCTGTAAACTGTTAAGCTCACGAAGAACAAGGAGAGTCTAGGAAACTAAGAGGAATCTTGAGAAGACATGATAACTTTAAATACAATATGGGATTCTGTAACAGAAAAAGAACATGAGGTAAAAACTAAGGAAATTCTATTGGAGTACGGACTTTAGTCAACAACAATGTATCCATATACCTTTATTCATTGTGACAAATGTACAATGTGGCAAATCTAAGATGATAATAAGAGAAATTAGGGCATTTGGGAACTTGCTGTAATATTCTTGTAACTTTTCTGTAAAGCTAAAACTATTCTAAAAAAGTTTGTTAACGTTTATTTATTTTTTGAGAGACAGAGACAGAGCGTGAGTGGGGGATTGGCAGAGAGAGAGGGAGCCAAAGCAGGCTCCAGGCTTTGAGCTGTCAGCATAGAGCCTGGGGCCTGAACCCACAAACTGTGAGATCATGATCTCAGCTGAAGTTGGATGCTTGACTGAGCCACCCAGGCGCCCCTAGCTAAAACTATTCTAAAGTAAAAAGTTTATGAAATGTTATTAAATAAGGAAATTCTTAAAAAAAAAAAAAAAAGGAATGTGCCAGAAACAACATCACGTGTACTTCCTTCATTCTCAGTAACGTGACCTGTCCTGTAATCTCTAAAATCTGTCTAAAATCTGCAGACACTTATCTCATAAAGCACTCGCAATACTTGATTGCATAATATCTATTGATTTGTATATCCATTCATAAAACATTTTTATTGAGCCCTCACTTGGGGCCAGGCACTGTGTTCAGCCCAAAAGATGGAATGGTGGAGTAAACAGGTGTTTTTCCCTTTTCCCTGCGCTGGGGGCCGTGAGGGAGGTGCCCTGTGGAACTGGCTTGGTCCTTCCAGACTAGGGAGGCAGCTGATGTTTGCTGGGCGATCATTCAGTCCATCCCAGTGACTTCATGCATTCAGTTAGCAGTTGCCCTTGGGCTGTTAGGCATTTAAGGAGGCTGATGTCCTTTTAGGACACTTTGGTTTGGTTTATTAGTTTTTTTTTACCCAAATATTTTTTTTCTGATTGGAAAGGTAAATATGTTTATTATTTAAAAATTAGAAAGACACAATGAAGAAAAAGGACGTTTCGTTGACTTTTACCTTCTAGAGATAACTTATTAATATGGTGTATACTTTTTCTTCAAATAGTTTTTTGTATATATTAACATATCAATATTTTTTTTCACAAATAGGTGAAAAATAATGTCATTATGATCCTAACACTAAATCCTGTATTTTGTGGACATTTTTCAGCTCATTATGTTTCATTTATACATATACACATGTATATACGTATACATATATATTATACATATAGACATACATTTTTTTTAAGATCTGCAGTTGTCTGCTTCAGTTGCCCCCCCCCCCCAAATTTGCACTGTGTCCGCAGCTGGCCCCCCAGGTTCCCTCAGCTTTCTACTGGCTCAGTAAAGGGATTTCCCCTTTTCTTGGCTCCTCCCCAGCTGGTGTGGGGGCAGAGGGAGTGGGGTGGGGAGCGGCTCCTGGGAGGAGGTGCCCAAAGCAGGTCTTGAGTCAGGCAGAGGAGCTTCCGGAGTGAAATCATGCTGCAGAGCTATTTGTGGACTCTGCTGCAGGGCCCGCTGAGCACTGACTCAGTGAGGTAGGGGGGGAAAGGATGGGGGCTCCCCCCCTCAAGCAGGAACTGGTAACAGCTGATGAGAACTCCCAGGCCTGCCTAGAGCAGAGGCTCTACCCAGAACACCAGAACCACAGTGAATTACCCAGGGCTTCCCATCAAGGGAAATTCCTGAGTTACTTTCACTGATAACAAGACAACTACTTACGCCCAGGGTGAGGCCGAGGCTGAGCCAGGGAGGCGCCAGGGCTGGATCCACCCCGCAGAGGGGAGATGCAATTTTCTGCTGTGCATCGGGGTGCCAGCATCACAGGAATACCTGCCATGTCAGCTCTGGCTCTGCTTCTCATAAAACAAGGCCAAGGTGCCTTGCATGAAATGGTTTCCTCAGGAAAACATGGCTCACTGGCAGTGCTGAGGACTGGGGACATTCAGGTGACTAACTCTGCCTAATGAGGCACCTAGGCTACAGGGTAATGTGCCTGCTCCCGCCAGCCTTAGGGACCTCTGGGAATCCTGGCTCTGGCAGGGAAGGGCGCCCTTTCAATTCTCCTGAAGCACTGATACAGAGACTGCTGTGTTCGTTTGTTTAGTGTCTGATGCTCCCCTCCAAGATGCAAACTCCTTCTGGCAGGGGTTGCCTGAACAATGCCGGGCACATGATAGCTGCTCATGTGCCCGGCTAATGAATGTCATTAGCTGCTCCACTGTGACCTGGGTAAACTTATCTGACTTCTAGGCCTCAGCTCCTTCATCTGTAAAATGGGTATGGTGTCTTCTCTCTAGCAGTTATGGTGAGAATTACGAGAGCAAATGCATATAAGCCCTAAGTTCAATGCCTGACACTGCAAGAGTTCAACAAACCCATAAATGGACTCTTTCTGTTATCATCATCAGAAGTGAGAAAGATCCTGGACCCTGAGGTAAGCTGCCACATCCCTCGTACTTAATAATGAATTCGCCTTTGTTCAACCAGCCCCACAGGAAGGGGACGGCAGAGGGGAAGGTCGAAAGGAACTGGTGCCTGTGATCCCACCTTCCTAAGAGGATTTGCCTATCAGAGTCCTGGATAGGACCCTGTCTGAGTGGGGAACCCACCATTTGGTTATGAGCCACAAGCCCTGGGAAGCAGCAACAAGCAACCCATCACTAATTGCCGTTTTGCAAAGCTTTTCCTGATCCGGGCTGCTCAGTCCAGCTAAAGGCACTAATTAGCTGCAGGAGGTCAGCCGTGAGCTAACTGAACAATCTTTCTGCCCTAGGTAACAGCTAAAGCCAGGAGGGCAGGATGGGATGTGTTCCTCCCTGATACAAACCTTCCAGGTAGCAAAGCCCCGGAACAGAGAGCTGCATGGTCCCAGCAAGAACAGCACCTGTTTTCTCTCCTGCCCAGGGGCAGGTCAGTCTCCTCCAGGAGGGAAAGGAGGTGCTGCGGGGTGAGGGCTGAATCTCTGGTGATTCTTATTGGGAGGGGGAGAGTAAAAATGGCAAAAAAAAAAAAAGAGAGGCTGGAGGAAAGAAGGTAAGGAAAATGAAGAATTGAAATAGAGGGCGCTCTTTCCTTGAAAGGAGAGGTCATTTGGAAACATCTCTTCACTGGAAATCTAAAAATGCACTTTGAAATAGCTAAGAAAATATAGACATTCTCATCTTCCTTTGCTCTGATGGGCGTTTAGAGAAATCACACTTGTCTTCCGCTTCTGGCCTTGTGTGAAGGGCGGGAAAACACAGGATACAGTTTCATGTGCTTTTCAAGAAAAAAAAAAATCTTCCTGATTTGGACTGGTTCGCCAGGAGCTTTCAGAGATCTTATTTGTAGAAATGGAGAAGGACCTCGTCCTTCCAGATTTCCCAGAGATGGCAGCTTCTTGTAAGATCAGGTTGGCTGCGGGGGAAGGAGGGGAGGAAGGGATTCCCCCCTCCCCCATCTTCAGGATATGCGGCAGATTACAGGTAGTTAGAAGCGGAGAGGACCCCCTTCTCTTTTGATCCCTTCCCTGCACCCCTCCCCCCAATTTACTGATTTACTCGGGGAGGCCTCAGGGCCCAAGGCCCGGCCTTGATCTCCAGGGGAAGCAGAAGTGTTTGAGATGCCCATACATCAGGCTTGTCTGCAGGGCCCATGAGGGAGGAGGGAGGATAAACAGACAAAGAGCGAGGAGGGGGAGATAAACGAATTCACATCAGCTGCAAAGCGCCTCTCCTTGATGGATTAGCACCTTCCTCTGCCCTAATCATTCTAGACAGCCTCAGTGTCTTGGGCCAGCCAGAGCCATCTGGGAACCCTCAGGGATTCAGCTCTAGGTTCCATGGAAATGTTCTGGCAGCTAGGATCTGTGATCCTCAAGTTTATGAAAAAGTTGAATGTAAACATAAAGACTTAATATCTTTTAAATTGTACAAGGAAAGCAAGCTGTTTAGAGTCACAGCCAAGAGCAGGGGCTTTGGGGACAGATCACCCACCTTCGAATCATCGTGTGTGTGTGTGTGTGTGTGTGTGTGTGTGTGTGTGTGTGTGTGTGTATGTTCCCACGTGTAAAATACAGCCCACAGCACCACCTCTACGGGGTTGATATGAAAACTAAATGTGCCAGTGGATACAAAATAAACAATCTTGGTAGTTTTTTATAACCATTACCGTGACTATAGCCTCATGATATTTCTGGATGTTCTGATTGTGAATTGTTTTCCTGCTTTCTCTGTAAATTCCTTTGCCAGATTATTAGTGGTTCTTATGATTGCCACAATATGCTCCTCGTAAAGGTATCCTCACTTTCTGAATTATTATTTGTCTAAATCTGAACTTGCCCAATTCAGGCTGGCTGAAATGTGGGCTCCACGCAAGAGCCCCAGGCTACACAGTCAAGAAGCTAGGTGGCCCTCCTAAAGGCAATTCTTCCTAAATCACAACTACCTGTGGGGAAAGGGCCACAAGTATAAACAACAGTGATGGCACCAAGAAGCCCCAAAGAAAACAAAGTCCCAGCCAAAGGAATGAAATCCTGGAAACACTCCCTTCCAAGGATAGGCCAGGTCCAGTGCACCTGATTTTCTGAAGCTCTCATCTTATTTGAAGAGAAAAAGTCTGGTCTTGACAATGTTTTTAAAATGTTTGCTTATTTATTTATTTCGAGAGAGAGAAAGGGCACGTGCACATGAGGGAGGGAGGGAGAGAGAGAGAGGGGGGAGGGAGGGAAGGGGAGGGAGGGAAGGAGAAGGAGGGAAGGAGGGGGAGGGAGGGAGGGAGGGAGAGGGAGAGGGAGAGGGAGAGAGAGAGAGAGAGAGAGAGAGAGAGGAGGGAGGGAAGGAGAAGGAGGGAAGGAGGGAAGGAGAAGGGGGGAGGGAGAGAGCGAGTGAGCACGAGCAGGGAATGGGCAAAGAGAGAGAGTCCGAAGTAGGCTCTGTGCTGTCAGCACGGAGCCCGACACGGGGGTGGATCTCATGAACAGAACTGTGAGATCATGACCAGAGCAGAAATCAAGAGTCAGATGTTTAACTGAGCCACCCAGACACCCTTAGCTTGAACTTTTTAAGACACTCTGGTTTCCTCAAAGGGGACTAGCAGGGAGCCAGGGCACCCTGGTTACCATCAATTTCCTCTGGCATCTGAGAAGGAAGGTCAGGGTGGGCAGAATGGGCCACTTCTACCCAAAAATGTGCTGTCTTCCTGAGGAGATCAATTTCCATCTTCCCATCTTCCCTGATATGACCTGGTCCAAGAGACCATCATTGCTCACCGGGCTTTCTGCAATGGCCTAGCTGATCTCCCTGCTTCTCTCTTTCTACTCCATTCCCAATGGAACAAAGAGAAGGATCCTGTTAAGACCAAGAAGCCAAGTTTGATAATGCCACTTGTCTATTCAAAGCCCTCCTATGCCCTCCTATGCTCCTTCTTCCACCCAGGCAGTGTGCTCTGAGTAGGTCTTCACATTGGCTTTGGAGCCCTATGTCATCTCCCATACCCCAACCTCTTTCGCCACACCACACTGGCCCCCTTGCTGTTCTAACATGGCAGGTGTGATGCAGTCACGGGGCCTTGGAACTTGCCGTTCCTTTTCCTGAAACATGCCTTTCCCCGGGTATCTGCATGGCTGGCTCCCTTCCTCACCTCTTTTAGTGCTTTTGAGAGATGTAACTTTCTCAGTGAGGTCTTCCCTGACTTGTGTCTGCCCACCCCCAACTCTCCCTATTCACGTTCCCTGCATTATTCTTCTCCATGATACTGCTCACCATCAAATAGCTTGTGTATTCTACTGAACTGTTTTCTTCATGAATACTATATAATCCCCATGGAGCAGGGTTTTTGAGTGTTTTTTATTCATTGCTACAGTCTTAACATCTAGAACAATATAGTAGATGCTCAACAAATATTTGTTGGGCCAATAGCAATTTGCCATATGACCATATTCATATTCATCCATACATTTGCATAAATATTAATCCAGTATCTACCATATGCCAAGTACTTAACATATGCAATCCCATTAAGCCTTGCAACCGCCTGTGAGGAGAGGTCTGTGCTCTACTTTATCAATGACAGAGGCAGTGGGCTAGTCTCCTTCATTGTGTCTGGTCTCCTTACTCATCCCATCCTATCGTGATCACTGGCATCTGTTTTCTCTGCTGACTGGAAGCCCCATGAGGGCCAGGGCTCTGTCTGGCCTCTTCTTCACTGTATCCCTGGTGCTCAGTAAATATCCCTGAGATGAGCACCTCCGGTAAAGAGTTGGGGGTGGGGGGTGGGATTCAGTGCTGACCCTTTATTTAGCTCCTGGATTTGGTTCCCACCTACAGAGCTTTTCAGAAGCACATAAAGCAGTTTACCCAGAGGCTGAGCCAACCAAGAATTCACACTCAGGCTTCTACATCTTCCCTAGCCCACCCACCCCCACCCTGGGCTCTTTGCCAGCAAAGAATAACTACCCAAACAAATTGCAAGACAGGTCTTTTCCTGTAACTCAGGCCTGTACTGTAGTACAAGGTAAGCCTCTCTGATGAGAGCCTATGGAAAGAACCGACCTTTGGGGGGGCTAACCGCGGTTGTCCACTCTCCCTCTGCCCTAGGCCCCCTCCCCCACCATCTCCCCGCCTCTTGGCAAAAATCCACCAGAGACCCACCAGCAGACAAAGGGCAGGAAGATGTTTTAGTCTGAATTGACCATTTTCCCAGAGAAGCAAGTTGTGTCAGCTTTTTTACCTTTCCTTTTTTTTTTTCTTAAATAATGGATAAAGAGCCAAGAGCCCGGGGGCTGAATTATCACTTAATAGTCAGGTGGAGTTTCTTATTTCAGTTACACAGTCTCCTCACCACAAAAGATGGTTTAATGGACACGGAAGGTCTGATAATTCCTAGGAAAATCGTCATAACCTCAACTGCTATTCATTACAGTCCTTTTTTTTTTTTTTCTGGGCTTCTGAGAACCAATGAGAAGAAAAGGTTGTGTGTATGCAGGCCCCGCCCCCGCCCCGCCCCCCTAAAGCTTAGAGCCCGGGCAGCTTTCAAAGAACGCCCTCCTTCCCAGTTTCTGACACTTCCATTTGATGAACCCACTCCATTTGCTAGTGGGGAGGCCAAGCCGCTGACGACAGGAAGAGCTCAAAGGCCAGGTTTCCAGGGGCTCTCTGCTGATCCACCTGGACAAAGCACATGGGATCCCAAGCACAGGGCTTCACTTCCTCCCCTGCTGACCAGCCCCCTGAAGAGAAGGTCCCCCTGCCACCCTCAGCACTGGGCAATCGGAGACAGGGATTTTCTAATAATAAACTAAAAATGCAGCAATAGATGTTTAGATCACTCATTTCCTGTGCCCAGTCCATCAAAGCACCTTGAATGCCTGGGCTGAAATCTTCCGAAAGACCAAGTTCATAGGGTATGGGCGGCGAGGGGGGTGGGGCGGGGGAAGGGAGGGAAGTCTTTCCAGCCAATTGCCTTTTTTCTAGAAGGGTGGCATTATGGTGTGGTGGTTAGGAGAAGAATTTGAGAGCCAGATGGTTTGAGTTCTAGTCTCAGCTCCACCAGTTACTGTGTGACTTTGGGCAAATTACTTAACTGCTCGTTGCCTCAGTTTCCTCATCTGTACAGTGGAAATAACAGTAACCTCCTTCATGGGTGTTGCGAAGATTAAATGAATTAATACCTCTCTTCTACAGCCCAAAAAAGGGGAAATGGAGAATGTAACCAAACATTCGCACGTGTGTTTCTGGGGTGGGGTAGGGTAGGGGGGTAGGCACAGGAGGCAGCCTTCACCTGAGGACAGTCCAAAGGTGCCTACATCATCCTTTGAGTTTCTAGCCAGATGACATCCCTGCTGCCCACGTGCCACAGAAGAACTGAAGAAATGACAGAGTGGAAACACAGTATTTATTGTGGTTTTTTTAAATAAGTTTATTTTTGAAAGGGTAGGGAGGGGCAGAGAGAGAGAGGAAGAGAGAGAATCTCAAGGCTCCTCACTGTCAGCGCAGAACCCAACGCGGGGCTCGAACTCATGAACTGAGTTCGTGACTTGAGCCAAAATCAAGAGTCAGACCCTCAACTGACTGAGCCACCCAGACGCCACTGGAGTGGAAGATATTGTAAGGACATCATGAACCACACAGGCATCTCTCAGGGAGTCCTGGTGGGAGTCCGGAAAAGGTCCCAGCAGGCTTGATTTACATCTACATCCATTTATTATTAATTTTAAGAGATCCTGTCAATCTTATATTCTTCTTGGGACAGAATGTGACTTTGGCTACATTTTATTCTAATATGTAAACACTCTCCCCCTTCCTCATCTGGGAAAGATGACAAGCTTTTAGGATCCAGACTGAGTTTCAGTCAGAAACAGGCCACAGCCCCCCAAACACTGCTGTGAGAAGCTAACCCCTTCTGAGGGGTCTTGTGAAGGCTCCATAGGGTGATCTTGCCTCCCAGCCCCTCATCTGCTTGATCAAACAAGAGGGTCAAAAAGCAGAGAATAAATACTGCCTGGGTCCCGCATCTGAGGTCTCTCTGAAGGTTCGCTCTTTAACTGTGCTCCTGGAAACCCCCACTTCTGAGGCTGCGTCATGACTCTGTACGGAAAGAGTGGGCTTTGCCTTTTATAATGAAACCAAGATTCACTCAGGCACAGATCTGTGAAGTACCTCTGCTGTCAGCCATGAGTCAGACTTCGCCACACCCTCCGGGTCTGTCAGGTGCTTAGTGCACAGTATCTGACACGGGGCCGGGTGATGTGACAGTAACACAGCCCACACCTGCGTCATGCTGCTATGCGCCATGCCATGGGGCACCCAGGGAGTGGTAGCTCTTGCTGGACCACGTGGCCTTCCTTTCTGGAGGGAGCAGGCGGGGAGGTAAGAGAGCGTTCTTACAGCTGCAACTGCATTAATTCCGGGGGAAGGACAGGTGCCAGCATCTTGGGGGACTAGGAGTCGTGGACCTGTGGGAAAAATGACCGGCGGGGTCCTCTCTGTCCTAAGGCTGCGTGACAGATCTGGCTGATCACAGAGCACCACGTCTGCACCGAGCTAAGCGGTTCCGTGTGCATCGCCTCAGTTAATCCCCACCAAAGTCCCTACAGGGTGGGCACAATGCCGTCTCCACTTTCCAGAAGGGGGAACTGCAGCTCAGAGAGGGGTCACGCAGGCCACCCAGGTCACTGCCACTAAGTGGAGGCCTGCGGGTTACTTACGGGGGGCCTCACCGAGGACCTGACCGCAGCAAAACCGAGGCTTCTCCCAGACTAAGACACCTCTCCCTGCTCCCCTGCCCTCTCCTTGCACCTCTCCTCATCTCCCCCTGCCCACCCAGCTGGCAGGCAGCCTGTCGGGGACCCTGAGGAGGAGCAGCGCCTGCTGGTGGGGTTTCCCGCCCTGGAGGAGCCATCACACACAGGACAGGGAAGAGCCCGGAGCTGCAGGAGAGGCTGCCGTCTCCACGCCCGCACGGGCAGCAGAGAAGCGGTCCCTTTCAAATCCCGCTTCCGCAGGTACTAGCCTCCTGACCTGGGGCACATCGCTTCACCCTTCCTAGCCCCACTTTTCCTCACCCATAACCCTCTCCGCCCCCCCAACAAAGAAATCACTAACATCTACTGGCATTTACTGTATTCCAGCATTCTTCCCATTCGGTATTTCATTCGGTATCTCATTTAATCCTCAAAAATAAGATAGATCCTAGTTTTAGCCCCATTTTAAAGATTGTTATTGTCTGTGAAAACGGGAACAACATTGGTTCTCAGATGAGGCTTCTGTGAGGACTCAACACGACCATTTATGGAACGCACTCGGCACAGATTTGGTGTTCGCAAGGTGAAAACCCGAAGCCCATCCGCAGACGGCCCTAAGGGCGAGCATCCAGTCAGACCAGAATGGAGCCCCGAGACATCCAGAGCAGGATGCTCTTCAGTGACATGCCCCAGCCCCAGGTATCGGCTAGGTGACTCAGCAGAAGGCATTCCACTGGTCCTGGAAAACCCCTCCTGACTGTGGCCAAGATCCTTCTGTTACTCTAGGACGTGAGTGGATGTGTCTGCAGAAAGGATGGAATCGGAAGCTTTGGCTCCTGAGTCTAACACCGCAAAATGGCCCCACTCGTGCCATTGTCAAACCACCTCTGTTTCTGTACCGGCACCATGCCAGGCCCTGCACTAGCCCCGGACACGCAGGGAACAACGAGATTAGCCTTTCTCTTAGCACCAGCTCGGGTACCAGCACCCCAGGCCCACATGGGGAGCCAGGATGCTGACCTAAGGAGATGTCACTGTTGACAAAAAGGGGTGCTTTCTCTTTGTCTCTTTAAATCACTTCCAGTTGTTAAATGAATAAACAACTCTAAAATACTTAGGAGATAAGAGGTGAATCTATCAGGACTCCCCTGACCTTTGAAAGCTCAGAGTGAAAAGGGAAGCAGGCCTGGGCTGGCTGTGGGTAAAGTAGATAAACAGCAGTTTCACTGGCAACACAAAGAGACTGAAAACCCTGCACATTTTCAACATGTGACTAGAATAATCCACGGCTGGGCCCCCGGCACAAAATGCAGGATAATAAAGCGCACAGGAAGCGGGGCTATCCAGGGGCCTTCATTATAACTGACGGAGCACTTACTCTGTGCCCGCTTAAGCCTTTCATGGAGATCATCTCATTTAGGGTCGTCTGCTCTCCCCAGAGTGGGTGGGGGTAGGGTTTAGAGTCAGTCTGGCTGGGTGGCTCCAAACAGTCACTCCCACCCGGCCCCGTACCCACCTCACCCCCCTGGCTGGGTGAACTTGGGTGAAAGCATGCTGTTTAAATGCTTCAGGCCTCAACTTTCCTCACCTGTAAAACCAGGACACTAGGACCTACCTGTAAGACTGCTGGCAATCCACGTAGGGCGCGTGGCAGGGTCTGGGGCCCAAGTCCTCAATCAACGTTAGCTATTGTTACTATTACCAGGACAGCAAACAGCCCTTGTGACGGACGTGTGTCTCATCTCTGGTACACACGTGATTAGGCTGGGACTGCTCAAGGTCAGAAGCCACTCACACCTGGCCCAAGGTTCCTCTCCAGAAGGGAACCATTTGCCTCCCGGAGCCACTCCCCACCAAACCGTCCTCGAGGGAGCGGAGCTGCTGATTCTTTCTTGTTTTTTTGTTTCTTATCCCCACTTAGGAAATCACCGCCGGAAGCAAACCCATCTGGGGGGGGGGGGTCTGTCCAGGGGAGTGGACTGCAAACCAGGTGCTGGAAATGCGTGGCGGGGCAGACCTGAGACCTGACTCTCCGTTAACCACTGCCCGGGCTGTGAGCCGCACACCTGGCTGTCAGGCTTTCCCGAGGGGCTGACACACCGGAAGCCCTGGCTGGGCCAGGCTGTGTCTGAGACGCAGGCTGTCCGTGGTTGCCCTGCTCTGTTTGTGCTCTTCCTCTGATGCCAAGGGATGAGACCCAAGCCTGCTACTGGCCATCCCAGGCACTTCCGGCCACCTCAATGGGCATCTATCTCTCCATTTTATTTAAAAAAAAAATTTTTTTTAACGTTTATTTATTTTTGAGACAGAGAGAGACAGAGCACGAACGGGGGAGGGTCAGAGAGAGGGAGACACAGAATCGGAAACAGGCTCCAGGCTCTGAGCTGTCAGCACAGAGCCTGACGTGGGGCTCGAACTCAGGGACCGCGAGATCATGACCTGAGCCAAAGTTGGCTGCTTAACCGACTGAGCCACCCAGGCGCCCCAATCTCTCCATTTTAGAGCTTGAAGATTTCGCTGAAGAGAGCTACCCTCTCTCTCTCTGAAGGCTGACCCTTAACATCTTTCATCAGCCAAATCCCCTGTGAAGATTCTTGAGTCAAAGAATATCCCAAGTCCAACCCTGGCTATTAAAGGGCAGAACGGAAGCAACCAACAGAAAATTAAAATAAATGATATCTATTGAGAGCACACGATAACCCAGGCACTATTATAAATTGTTAACAGGTGTAATTACTGATGAATTGGGTGCCTCCAGTATGGTGACAGGCAGATAATAATAGAACCCACCTCACCCGGCAGTTTTGAGGAATACAGGAATTAAAGTATGAAGTACTTAGAACAAAATCTGGTACTCATAAACTGCTCTTTAAGTGACAGATAAGAAAACTGAAACCCAGAGAGGTGACCTAACTTGGCCCAGCTTCCACGGCGAACAGGCCAAGCCAGGATTCAAACACAAGCCATCTGGTTTCAGAGTTGATTTTCTTTGCCCTATATTAAACCATTCTCAGAAATCAGGCTCCTCATGGAACACTTCTTCCTAAGGGATAGAGAGGCTCCTGAGAGCAGATTTCTCTCTGAAAGTTAAATTATACTTGGCCTTATTTGTACGAAGATGGCAAAAAGATCCAGCAGCCAGGTATGGCTGAGAAGCCCAGGACCTACCTGCTCCCCTCTAAGGCTGCCCCCGCCTCCTTCTCCTCCTAAGTATCTGGCCCCCCTGTGCCGTTCTGGACCATAATGTAAACCAGAGAAGAATCCCACCCTTCGCTGCTGTAACCACAGAAACACATGGACCCCGGCAGAGGAGCAAGGCCTCCTTCGTCCTGGGGCGACAAGTGTCTATCATTTATAGATTGGTCTTTGCCGTCGGTTCCTGGCAATGTGTGACCAGCAGCAGCCCTCCCACACAAATGGCATGGAAGCACAGAGGGGCTCGCTGGGACCCCAGGCTTCTTGCTCCCCCCACCCCAACACCCTGAGGGGGAGAACACCTGCCGCCTAAGGTTGCCTCTGTCGTAAACATACCCTCAGGATCGAGCCTTGGTGGGGCGGACTCCCCACTAGACAGACTGGAATCCCAGAGGTGTAAGTCTCACGCAGGGCCCAGTCCCCAGAGCAGGCTCTGTGCCTGGCCCAGCCCCTTGTAGGACTCACGGGCAGGATGTGGAGCACCAGCCAGGAGTCACTGCTCGGTTCTTGGCCCTTCTCTCCCTTCCTAGAAGAGGATTCTGTTCAAATGGAGACTCTTCAGCCAAACAAAAAGCAATCACGGTGGGTTTTCTTAAACAAGAAACAAGAGTCGAACAAGAGTTTAAGAAAACTCTCTTAAACAAGAGTGGCCAAGGTTGGGCAGGCTCTTGTCCAACCTGTGACAACAGGGATTTTTGTTCATTCTTCATAAGATGAATCTTCTCCCCCTATGCCTTTCCCACCATTTACATACCTAGCCATTCCAATTTGCCTTGCACCCCGTTACAACAGAAAACCTCACTTATTTAAGTTTTGTTCTTTATAAATTTCCTACCTATATCACGCAAAGGCGTTTCTTTGTATTGAGCGTTGGAGTGCTCAACAAATCACTTTTTGCCAGAAGTTCAGTTTCTTGAGAAGCTGGGCCAACGCCTCCTGTGTGAATTGGCCTTGGCCTGCCGGCTGGTGGAGCCAGGGTGGCCACTGTTACAAGCTGCCGAGTGGGTTCCTTATACCACTGCCACCTCTGGTCCCCTCAACAACTCTGAAGAGGAAAGCCAGAGCCCTGTCGGCTCAGGAGTCAAGGCCCATTTGGGGCTGAAAAACAGTCCAAGAAGTCTTAGCAAGCCGGTCCCAGCAACAGCTGACATTGTACATTTACTGCAGCCTGGATACCCTGCTAAGCACTTCACATGCATTCTTTCATTTAACCTTCCCGACAACTCCACCAGAAAAGCTATTATTAGCACTATTTTGTTCATGAAGAAATAGGTTTAGAGGCATAGAGGAGGAAAAACAGACAAATTTGAGCATCTCGGTGCTTTCTGTTGGGCAAAAGGCATGTGTATGCTGAGTGCTTGCTTACACGAATGAGCACACGGAGAGACTAGAGCTCCGTCTGGGGAACTGAGGTCTGGGCTTAGCTTATGAGCCCACTGTGGAGCCGCTAGCTGTTCCGGAACATTCTGTAAATCCAGGAAGAGTCCCAGCCTTCGATGCATCAACCACAGAAACACAGAGACCCCAGCAGAGGAGCGAGGCCTCCCTTATCCTAGGGTGACAAGTGTCTGTCATTTACGTATTGGTCTTTGCTGTCAGTTCCTGGCAGTGTGTGACCACCAGCAGCCCTCCCACACAAATGGCGGTGGAAGCACAGAGGGGCCTGGCCAGGACCCCAGATTTCTTGCTCCCCCCTCCCCAACACTCTGACTTGGATGCCCTCCCATAAAAAAAAAAAAAAAAAGAAACTTCCTCACTTCAATTATGGCTTCGTTTCCATCCCATGTTGCTAGAAGCCAAGCCGGCTGTTACTCTAAGTAGGAATTTTTTTTTAATTTGTTTTTAATGTTTATTTATTTTTGAGAGAGAGAGAAAGAGAGGGAGAGGGAGAGGGAGAGGGAGAGGGAGAGGGAGAGGGAGAGAGACAGACAAAGCAGGGGAGGGGCAGAGAGAGAGGGAGAAACAGAACTCAAAGCAGGCTCCAGGCTCTGAGCTGTCAGCAGAGAGACTGATGCGGGGCTTGAACCCACGGACCATGAGATCATGGCCTGAGCCACAAATCAAGAGTCAGATGCGGGGCGCCTGGGTGGCGCAGTCGGTTAAGCGTCCGACTTCAGCCAGGTCACGATCTCGTGGTCCGTGGGTTCGAGCCCCGCGTCGGGCTCTGGGCTGATGGCTCGGAGCCTGGAGCCTGTTTCCGATTCTGTGACTCCCTCTCTCTCTGCCCCTCCCCCGTTCATGCTCTGTCTCTCTCTGTCCCAAAAATAAATAAACGTTGGAAAAAAAAAAAATTAAAAAAAAAAAAAAAAAAAGAGTCAGATGCTTAGCCGACTGAGCCATCAAGGTGCCCCGATATGATAGCTCCTTAAAACTGTAAAAACTATGACACATCACAGGAACATAAAACGCTTGCGACATGGATTCACTGCAGAGGCGGTTATGACCTGCGCGCCTGTTCCCGTTGGCCGTGCACTGGAGTCTGGGCCAGTGGGACCACTGTGGAACCGATGCTGGAAGTCCAGCAGCACCCCGGGCCTGCACGTTCTGTGCCACCTGGGACGGGTCTCAGTCTGGCCCCTGGACTGCAGCTGTGGTGGGGAAGGCCTTTTGAGCCCGAGCCCACCTGAACTCCTAACTCGGAGCTTTGTCCATATGTTGGGAACATACGTGTTAAGCCCCGTCACTGCACACCAGCAGCAGAGCTAAGACGGCCGAGTACCAGCCCTGTGCTCACTAAAGCGGGTCGTGTGGCTGGTGAGATGAGGCCTCGCCTGTGTCAAGGTGTATACGTGGCCCTGGCATCATGGCCCCTGACGGTGCCCAGTGGCCGGGATGACTTCACGGGGGACTCAGGGAGCTGGCCCTAGAAGAGCAGGGGGGCTCAGGCAGAGAGAGGCAGGAGTAAGGTTCCAGGGAGGAGCAAAGGCAGAAGTGTGCAAGCTGCCCCTGGAACAGAAAGAAGAGGGGGTGTGGGGGGCAGGCGTTCACGAGAGTCGAGCAGGGAGTGCTGGTAAGGGAAGTGGAGGCACGGAGCCGAAGTCTCATCTACTGGCAACACGGGGACACTGAAGGTGTCGGCGCCAGAGAGGTCTCTCCAGGTCTCCTCAAAGGCCTTGCGAGTCTGCTAGCTCCCGGACTGTGAGCTCCGTAGGGGCAGGGGATTTGTTCCCCAGCACCCACGGGGGCGCCAGGCCTGTGGTACACGGTCAACACTTGCTGAATAAAGTCACGACAAATGTGAATCCAGAATCCCTTCCTTCCTGGTCCAAGGAAGCATGGGTTTCCTGCGGCGAAGGGGAGGGCTTCACAATCAAGTGACAGGGTTTTGGCCAACGGAAACAATTTCCCAAATGACGCTTAGGGTCAGCTTTCTGCCCACGTGGGGAGGGGACTTGGTCCTGGGAGAGGACGCATGGATGTAGAAAGTAGAGTCATGGCAGAATACTTCATCCTTCCAGTCTGCACATCGATTCCTCCCCAACCCCAGGAGCCTTGATGGAGATTCCCCCACAGAGAGAGACAATACCGACCCCAAGCTTCCTTCTGCAGCATGAAGACCGGGTACCTCCCTAACAATTCTGCGGCCACCACCACTGTGATCTTGCCACATGTACGGCACCGTACAGATCGCCCTCTGCTCATTTAATCCTTGGGATAACGTGGAGACGTGGACACCATCATCCCCATTCTACAGATGAGGAAGCTGAGGCCCAGAGAGGCTGAGTAACTTGTAAGGTCACACAACTCGTTAGGGGCAGAGCAGGATTCACACTGGTCCGACCATCAAAGTACATGTTCTTAACCTCTACGTTTAGCCCTCCTTCAGAATCCCTGACATTATACCAAAGAGGAAGGGAAGGAGGGCAGGTGCTCGCAGAATGGGCAAGCAGAGGTGGTGGGCTAAGAGATGAACAGTCTGCCCTGGCTTAGGAGGAGCAGGGACGGGCTGTGGAAGAGGGCAGTGGGGAGGGGCCTCTCAGATGCAAGGAGAGCGGCTCCTCCTTTCTCCTATGACAACCAAACCAAAATAGAGGGGGCGAGGCTGCCAGTGGGCGTGGAAGCGCATCGCTCCCCAGTGAATCATGCCTCGGTGAAGGGCGAGGTGCCTGCTCAGACAGCCCGACACTATTTCTGTTCTGCCTGTGCGAGAGCCGAAGGGTAAGAAGCAGGGTTCTTTGCGGAAGGGAGACGCGTGGAGAAGTACGGCCAGAAACATTCACAGACACCCCACGCCCTCCCCCAAGCACCAAGGGGACGGTAGGTTGACTGGCTCTTCGGAGAGGACCCTGTCTGCCACCTTCCCCTCAGTCCCTGTTGACCAGGCATCCACTCCCACGGCCAGCAGGTGTCGGGTGCTCTGGGCCATAAGAGACACATGGTCTTACTGAAAAAGTAAAAGAAGAATTCTTTACTCAGTGTATCTTGCCTTCTACATATTTTTGTAAGACTCCTTGACTTTTTTTTTCCTGGGACCAAGTACAATGCAAGTAAGTTAACACGTTCTTCCAAATGAAGCACCGCACAGATATAAGGCAAACGCCACGGGAACCTCCCATAGACTTGAGGACACAGTTGTCCTGCACGACACCGTGGAAGAACAATTAATTCAAGGACGTCTGTAGTAAA
The DNA here is from genome assembly GCF_022837055.1 of Prionailurus viverrinus. Taxonomy (NCBI): domain Eukaryota; kingdom Metazoa; phylum Chordata; class Mammalia; order Carnivora; family Felidae; genus Prionailurus; species Prionailurus viverrinus. Next base: position 88,488,896 of record NC_062570.1, read on the forward strand.
ATGAGAGGTGGTCTACTGCAGAGTAAAACGGCAGTAGTTTGGGCGATACAGACAGATGGAAATGACTCCTGATGCTCGTAGTTCTGCCTCCGTTCACGGGAACTCAGCTGCCAGGGGAGGAGCAGCTTTCCCCGGCCCGGCCGGCCCATTCTAAGTGCTCACGGGGCGCGGTATACAGGACACTGGGGGATCTGAGTCCCCTCATCCCCCGGGCACCCTCCCCCCAAGAGGCTCGCCACCCAGCTGGGGAAGGGGAGGCTCTCATGAGAGAAGCAACAACACCGGTCAGTCTCACGTGGTGGTTCCGAGTCCAGGCCGCAGGGGCCTAGCAGAGGGAGAGGAGCCTGGCTTGGAGACTCAAGGAAGTGAACTGATAGGAAGGCCACCTGATACGGCACATCTCCCAGGCCAGAACCCCATGACTCCACACCTGGGAGAGGGATGAGGAGGGCCAGGCAGGGGGCCAGATGCCCAGGCCCCTTCCTGAAACTTCACATTAACCCACTTCCTTTGGTCGTTCCTCGAAGTAGCCACGTCTCTACTCTTGCTGGGACTGACTTCCCTTTAGGAGCAGGTACCTTTTGGGGTGTCTGGGCAGCTCATAATGACCACCGCTTAACTAGCCTGACTTAGTCACAGAGGGAGGGTGCCATGTGACAGCATGACCCAGCCTCCACTGGACCACTGACCCCTTCCCAGAGAATTGGAAGAGGGATCTAGAAAGGTTCCTAAGATGTACCCCATCCCATCCCCAACTATGTTTACAAAAGAAGCCCATGGAAAAGAGGAAGGCAGAAAGAAGAAGGAGGGAGAAAAAGAGAGGGGTGCATCCTCCCGGACCCGGCTCTCAGCACATCCCAAGGCTCAGCTCACCTGCCTTTGGGCTCTGCCTGCTTCCAAAAATCCTTCTCCTTTTCTATTTCTACCTTATTCTCAAATATGCTTCTTATAACTTGCAACCACAGGAGTCCTCCCTCATCCAGTGCCAGGGCCAGTGAAACTACCAGCGGGGCCAGAGGAGGCTGGGGGGTCTCCAGGAAGCCATAAGGTGACCAGACCTGGATACCTGGTCCTCTCCTGCCTGGTTCCAGGTGGTTATCACCCAGCCCATGGAGCTGACTCCAGCTTTACCAGCTCAGGGCTGACTCCATCCCTCCCACAGGAGAAGTGGGGCTTCCACGGCTGCCCATCAGCGGAAGAGCCTCCTATTAGTGCTGGCCCTGAGCTCCTTCCCCCACTTTCCAGCTAATGCCCATCCCTGCGCTGGGGAAGACTGGCCCCAGTTATCTCCTCAGCATTTTTCCCGGATGACAGCAGGCTTGCCTGCTGCTAAACCAAACGCGCCGGCCCCCTCTGAGCCGGAAGCATCACTGCCACCATCTCTCATCTCCTCACTTGCACCACAGCACATCAGAGGCCTGGGATTCTTCACTCCTTTCCTTCAGAAGGACTGGGAGCACCGCCCGTGACACAGCCACCGCCCCGGCCCAGGCCCCGCTGCACAGAAGCCAGCCTGGCTTACTGAAATAGCCACACTGACTCCAGTGGGGGCCACAGAGGAAGCAGAAAGCCCATGCCTATCTCAACTTCTTCCTGCTTGGGAACCGTGCCCCTCCTCCTTCTCCCACCCACTGGACGGAGTTAACGGCTTTCTTTAATCTCCCAAAGAAGGGCTACTTCTTGGTATTCAGGGCACTTGGAACAAAACTGCCTTGTCTGGTCATCACCCCCTTGGGCATAAGATGACCACACTCCCTCCTTCAACACCCCCGCCCAACCCCCTTGGTGAAGTTCACCTGTCCTTCCTTAGGTAGGTCATAAAGGCACGGCCCGTGTAGATGTGTATTTTCCCATGTGGTGTCGTAGTGGAATGATAACAGCCACAGCTTAACAAATCATGTCTTAAATAACAAGAAATCACATGAGCACTCACGAAATGCCAGGTACTGAGCTGACTGCTTGGCAGACACAATCTCATTAAACCCTTACAACTACCCTATAAGCAATGGGTATGTTTTCCAGGCTACAGATGAGGAAGCTGAGGCTCCGAAAATCGAGGTCACCTCCCAAGTCCTATGGCTGGTGACTGACAGCCTAGATCAAATCCCCATTCCCCAAGCTCAACTTCCCCCTGTGACTATAAGCTCCCAAGCCCCCATTCCTTCTGACCTCAAAACGAAGAGAAGCTTCTATTACCAACCACTCCCTTACACTGGTATACAGTGGCACTGGTGAATATGGTGGCCACCAGCCATGTGTGGCTACTGAGAGCTTAAAGGAAAGCAATGGATATCAGGAACGAAATTTTTACTTTCATTTAGTTTTAATTAGTTTAAATTTAAACAGCCACATGTGGTTAGTGGCTATCATCCTGGACAACACAGATATAAAATCGTATTTTGTGCAAAGTACTTCCATATGTACCATATTCAATTTTCAGGCAAGTAAAATTAACCCCTTTTACAGATTAAAAAATTGAAGTTCAGAGATTTGCTCAAGTTGAACCGAACACTTCACTCCAAGCTCTCGAACTATTTCCGTCACATGCCCTCTACTCAAACTTGACCTCTGACCTTAGGGCCAGGAGAGATGGTCTTGACTGAGCCCCACTCTGGCTCCACCATTCAACTGATACATCACTTTCTCACCTTCCCCTCCTCCATGCTGAGAAATAAGAGGGACAAATGTACATGGTAGAGGGTTCCAGAGAGCCTGGGGTATGCTCTCCTCAGACTAAAGGGACAGGTGGTCAGGATTCAAGATCCTTCTAAACTCCTGCGTGGTTCCAAGTCACCCTTCTAAAAATGAGGAAAATGAGGCAGAAATTAGATAAATTCTTTACTTTGTCCACCAATCTTGTTCCGGGAGCCAAAATTAGGGGGGGGGGGGATACATTGTGATCCCATATACTGGCCTCAAGGACATTCCAATGCCTCAGTAAGTGAAACCCAACTCCTGATCATTTCCTTTAGGACCAATCCAATCCTCAGGACATTGCCACTCAGCCAAAATGGTATAATCCACTGGGTGGGCATTAAGTCCTTGCCAAACACCCTGGCACTCACCCAACACTCACTCCCATTCCCGTTTCTTTGTGAAACCCAACTGACGCGTCTCAGCTGTGATGCCCACGCTACAGCCCGTTTATAATCTCCTGGGGGGGGGGGGAGGGCAGGGGGACATCTAGAACCAGGAATAAATTACACGAGGAACAAATGAAAAACGTGAATTAATAAAACACAGACAGAAAATAAACCACTAGCCCAGCCACCAGTGACCAGTGCAATGTTATTTTTTTCCCTCTGGTCCCTGGTGAATGCCCCCGAATTCTGGGAAAGGCTCCCTTTCGCCTTCTGAGTCAGGCTTGAAGGAATACTGCAGTATTTTAGCCTTGGGTTTCTAGCAGAGAAACAAACCCGGTTTTGTCATATAATTTTCTGCACCTCCACTATAATAACACATCATTTGTGGATCTATGCTAAAGCAAACACCATATGGTGGCTGTGTAAAAAGCTGTCCGGGGTTCTGACCTTCGAGATGTAAGGGGTTTGTTTGGGAAAAGGAGGCTGAGTGGGGGGAGAATCAAGATGGTAATGAGACACGGTGTTGGTGTCGGCAACCTGTAACGGGTGACATTTGGAGGCGCAATGTTGGAAAACTAAGCTGGTGTCGGGTTCCAAACACTCGAGGCAAAATCGCCAGTAATTCTTTTTTTTTTTTCCTTCCCAAGTGAAAAATGTTTCACGAAGTCTATTTTCTCAATGTCTTACTGCAACACGCACACGCGCGCACACACACACGCACACACACACACACACACGTACATGCATTTACTCCAGTGGGGAGGGTACTAGGAGCCACGGGCTATCCAAAAGGAAAATTACATCTTGAAGCATCTGGCTGGCGAATTCTCTGTTTTGTGGGATGCCGTAGCTGTGCAGCTGCAAGAATGAGACAGAATTTGCCCTGTCTGCAGCCCCAGGTTTCTGGGGTTGCTCTGAATCTCTACCACAGCACAGCTCACTCGGATACAAGACCACTCAAAGTAGTCAAGTGCCTTCTCAGTAGCGTAGCTGCTTAAATACCAACTCATTTAAGAAATTTTAAAATTCCAAATACTCTGGGTGCTTGGGTGTCTCAACTGGTTAAGCGTCCGACTCAGGTTTCGGTTCAAGTCATGATCTCACTTTCATGAGTCTGAGCCCCATGTTGGGCTCTGCGCTGACAGCATGGAGCCTGCTTGGGATTCTCTCTCACCTCTCTCTTTGCCCCTCCCTGACTCACTTGCGCACATGTACGAGCTCTCTCTCTCAAAATAGATAAATCAACCTTAACAGAATAAAATTCTAAATACACAAGAAAGCTGTTATTCCTCAGGCATGAAATGAGCCCTGAGAGTTAGCGTGGAGAGCAGCTGGTCCTGGAAGATGGTTTTTTTATGAAGAAGGGTCTTAAATTAAGGCTGACCTTTGAATCCTGACTTGAATAAGCAGAGTTCATTTGGAACACGTGTGGAGGACAACTGCTCCAGAGTGGACGGACACCCTTGGGTCCTTCCACGGGAGGGAGAAACTCAAAGGAAAATGAACCCGAGAGCGCTGGGTGCCTTCAGAAGACCTGGTTCTTAGGCATCAGAGAAGAGAAATGACCAGAGCAGTTAGAACGGATACTTCGTAAAAAGCAACTCGGAGCAACTAAGTGTCCAGGAGCCCTCTGGGACTCCAAGAGATGACGAAGAGTTTGGGACTAGAAGAGCCCACAACTAGAACTTTCTATAATGATGAAAATGTTCTGTATCTGTGCACTAATCACATTTTGGCTGTGGGCGCTTGATGTGTGCGGCTCATGTGCCTGAGGAAATAAAATCTGAATTTTATTTCGCATTAATTAAAATGTAAACTTAATTAGTCACAGGAGGCAAGCAGCTACCATACCAGACAGCACAATAAAATCAAACTTCCCAATCACTGTTTATGAAAAGGCCCCCAAACTGTCTCCAGCAAAGCTCTCCGACAGTCACTCGTGTTCTTTTCAGAAAAGGAAAAGCTCAGCCACGCTCACATCTTTTAACACCAGGACAGCCAGCCACAAAACCCAGGCGGCCAACTCAGCAACAGCCACCTCCTAGCCAAATTGGGCCCTGAGGCATGACCCCAGAGGGGACATTCTCTACCGGAGGGTTACCAATCACCTGAAGCCACCAAATCCCCCCAAAGCACATCAGACCAATCGTGGGCCACGCTGCCTCACTTTCCCCAGTCAGCCAAGACTTCCTCTGAGGGGCAGGACCTGAACAGAGGCGGCGCCCTCAGCTACCTTTCAAGGCCTGCAGGCTGACTGCTTTTTTTTTTTTAACTTTTTTTTTAAACGTTTATTTATTTTTGCGACAGAGAGAGACAGAGCATGAACGGGGGAGGGGCAGAGAGAGAGGGAGACACAGAATCGGAAACAGGCTCCAGGCTCTGAGCCATCAGCCCAGAGCCCGAAGCAGGGCTTGAACTCCTGGACTGCGAGATCGTGACCTGGCTGAAGTCAGACGCTTAACCAACTGCGCCACCCAGGCGCCCCTAGGCTGACTGCTCTTATGACACCCAAAACTCCATGGTCACAGAGCTCCCCTCAAAGCCCCAACATGTTTTGTCCTATAAAAATCTCAAGGTTAAAGATGAAGTCCCGTGGCATCCCTGTGGATTGCCATGTTGGCTTGTAAGCCTCCATCCCTCTTTTCAGCAGATATCGATTACATAGCCCTCACAGGCCTTCCCTACAACTCATTGAATAAGGAATAACACAATTTTTTTCCCCCCGCTTTATCATCATTAATTTTTTTGCATTTAATCCTCATAGTGAGGGAGAGGCAGAGGGAGGAACCATCATGCCTGTTTCATAGATGAGAAACATACACCTGTCAAGGGTTTACAGAGGTAGGGTTTATAGAGGTGGAGTTAATGACCCAGCAGAAGACTGAGGTCAACCTTCTGTTGCTTTGGCAAGTTACTTAGCCCCTCCGTGCTTCGGTATCATGTGTAAAATGGTAGTAACGATAGCCTTGTTAGGCTTGTTGTGAGCTAGAGTTTGCACATTGCTTACAACTGAGCCCAGCGCAGAGAAAGCTCTACAGAAATGTCTGTTCTTATTAAGAAGGCTGTGATGTGTATGTGTGGGGGGACGTGACTTTACGTTTATATGCCTCGTTGTGTAAACATGTGCATCACTGCTGTGCACGTTATCCTGTGCGTGAACAGTTTAACACAGGCTCAGCAAAGTCCAAGCCCTCAGTGTGCCTGCTATCGTCTTCTGTTATTGGCGTCAGGCTGGTTAGCATTTGGGTCTAACAGCCTCACGGGTCTCTCTATCCCAGCCGTCCTCTCTAGTGAGGTCCCCTGTGTCTGGCACCACCTTGGAGCCTAAACGAGAACGGGAAGGTCAGATTGTACAGCCATGGTTTGAATTCGGTGTGGTGATTTCACGGCAGGAACCAGGTGGGTGAGATAAGAGAGGATGTGCAGCTGGCAACGCCTAAATTCCTAGAAGTAGTTTGGGAAATGGGCAAAAACTACCACAGAAACTTCCAAAAGATGAACGGATTTCTGTCTGGGGGGGAGGGCAGGATGTCAAATCCTCCCCAGCTCTGCTCCAGTCCTTCCCAGAAAGAAGCAAATACATTTCTTTCATCTGGGCATGTGCAAATTCAGCCTTCTGACATTTAGGCATCCGTGGGGTATCTCTGTCTGTCTCCTTCCATCCCTTTCAGCAGATGGGCTCTGGCCTTGAGCCTTACAAAATGCTGATTGGTTACATTCCTAAACATTCGAGTGTCACCAATCAATGCCTTTTCAGAACTGGTGGGGTCGGTCACAGGGTCATGTGCACCGCACCCTCGAAAGTTCAGCACCCCTAGGAAACCGTTAGTCAACGAATCCCCAGAGAGCTTCCCCAAAATAAACAACAACAACAACAACAACAACAAAGATCTCTGCTAAATGTAAGGCTTTGGAGAGATTGCTTTCGATGGTACTCCTGCCCAGGTGCAGAGTGGATGGAATCACAATCACCATCCGGCACTTCGAGGCGTCCCTGTGGAATCCCCCGAGGCCCTGGGAGCTGATGAGGACCGTGGTCAAGTGGAACAGGGAGAAACAAGCCGAAGGCCAAATGAGGCTTTTCCGAATCCAATAACCCATCTGATCCCAGCCGAGAAAGTACCTGCACTGGCAGGGCGGCGTGCCGCCTCCTGAATAATACATCCGCAACGTCCCAACTACTGATCACGGCACAATTCAACAAGGGGCCTCCCACGAGGACACGGAGACACACACCGCAGTTCCAGGGCCGTCGTGAGGAGGCAGGAGAATCCCCAGACCAAGTGCCTCCCCCAGAACGCTGTCCAGAAACCCTCCTATGCCTCTCTAGGGCCACCTCTGCACTGGTAACAGGGGACTAACAGTTTTTCCAAATGGACCCTTGGCCCCGCACGTCCTCCCTGGAAGAATTCCACGGCAGCTACTTATTTCTCGGGTTTTCCTAACCACTCTAATGCCTCATTTTACAGACATTAAAACTGACACCCACGCAGACCAAGTGTCCTGTCCGAGGCCACACAAAAGGTGAAGGCAGAGCTGAGGGGACACTGAGGCTCTCAATTTCGACTCTAGCTTTCCTTCTTTCCTACTCCACAAGCCACATTTGTCCCAAATGCCTTTCCTATCCTGTGTGGACTCAGACCATCCTTTCATTGCTTTTTTTGTTTTATTTTTTTTTTTAATGTTTATTTTTGAGAGAGAGAAAAAGAGAGAGAGACAGAGCACGGGTGGGGGAAGGGCAGAGAGAGAGAGGGAGACACAATCTGAGGCAGGCAGGCTTCAGGCTGCGAGCTGTCCACGGAGAGCCCGACATGGGGCTCGAACCCCCCAACCACGAGATCATGACCTGGGCGGGAGCCGGACACTCAGCCGACTGAGCCACCCAGGCGCCCCTCGGAGCACCCTTACATTTCAGTGATACTTCATACATCTTCTGTCTCAGTCTCTCTCACACAGGTTCAATAACCCGAAAGATCTTCTGGAGGAAAGCTAGAAGTTAATGTGAAGACGGGAAACGCTGCCAGAACGTACAGCGCAATAGCTGTGGATGTGAAAAACCCAGACTGATCCGAGAGGTAAAGATGCAGGTACTTCTTTGCTTTACAAAACGATTTCCGCAGGATTCCAGTAAGCAGCCTGTTTTTCTCATGCATTTGAAAGAAGATTTAACTTACAAAAAATCCTCCCCCCGTCCGCCAACCTGTTTGGGTTTATACCAATTGCATTGTGGGAAAAATGTACTTTTTTTTTTTTTTTGCTGCCGGATTTTTATTTCCAAGAAACCAAGGTGGTGATAAGGGGGCTTTGAAGGACAATGGTTATTGAGAATGATTAGATTCCCATTTTACAGATTAACAGAGAGGTCAGAATAAAATTATAAACCCTGCAAGAAAGGAGGCCTCAGGAAACCTGAGGCTGATGGAGCCGTAATGAGTTAATCCACTTAGACCTCATGCATAATGGGCAGTAGGATAAATTTATAATTATCAGCATTTTCACTCTTTTAAAATGCTATCACACATTCTCCTCTGGCTTCCCCCACCCGAGACAGAGCCATTTTCACAGACTGGTGAATAAGCTGCATTCTTCTGGCTTTTAACAAACACCACACAGTGCTGTCTGTACCACCCCCCAAATTAAGTCAGGCTTCTTATAACACAGCTGCAGCTACTGGCTGCCTGCCTTCCTGGAGGCCAGCGCAACTTCCGACTTGGCAGGGCGGGCTCTGCTTTTCACGGACCCTTCCAGCCCCGAATACCACCACACCCCTGGGACGGTGAGCCCGGCACCCAACAAGAAGACGAGAAGACGACGCAGACTCCCATCTGCATCGGAAAAGGCATGAGGACAGCCGTCCTTGTGACCTCGCTTTCGTGGAGAAGTAAACGGTCCAGAAACGCGGCAGGCTCTGCGCTGGGCACACAGTAGGTTCACAGTACGCGGCGGCACCGGTCAGGGCCAAGTGCAGCATCTGTAGCTTCTGAGTAGCGTGGAAACACTTGTGGCAAGTCCTTTTCCGTCAGTGCTCTCGCCACCTGTTTTTGGCGGCTGTTACTCCTTGAGCCGCGCAAGGGGCTTGTCCTCCCTCGAGCACTGAGCCGAGGGCTTCCTGCAGATGAGGGACCCAAGGCTCAGAAATAAGGGAAGCTGCCCAACGTCACACTGCTGTGTCACAGCCAAGACCTAGACCTCGGTCAGCCTGACTTTATTCTCGCTCTGTTCAGAGCCTTCGAAGGGGCCCAGACCCGGTGGAAGAGACAAGACAAAGGTAGGGTTGGAGATACGGTGCTTGCAACAAACAAAGCAAACAGGAGGCCCAGGGAGGCGGTGGGCATCTTCCGATTATACCTCCGGCAACTATAAAATCTATCCCCGGCACACCCCCGCAACCCCTCTCCAGTGATTTTTCTTCCTCCATTAGCCTTGATAAATTACAAGGCCCCACGGCAGGGACTGTTTCTTCCTCTCAGCTTTGTTTGGAGCATTGTCCTAGCAAGGCTCAAATAAAGGGCCATTATTAATGGTGACAATAATGCGATACTGTTTTCTCAAGGGCCTCCGCAAGGGCTTGCCAGACCAACGCCATGCTCCTTCCTGCCGGCTTTCACGGGTGGTTTTCACCTGTGAACCCGCCGCAGCCGGGGCGGGGACTGCTACCCAGCACTGCCCTCCACCTGGTGTTGCCTACACTCCATCTCTTTAGCTTCTCAAGGGCCCTGAGTATTGGACAGGGGAAACAGGGCCCAATACGGCACCTCAGAGGGCCTGCAGAGGACGAACAAGGCAGCCACGGGGACAAAACGGCCAAGGAGATAATGCGCCCCAGCTTTGTTTTGAACGGAGCTCACTTGCAGCCCAGGGCTGGGGGAGAAACAGCTCTGGGCACTGGTTCAGCATCAGGAGTGCTTCGAGGGCGGCTCTGGTTTTCATTAGGCACTCTGGGCCTGTGGAAGCTGTGACAGGCTACGGGTTCATCTCTTGAGAAACGCTGCTTGTGATGAACGAGGGGACTCAGAAGGAAGCCAGAGTGTGCTTGGGCTCATGTGCAGGGGGCCATGTGCACAAGTGTCTGCACGGGAGCCAGGCGCATCCTTCACTTTCCCGAGCTTTGGGCTCTGGCTAGAAATTCCTTAATAAAGGCTCGGTGGGGGGAGTAAAAGGCTTCTTTGGCAACAAAAGCAATCATCAGGATGGAGCAGGGTGGATGTGGGGGGGAGGTGGGGCTTCAACCCTAAGTTCTTTTGCAGGTTCGCAGCTTTTAATTAGCACATCTCTGGGGACAGAGTCCTCACCTCTACCCCCACGCTTATAAACGGCAGGTCTGCTCTTGCTTTACTTTTACTGTCACCCGTGATGGGCCCAGGTAACCAAAGGAGCTCTTTCTCGAGCCTCTCGTACAGATGGCTGACCAGTTCTGAGAGAGGCTACAACAGCAGGCAGATGCAGAATGCACCTGTATGGGTCTGGCGTACTCCCGTCCTGCACCAGGAGATAATGAGCTCTGCTCTGGACAGAGCTCACAGCCAGGCCCAATGGGGAAACAAAGACCAGGAGCCCAGACCTGCCCCCCAGGAGCTCTTTCCTCCAAGTCCAAAATGCAAGAGCATGCTCAGAAACTAGAGGCAGGTGGGACACACACAATACCACCACCCTGCTCCACCCCTGCCCTCCTGCTGACAACTGCTGGGGACGTTGTGATCTGGGGACTTGGAAGGGAGAATATGAAAGCCCCTGCTAACAAGGGGGTCGTGGGGGTGCTGTGCTCCCAGGTAGCTCTCCTTTCCTCACTGACATCTTTACGGAATCTGCCTTTTGACTGGCTTTGCTCTATAAGATCAATGGTCTGACAGAGAAAGTTTCCACCATCTTCTCTGAGGGAAGCACCTAGGCCTTACCAGTCTTCTCCAGCAGGACCAAAAGGGAGTATCAGCCCCATCAGAAAGGTCTCCAAGCCCTCCTGATCTTTTAGCAGCAGCTTGGAGAGGAGCACTGGATGGGGAGCACAGTAGGCACGGAGCCACAGGCTAGGATTCTAACCTGGACTCTCCCACGGTACATTTTTTTTTTTTTTTTTTTTTTTTTAGCTGTCTCAGTCTTGATTTCTTCCTCTGTGAAACAAGAACTTCCATTTATGCCACCTCCATGATTAAATGGCAGCACGTCAGGAGCACACGTGGACCAGGGCTCTTTCCCCAGGACTGTGGACAGGAAGAGGCAAGATCCGAGGTCTGGATACATCTCTGCATTATGCTGGTGAAGCTAGTGGACTGGTGCCCTTGGAAATCACACTCAATGACCCTAATCTATGGGATTTTGCCCAGCTACTCTAGGGGAGATCTTTCAAACTCGTTCAGAAAATCATCTTGTTTGACATTTCACTGCCAACGGTTAGTTGGGTTGGTCACTTTTTCTGCCTCTTTTGGTTTTCCACCTGATGCTGATCAAAGAAACCAAACAGAGCCTCAAAGCGAACAGCCAGCTACCACGCTCTCCCTGAATAGGACCGGTGGTGGATGTCATGGACTGGCCCTTTGGGACACGGAACTGCTGGAAGTGTGTCCCAGGACTCTTGCCCTGGTTCCTTCATCCCTAGAATAAGGTGCTTGGCTTTGCTTTCCTGTAAATGTTCTTCTAGCCTGAGATTTCATAATCCTTCCATCTTTCAACGTCCTTCGTCACCAGAAGTGGGGGACTGTAATCCAGCGCAAAAGGTCACAAATGACGAGATACACATTGCAGAGCCAGCTTCTTCCACAGATAACTCAGCACTCCACCAAAGTGAAAGCACTTACTTTCTTATGACTCAGTTGCTTTATCTAAGGACAAAGGAAAGGGCAATCAGGCATATCCTTCTGAATGGAGACGTAGGGATAAAGGAAGGAACAGAAGCCGATGCAACCAGTTTCAGAGGCAGGTCTTTTACAGTCCTTAAAACCTGAGCAGTGTAAACGACCCACACATTCACTTTCCGCTCTCCTCTCTAGCAGAAAGAGGAGGGGTCTGGGGAAAGGCTGCACCAGCATTTCTACAGTCTACAAAGTCTTCAAGGTCTCCAAGCAGACCTAGCAGCAAAAGGAAAATGCCCCTTTTTGAGCAAGGAGGAGCGAGCACTGATCAGGAGGTGCTGAGGCCTGGGATGGAGTCCCACCTCTACCCTGAATTCATCATACAACTCTGAAGGATGTCACATCCCTGCCTGAGCCCCATTTCCTCATCTGGGAGCTTGACCTAGCCTACTGGAGTGTTCCCTTCTAGCTGGCACCGTGTGCTCCTCCTATCAAGCAGGAAAACAGTAGTGTGTCTTGTTATTTCTGAGCAAAGGCCCTAATTGTTCTCTACAGCATGAACTCCTCTATCTAAAAACCACAACCTCTGCGTCCCTCCCTCCCCCTGCCACCCCCTTCCTCCGAGATCCGCAAGACTGTTACAGAATATTCATTTATTTTTCTTCAGTGCTTGGGCTGAAGACTCTGATGACTAAGCCATTGAATTTTAATATGCTACTGTGCTCCCCGGAGGATTCCTTCATTTCCCAGCTCCCACCTCCCCTGCCCCCTGCGCCCTCTGTGGACATGTGGTAGTCGTTAGGAACAGTTTGATGAAGTTGAGGTTTGCAGAGTAGAGAGACGGGGGAGGGCTGGTGGTGAGGCATGATAAACGGACACAACAGGCCAGAGAGCCACTCAAAAAATAAACATAAAGCTCCTTTTGAGTGAGCCCACTAAAAACAGACTCCAAAAAACCTTCCCCCCCTCCCTGTGTGTGTGTGTGTGTGTGTGTGTGTGTGTGTATGTGTATGGGGGGGGGGGTAGGAGAGGGGAGTTCTCCCCATGTAAATGAACACTGCTCAGAGAAAGAAACAATTCTCTTTACTGGCAGCAAGCAGAAGAGCACATCGGGGCGCCGCCAGCCATATGTCACGAATGCTGAGTCCTCCAAAGCCGAGGCTGGCCATCCAACTCTTGGGCCCTCAGGACCGCCAGCCAATGCTGGCAGAATTCCACGAAGGAACCTGGGTCACCACGTCCCTGGCCAAGAACACCCCATTTGAGCTCAGTCTTGCTGACAGTCCCAGAGGACTGCCTTAAATTCTCTTTCCTGGATCCCAATCCCAGCCTCTTGCCCATCCCAGTGGCCTTACTCTGTCTCCCACAGCCTACATTTCCATCCATGCAGTTAAAAAACCTGAGCTGTGAGCTCTGAACACAAACTGGGTAGCACTCACACCAAAAGAACCACTGTGAATGTGCAGAGGCACAGGAACGATTTTGTGGTTGTAAGAAAAGCAACATTTTTCTTTTTTTTTTTTTTTTTTTAGAGATGCGTATTACAGCAGGAAGGGATCAAATGATGCATGGGATGGGATGATGCTTTCAAATACTAAAACAAACACAAGGTCAAACACAGGTGAATGGGGCAGAATCACAGTAACTGCTGAGTCTGGGGAATGGGTATGTCGGAGTTCTTCACACAACTCTTTCCACTTGTCTGTATGTTCGAAAATATTCATAATAAAGAACAAAACAATCTTAAGGTGCCAGACTTCCATTGGTAACAATTTCACTTGCAACCCAAGTTTCTTCACAAGTCTGTGAGCTGGGAGCGTTATAGGAATCGCCTCAGTGCAGAGAAGCACAGCATCTCACAAGCTGTTGGTGCTGATGTCACTTGTTTGTTACCCAGGAGCTTGGGCAACCGGATGCTACCTAAGAAGGAAGTATCGATGTTCTTATGCTTTCCAGGAGGCCACTGGAGACTCCGCTGGTTAAATCACCTTCCGTGCTGGGGTTTTTATTTGGGGTATCTCCCCAAGGATCTCTTAGGCACACTCTTCAGAGGCGCTGTAAGATGGCTAAGAAAATTGAGTTTACTCCTCTCCCATGACCTCACAATTGTAAATGATACACGGCTGTCTGTAAAACATGCCCCCCAACCCCATTTTTTAAAAAAAGTTACTGACTGAATTTTCCTCTTGCACACGTGAGAGCTCAAGCAAACAAGTTCACACGACCACAGCAGAGAGATACTCTGCGCTGCTTCTGGAACGAGAAACAAGAGGCGGAGGCGCCATCACGCCCTGCCCGGGAGGACGCCGCGCGCCAGCTGCGGAACGCCGTTCCCGGACAACCCACCGCGGCAGCCCGGAACCGGAAGGCCTGGGCTGGAGTCCTGCTCCGCCACCGGCCCAAACCTCGGGCGGCTCCCTGAAGCCTCCCGCGCCTCATCCGCGGAACAGGGTTACCACCAAGCGCCTTGAAGGGCACCAGAAGGCTGCCCCAGGGCGGGCGAGCTGCCCCGATGGTTTCCTAGGGCCGCTGTAACAAGATGCCACAGACGGGGCGGCTTCAAAGAACAGAAGTGTATTATCTTACACTTCCGGAGACTGCAGGCCCGAGATCAAGGTGTGAGCAGGGCCACCCTTTCTCCGGGTAGAATCCTCTCTTCTCTCCAGTAGTGGCTGCCAATCCTTGGCACTCCTTGGCCTAGAGATGAGGCCCTCCAATCTCGGCCTCCGCTGTCACATGGTGCTCCGTGTTCAAACTTCCTTCTGCTGAGAGGGATGCTGCTCCTGTTGGACTAGAGGCCCACCCTACTCTATTAGGACCTTGGCCCACTTGACTAATTACATCAGCAGCCACCCTGTTTCCCAATAACATCACATCCTGAGGTACCGGGGGCTAGAATTTCAACACGTCTTTTGGAGGACACAGCTCGGCCGTGACACACTTGCAGGCTTATCGGAGTGGTGGCTGCCCTCTGTGCCTCCTGTCAATCTGTGGCTGAGGGGAGGAAACTGCCCACCAGGCCCGTTCGGTGGTTAATATGCTGGAGAAGTGCCCACGGTGACAGGAACAGCTTCTTCTCTTGCGGTTTTTCCTAAAAGGGGGATTGGTTTTATGAAAAATGCTGTGGTTTTCATCAGGAAGTGCCCCTAGCTAGAGCCCGCGGGACAGAGCGTTGCTCCAGCGGCAGTTAAACTGAGAGAAATTCTTGGCTTTGTCAGGAAGGGCAGATTTGCTGTGGGCCACAGAGGATGTGCTTGTATGGTTTTGTACAATACTCCTTGGGCCACCTATTTGCAACAGCACCTAAGTCTGGATGATAGAAGAAACGAAGAAAAAAGAAGCGGGGGACTGAGTCCCTATCCTTCCATGTTCTTCCCTAGAGGTTGGTTAAGTTTTTAAGGTCAAAGTTTCAGATAGTAAATATTTTATGCTTTGGGGGCCATCTGGTCTCTGTCACAACTACCCAACTTTGTCATTATGTCGTGAAAGCAGCCATAGGCAATACATAAACAAATGGGCATGGCTGTGTCCTAATGAAACTTTACAGACGCTGAAATCTGAACTCCATAGAAATTGTATGCACCATTAAACGTTATTTGCCTTTTATGGCTTCTCAACCGTTTTGAACGTAAAAAACATTCTTAGGGGGCAGGATGCATCCCATGGCCTCAGCTTGCCGACCCCTGACCTTCACGCTGCCAGACATCAGAAGTTGCGTGTTCTCCCGCAGCACACTACTGCTGTCCTACGACCTGGTTCTTCAATACAACTTTACACTTCATAGCATGTTTTCAGAGGATCATGTAACCTGATCCTCTTATCCACCTTACTGGTGGCACACTAGACATTATCCCCATCTTACAGATGAGAAAACAGAGACTCCATTAAGTCCAATGCTTGGTTAGCGAGTGGTAAAGCCAGACTGAAATGTACGTCTTCTGACTCCTTGTCTGGCACCCCAGCTAATACTCCACATCACCCAAATGGACTCCAAGCCAGCTACCCGCCACAGATGTACCTATTGCGTCCACAACTCCCTGACTCAGCATTTGTCATCTTCCCGCTCACTTTTTAAGGAATTCTGCCACAACTGGGGTGTTGGTGCAGAGCGGAGAACTCTCCTCTAGAATCCCAGCTTCCTGACCAAGAAGACCAGGTGTAACGCTGACCTCAGAGAAAGATGGACATTGAGCAGTTCTCACTGCACCTGCTGCACCCACGCACAGTAAGGAACAGAGTCTGGGGCCCAACCAATTAGCTCCTGATGCATCTAATCGGCTACACCTTTGAAGACAGTGTTCTTTCTTCATCTATGTCAGGAATTGACAACAAAATGCTTATGGCGTCAGGCATGCAAGATGAATGAATGAAGTTTGGTGGGGGGGGGGGAGGCCTATAGCAAATTGGAGAACATCTGCTGCATCTAAAGGGGGCAGATGCTACTCAGCTTTAGCCAACTGTTGCCAGATCAGGAAATCCCTGAATTTTAAATGATAGCATAAGAATTTTGTTTTAAAGAAGTAACAGGTCCAAAGATACCCACAGGTCACTGTGTGAAGCCTTGGCCCTGAAGCCTGTCTCTAAACTTTAGGCAGGTGATACCACCTTGTAGTATACAGAGTTGACTCTCTTTCCTGAAAACACTCATTATGGCAGCCAGAGGTGTGGGTGGGTGGGTTTTTGGAGAGGAGACAAGGAAACAAGCAGCCACATGACCCTGAATAGAGCAGTACAAGGGGGGAAAAAAAAGGCTTGGTGTTCGGAAGTAGATGAACACTGTATTATTCAAGACAGGTTCAGCCTGGGGCAGAAATAGAAAATAAGTCTTTGCCATGTCCCTATTCAGACTAAATTGAACTTGATGGTATCCTGTCACAAGACACCTTTGATGGAAATGAAGATGATAATCACTGATGCCATCCAGCATGGTGATTGATAATGTTCTCTCTTCCAAATCTCAACAGTGTCCTTGAATCCCAGCAAGGTGCCTGGCTTGGGCCCAACATTCAGACTCTGGATCCAGAGGAAGGAGCCCTAGGCTCAGTGGGTACCCCTGCTCCCAGTTTACACCCCATAAATACTTATAACTTGCCTTTTGCACCATGACCCATTATATGCTCCTTGATGGAGAACCATGTTGTGCTCGTCCTTGAAACCCTGGCATCCTCTGTGCCAAAGCTCAGCAGAGGATTCGACCGGCTAATGCAATACTGTGTGTGGTACCCAGCAGGCCTCAGTGTTTGCTGAGCCAGCACGGGGAAATCAGCACTTATGGAACATCCATGCACCAGGTGCTTTATCCCACTTGATGTTTGTAATAAAACCAGGAGGCACTGTTATTATTCCCCTTGTACAGATAAAACAAAACTTTTAAAAACCAACTCTAGCAGTTTAAGCAACCTCCTTAAGATAAAAAATATGATGAGAAGTCAAGCTAGGATTTGAACGCAGGTCTGACCCCAAACTCCACTCTTTCACTGGGATGTGAGAAACACTTGCAGTACGGCTCCGAGGACACTCCTCCAAGGGCCACCAAGCTTGTGCGGCAAGCATGTCCTTCAAGGAAGGGAGCTACCAAGAGGAGCAGTGGGGAAGGCAAAGAAATGATGGCAGTTGACTGGTTCAGTTCCTTCTTGGGTCTGCCGTGGACTGAACAGGGGCCAGGGGCTGCTTCAAGGAGCCTGTCACCTGGGGAGCTTGAGTGGAACCTGACACAGAGTCAGTTCCCATATTACATGCCTTCTAAATCTTCCTACCTCCAAAGATGCATTCTGAATTCATGCTCTGGAGTCAGGAAGACCCAGTGGCCTCACGACTTCCCGTTGACTTTATATGAATGTTCCCTCATCTGTAACTGAAGGTGTTTGGCTTTTTTTTTTTTTTTTTGAATTTTTTATTTTACAGAGAGAGAGAGTGTGAGTGGGGGAAAGGGGCCAAGGGGGAGAGAGAGAGTGAGAGAGAGAGAGAGAGAGAGAGAGAGAATATGAATCTTAAGCAGGCTCCACACTCAGTGTAGATCCTGACCCTATGACCCTGGGATCACAACCTGAGCCAAAATCAAGAGTCAGATGCTCAACCAACTGAGCCACCCAGGTGTCCCTGGAACTGAAGGTGGTAGGGCACCCGCACCTCCTTGGGTTGCTGGGAGGATGAAATAAAATAGTGACTGTAAAGTGCTTAGCACAGTGCTTGGCATACAATCAGAATTCAATACAATGTTGGCAGTGGTTTGTTTGTTTGTTGGAACCTTTAATTTTGAAATACTTATAGATTCAAAGGAAGCAGCAAAAACTGTACAGAAAGGTCCTGTGTATCCTTCACCCAATTCCTGTAGATGGTTACATCTTATATAACTATATAGTATGACAGCAAAACTAGGAAATGGACATTGGAATAATGCGTAGGTATAGTTCTATGCCATTTTATCACATGTGCCTGTGGTTTATTTTTATTTTTTTTTAATGTTTATTTTTTAATTTTTTTAATGTTTATTAATTTTTTGAGAGAGAGATTGACAGAGTGTGAGCAGGGGAAGGGCAGAGACAGAGAGAGGAAGACACGGAATCAGAAGCGGGCTCCAGGCTCTGAGCTGTCAGCACAGGGCCCGACGCGGGGCTCAAACCCACGAACCGTGAGATCATGACCTGAGCCGAAGTCAGACGCTCAACCAACTGAGCCACCCAGGCGCCCCTAATGTTTGTTTATTTTTGAGAGAGACAGAGAGAGGGAGACAGAGTGCAAGCGGGGGAAGGACAGAGAGAGAGGAAGACATAGAACCTAAAGCAGGTTCCCGGCTCCGAGCTGTCAACACAGAGCCCAACCCGGGGCTCGAACTCACAGATGGTGAGATCAGGACCTAAGCCGAAGTTGGATGCTTACCTGACTGAGCCACCGAGGTGCCCCTGTGGTGTATTTTTAGGATTAAAACCATTTTATAATTTATAACTATCATGAGAGGCAGTACAGAGCCATGGTAAAGTGTGCAGCTTCTAATTCCAGGCTGTCTGGGTTCTACAACCCATTACCGGCTGTGGGAGCTTCAGCAAGGTACTTAACTGCTCTGTGCCCTAGTCCCCTTATCTGTAAAAGGGGGCAACGATAATAGAACTTCTCTGGCAGGACTATTAGGATTGAATACTTTAATACGTGTCAAGTGCTTAAATAGTCCTAGGTATGCACTCAAGAAAACACTCCATGAATTTTAGCTATTATTATGTTCACAGTTTTTATTCTTCCTGGGAGCCAGGAAGAGAGAGGAGAGAATAATTTCAGGCTGACTCTATCTGTCATGGAGCTCAGACCTCTCTTCTCCTTTGGTCAGGATGCTTTACAGAAGTGAGCCAAGGAAATACCAGGCATCCACTTTTGTTGCTGTTTTGTTTTGGAATAAACTCTTGTTGCACTCTGGAGGAAACTCAGACAGTCTAGGTTTGAGCCTACTTTTGGAAGGCTCGGGGCCTCTGTTGTGGAACCTTGCTGTTTTGGAAGAACAGGGGCAGAGCTAGCTGGCTGGCTCTGCTGGCCTCACTCCCTCACATAGGCCAGCGCTTGACCCCAGATAACAGTATCCCAGAACGCTCATGCTTTCTCTGAAAGACTCCTCCATCCATCTGAATGGTGGCCTCCTGGATGGACTTCCCGGCGGAGCAAAATTAGCAAACCTCAGAGGAGGTGGATGCAAAAGGAACCCATCGTCACAATGGGCCCATGGGAGAAGAACCAATGAAGTCTGGCTTCAGAGTTCCTAAGACCGTACATCCCCTTATGCAGCAGCGTCGGAGCAACGATGTAGCTAAGAGGAAGGAAATCAGACACCGGCAGCTAGCTGCATGGAGGGCATCACCCCCCAAAACAGGTTGTTGCTATGGGAGAAGGGATAACAATCATTGTGCTAACAGGTACCATGTATTCAGCACTTACTTTGTCTTAGACAAACTCAACTGTCAGACCAACTTTAAGATGTGGTAACACCACCCCATCCTACAGCAAAAGAATAGAAGGTGGGAGAGGTCGTCACAGCTAATAAGCCGCAGAGCCAGGATTTGAACCCAGGCTCAGGCACTCCCACATTGGGGCTCTTAGCCGCCAGGCTGCAGTCCCTGCCCCACGACCACAGTGCCTGTAGGCTGGGCTCTCATTTTGTTCTTTATTAATGTCATGACACATGTGGTTCGCTCAGTTCTGGTTGCAGCCCTTCTAGTATGGTCTTATGCATCCCTGAATTAGGTAGTGGATTGGAATGGCTTCTTTATATCAACAAAACCTAGCACATGTCAGCTGGATAACATTAAAAATAAAAGACAGGTTTTTGTTTGTTTTATTTTCTGGTTTTTTTTTTTTTTTTTGTTTTGTTTTTTGGTCTAGCAGGTCTCACTGTGTTTCATTTGGAAGGTAAAAGGTCAGACCAGCGGAGTTGCAGAACCCCACTGAAATGGAATCCTACTAGATACATGGGTCAGGCCGCATTGGCTCGCCCTGGCACGATACTGGGCAAACGCACCTTGAAAATCCCGGGTGCATTACGGCCCTGGAAACATCTCCTGCTCTCCCACTTCCAGCCTGCTCTCGTCCTCAGTCAGAGGCTGCGAGTCATTCCAGACAATGTGGGGGGATGACGTCAGCAGGGAGAACTGGACCAGCGGCCTTGACCGTCTGACTCCTGCCTGGGGCCCCAGTCCTGGGGCTGCTGAGCCTCACAGAGGGGACGGACATCTCTGGGCGGTGATGAGTCACCTGAGCAACATGCGGGCCAGGCCGGCTCGAGATCCCTCGTTCCACTGCCTGAGCCTTGAGCGTCAGCGAACTAAACAAACCGTGGGGGCCAAATACGCCACACGCTGATGCCCTCACCTCAAAACCCAACCGGAAAATCAGATTCCATCATTTGGAATCTATTTAGCTTGGATCCATGACAGCATTCCTTACTCAAGACCTGAGTCGGAACAGGGCCGGAACCCACAGGCTAAGGCTCCGCTAAGGAGCGTCAGACTTGCAGGCGTGGTCCGCCTCGCCCTCTTGGAGTCAGGGCTGTAACCTATGGCAAATGGAAAGCTGGTGGACACCCGCCCGACACCCCCCACCCCCCAAAAAAAGTTCCATCCTGCCTGCTGTGGAAACAGCACACACTTGACTTTCTCCAGAGCCGTTTAGTTAAGGAGAAACCGTGGGGACCATGGCTTGCCACAAGCTTCCCCTGAATATCGGCCGTTTTCCTTCGGTTCTGCCCTAAGAAGGGGCTAAAACAGCAACATGATCTTTGACTTCCGGTCTAGAAATAGCTGTCTGTGGAGGACACAGGTACCAACTGCAGCTCCGAAGTCCAGAAGTCACCCCCACATCTGTGGGTCCCAGCTCTGTGCCTCCTTTTCATATCATTTCTCATCGGCTGTCACTAAGCTGGTATGGCCAGTTTTCCCTGGGCTGACGGGTCTAGTTAAGGATGGTTGTTAATTATGCGCAGCATATGCTAAGGAATAATAATACGTGCCGCCACCCTTTCATGTCAAGAACACCAAAACCTGCAACCCCGGAATTCCGTGTTGGGGGAGCCACATGTGCTACTCCTATCCGGTCAGCTGTGGTCTTCTTCACAGGTGAGCGAAGCAACGGCCGGAGAAGGTGACGCACTGTCCCGCCAGAGGTATCACAGGGGGACACCGCTGGCCGGGGGGAGAGAGGAGATGCTCCAGTCCTCAAAGGAGGGTCGCTATCAAATACTTGAGCAGAGACGTTTTCGTATTTAATCCAGCTGCGTGTTGAGCTTACAGAAAACACAAGTGGCATTTGGGCCGTGCCAGTGCGGGAGGGCTGTGGAGTAACAACTCAGGGGTCGAGGCCTCGGCCTCAGAGGGGGGACTTCTGGATCACAGCGAAAGCTCTCGCATGGGAAGAATGACATGTCCACATAGGAGGGAAAAAAATTCGACGTCAAAGAGAGCCACGTGAAAAATCCTGACTTGGTGTGACTGACAATTCCCCAGACCACACTGCTGAAGGGTCCTGACCAATTTAAAAGTTTTAAAAAGCATTTAAAATAGACCTTCCTGCTCCCCAAAACTTAATCAGTTATTCTTGGCTGCAAATAAAACCAACGCTGGTACTTACTTACAGCTATATTTCATATTCCAGTTACTATTCTTAAGGGAAAATATTAATACATAAAATCCTTCTTGGCTATATATTCCATGTGGAAAGAATATAGGGCAACAGGATTCCTACACACACACACACACACACACACACACACACACACACACACACACACACTCCACAGCCCAAGCCTGCCATTTCATCTGCCTTATTGGCATACACATCTGGATTATATAAATTTCAAGTATGGTTTTCAACATTAGTACCGCTTAGGGTTACAACACTTGACAAATCTCAAATGCCAGGATGTCAAATCAAATTAGCTTGACCAGCCACAGGAGCAAAGGGGTGAGTGGGATGTACAGTCCGAGGGCTGTAATAATAAACAAAAGCTTGCAGAGGACCCATTGTTTCTGGCTTGGTTGGCACAGAGGTTTCAGGAGTGACCTAGCGAACTCTCAAATCCAGGAGAAGGGGGATCTGCCACTCCACGTTCCCATTCCTTATGAGAACAGTCTAAGGAAGTGAGCAGTGAGGCTCGTGGGGGTCTGGTAATGCATCCCGATTCCCACGGTGCAGCGTTGTGAGGACACTCACATTCTCAAACGATTCTTGTCAAAGCAAATTCTGCTGCTAGGCAGTTTTGTGGATTAGTGCTATCCCCAAAGACACAAAGTATATAAAAACTATGTTTCAGGATGAATCTATCACCTTCGATCTTTCATACTGCTTGAATCTAATACTACTTGATCTAGCTGTAACAACTAGATCAGGGCTGGCTCAGGAGACGCTCGATTGGCTGAGAATGTGTGTTTAAGGGCTTAAAAGGGAACTGCTTGAAAGCACAACCCCAGTTAATCCCGGGTCTCATAAAGGGCATCTCCAAAATTTTAAATTTTACCTTTACTACTCAAGTTCAAGTCTTACCCCCGACAGAGGCATCTTCTGGCGGGTCATGTGACAGTGGGTTGGTAAGACATTGAGTATTTTATGATCAAATCTAAAAGTGGCTACAAAAAAGTTACCCAGTACTTTTTTTTTTTTTTTGCCAAATACTTAAAAATACTTGGAATTAAAATCCTGCCATTTTCTTTTATTTAAAAAATTTTTAATATTTATTTTATTTTTTTGAGAGAGAGAAACAGAAACAGTGTGAGTGGGGGAGGGGCAGAGAGAGAGGGAGACACAGAATCTGAAGCAGGCTCCAGGCTCCGAGCTGTCAGCACAGAGCTGGACGCGGGATTCAAACTCACAAACTGCAAGATCATGACCTGAGCCAAAGTCTGATGCTCAACTGACTGAGCCATCCAGGCGCTCCAATCCTACCATTTTCTAACTGTCTACTGAAAAATTACAGATCCTCCTTTCTTAATATTCACATATCACTTATTATAAATTCTTTTAAGATAATTAGATTTCTCCAGTGTTTTTACCTATCCCCTAGCAATGCTAATAGATGTTACATGAAAAAAAACCAAAAAGGGTTCATGGTGAATCACATTTGGGCACTACTGGGTTCAACAGTGTTACGTTTGTTTCTTTCTGCGGGACTTATCAAGAACCTTGAATATGCAAATGCGTATCATAAAATGCCAAGAAGGAAAGACAGCGTAATACATTGCCAAACGTATTTGGCCATGGAACCTTTTTTCTGTGGTGCATTTTTACATGACCAGCATTCTGAGAATCATTTTGGGGATTAGTTGATACTCAAGTCCTCTACTTCATAATCACCATCCTAAATTCACAGAGGGGGAA
Organism: Prionailurus viverrinus; assembly: GCF_022837055.1. NCBI lineage: Eukaryota > Metazoa > Chordata > Mammalia > Carnivora > Felidae > Prionailurus > Prionailurus viverrinus. The sequence goes on from NC_062570.1 coordinate 88,512,612, forward strand.
ACCAACGCAGTCCAAAGTGCTGGCTTCCAGACTGAGGGAATGGCTGAGTGTCACCAGCTCCTGTGGGCACACAATGGACAGAATCACAGAATCATGGCCTCCCACTGGCTCCCCACAGCACCTTGTAGGGTCTGAGCTTGTCAGTAACACACTTTACAGCCTGCCAGGTCTCCCGGATGTCCAACACTTTGGTGGTGGGAGTGGACACTGCACGGGTCCGTTCGTGAACATGAAATCATGGCACACACAAAGCTGTGTGTTGGCATTTCCAAGTGGGAGACTCAACGCCAACTTGGAAACACTTCGGAGACGTGGTCCAAGTTAGGCTACCACCAGAGACAGGTTGGGGAGATGCCCAATGATCCTGGCCACTCTGGACGTGCAGAGGACTCCAAAGACCACGGCGAAACTCTAGGGTGGTCTAATGTTTGATGACTTGTGAAAGACACACATGGAAATGCAGCTCTTACGCGTATGGCTGAGGGGGGTGGGAGAGGATGCCTGTGTGTAGAGATCCTGTTCTCTTCCTAGTGTTCTGACAGTCACCGGGGAAAACTAAACAGAAACCAGATATTGTCCTCTTACTTCAAAATGAAACCTGAAAAAAATGCACAAACCACCTACTCAAGGTGGTAGAACAAGCATACTGAGGCCATTTTACTCATCAGCATTAGCACCGTCATTTCCTGCGAGTGCACTCCTGCCATGTGCTTTGCATGTGTTCTGTAATTCAACCTTCACTCCGACCCTCTAAGAGTCGGCTATTTTATCCCATTTTACAGATGAGGCAATAAGGCCAGAACAGTCAAAGGTCCGGAGACAGAAGCAAAGTCAGGATCTGAACCCAGGTCTACCTCGTGTCAGAGCCTGAGCTTCCCCAACCCACCCAACCCAACAAACATTTAGGAATCCTTACTTTGTACTATGTACTGTGGGGGCTAAATGGAGCAGATGGGGATTCTGCTGTCAAGAAGAAATAAGATGTTAAGATGAAAGGCCTGAGGCATGGAGAGGCAAACCCCAGAAGGCACTAGCAAACATTCATAGAGCAAATGCCTTCTACACCCAGTCACTAGTCTAAGCGTTGTTTATAAATAAACCCATTTGATCCTCACGAGGATCCTATGCGGTAGGTACTATTATCCCCATTGTACAGATTAGGACACTGAGTCACAAAATAGGTTAGAAACTTGCCCCAGGTCACGCAAGCAGAAAGGATGGAGCCAGGATGGGGCTCTGGGACGTCGTGCAGGCTTGACTGCTATCCTAGACATCATGGCAAAGGAAGGTGGGTCTGGAGTCAGGTGAGTCAGGCTAAGTTCCTGGGCTGTGTCTCCCGCCTGTGGGGCTGGTCTGCCTCCAGCGTATAGGTCAGGGAGGAGAGCGTCACCCAGTTCTCACTGTGCCCGTGCAAAATGCCCTCTGCAGAGGCTTTCAGCCACTCAGCACCTTCCTAGCTCCAACAGCTGCCCGGTGCCCCTCTCCCCTTCTCATTGTCATTTTAGAAAGGCACAGCTCTATAACCTGTTGGCAGTGATTGTTTTCCCAGCCCAGGTCTGGGAGGCGCGATAGCTGTCCTAAGCCTTTTGACCTCAGAGCCCGTTACTAACTTAACAGGCATGTCTAGTGGGATCTGCCTACAGATAATGGTCCATCAACCCTTAAGGACTAGACTATATTAAGCCCTCGAGAATAATGGACAATTTAAGCACCTACTATTCAGCCAGATACTAAAGGGGTTACTTTATGTCATCACTTCTAATCCTTACAACCAACCTGTTTTATAGAAGTTAAGTAACTCACCCAAGGGCGAGCCTGTAATGGGAGGAGGCAGAATGCTACGTGAAGAGCTGGAGAACTCAAAATCCCTGGGTGCTTTCCTCGACACCACACTGCTCTTCCTAAGACATGCACATCATTAAAGAGAGTATAATGAAGAAAACGGGAAATGCCCTAATTGTGTTATGGATAAAGCAAAAAAAGAGAGGCTGTTCCAAGCCAGGAGGAGGTAGCATTTGGAGGGGGCACAGCTGCTTTATAAGGGGGAGACTGGGACATAATATGACCAACAGCTAATGGCACTCCAGGAACGAGAACCTCCGCCCAAAGCCACAGTCTCGGCAACGCCTGACATCCAGCAAAGTCCTTTCTGGACCTGGAGTGTGTACCTCCTCCCGCACACAGGTTCAGACATCCCTTTAGCAAATACCAAGTATCCAGCAAGCATTCTCTAAGCCCTTCTTACGGAAACAGCTGATGCTGGTTCCACCCAGGCTGGCTCTCAAATCTGTGTCTGCCCTTCGGTGTGGAGGTCACTCCCTCTGGGAGCCTGGCTCCCAGCTCTGCACTGGCTTGAAACCACCTCAAGTTCCCCTTTTAGCACAGCCACTCACACCCAAGCTGTGGATCTGTTCTGGCTTCTACCAAAGTCCAAGGTGTGGCCCCAATATGTGCATCCAGTGTCATTCTTCCCAACCACTTACAAGAGCCTCTGTACCTCCCCTGTCGAGACAATCCTGTGACCATCACCAATGCTGTGCCAACCATGCTTTGTGGCCACGTGGGTTCCAGAGGCAAACAATGGGTTTTCTTCAGAAAACCTAGATGATTCCTAAGAGCCATTTTCCACAATGAAGGTGCACCGCCTAGCTCTAGCATATTGACAGCTTACTCTCCTGAAATCATTATTAATGGATACAGGCTACCTCCCAGGAGGGAGTCAAGTCTCAAAGTCCACCTTCTAGCTCTTGGAACTCCCGGTCTCTTCTCTCATCCCAATGTTACACTTTTTATAGGCGTTCAAAAAGTTATCCTAAAGTAATCACTTAGACCATTGCAAATATTTTGCTACAGATGAAATCCATGCCAGTCTTGGTAAATCAGAGAAAGAAACTGTAAACCAAAATGCCCAGGCACAGGTGATGAATTATGTAAATCCATTATACAGAACATCCCATACAATGAAATACTTTGCAAGACATTAAAAATGAAAATGTAGAAGACCTATGCTACTGACTTGGAATGATGTTTATAAAGTATTGAATGAACAGATGATAAAAGAGTATGAAAGTGAGAATCACATTTCTGTTAAAAAAAAAAATTAAAAAAAAAAACCCCAAAACCTCTACATGTGCATTAACTTCTTAAAGGCACTCTCCAAATGGTGAGATTGTAAGTGACTTTATTTCTGGATCATCAAATAGAAGCACATTAATTTTTAAGTCTGTCTACATTGAACATATTAGTTATAAAAAAATTTTAAAAACTTTTCATTTGATTGGAGAGGCAGTATGTGTCCATTTAGCAAGTGTAAAAATGTGTATTGCAGGGGGAAAAAAAACCCAACATCCCATAAACCCAAGCTTCAAAGTTTCAAATCTACCAGCGGCACCTGCGTGGCTCAGTCAGTTAAACGTCCAACTTTGGCTCACGTCGTGATCTCACAGTTCGTGAGTTCAAGCCCCATGTTGGGCTCTGTGCTGACAGCTTAGAGCCTGGAGCCTGCTTCAGGATCCTGTGCCTTCCTCTCCCTCTGTCCCTCCCCCACTCACACTCTAACTCTGTCTCTCAAAAAATAAATAAACATTAAAAAAAATTTTTTTTTAAATTTCAAATCCACCACAGGCAAATAGTAGTAATTTAAGGGCATAGATCAAGATGGAAAACGGTCATTAAATACCCTCTAAGCCAGCTTAGAGGGTATCCTCACAAGGTGGCTCCAGAGGACACTATTTTTTGTAGGTGGTCTTTCAACACCAAAACATTTCTCCGAGAATGAGGAGAAGGTGCTGCCAGAAAACTTAGTCCCAGGGGTCAAGACCCACATCTGGTTCTTTGCTGTCAGTAAAGACACTTCAACCTGGTTTCCTGGTCTCCTAACAAGGCCTCCTCTGAAGCCAGAAAGAAGGCAGAACGGACTCTTCACCAGTGTTATGGGAGTTAAGTGGCTGGGTTCTCTTACTTCTTGACAAATCTCAAGGAGGGCTTCCCTATCTGGGTTTATGATGTCCTGATACAGAGCTTCTCAAACTCCACACACATGTGACCCTGGAGAGCCTGTCAAAATGCACACTTGGATTCAGCAGGTCTGGGGTGGGGCTGGAGACTCTGCATTTCTGTCAGCCTCCTAGGTGACGCTGAGGCTGGTCCAGGGCCCACAGTTTGAGAAGCATGATTCTATCCATGATCCTTATACGGGGGGGGGGGGGGGGGGGGGGGGGGTTGTCTCAGCCCAAACCATATCATGCTGGAGGGCAGAAATGGCTTGGCTTTTGGAAAACCCTTACCTTCTCGGGTCACTAGTGACTAATTAGCAAATGATCTAGATGGAGTCCTGAAGGACCTTGATGACTTAATGTTCCCATTAAAATGAGCCATTTGCCACAGTTACCAGAGGGAGTGTCCCCAATGCTTGAGCTGCCCTCTAGAAACTCTGTATCGCCAGAAACACCCTTGGGCGCCTGAACGATGTGGGCAGTACCAGAGATTCCGTTCAGAAACAGGACACTCATGACAGCCAAAATAAAATCAACCCCAAACAGTAATTCTGATTGGCTTCTTCTGACACTAGAAGGTGTGAGGCCACACTTAGGGGGAATTAGAGAATGAACGGGAAGCAGGGAGTGGACTACAGTTAACAGGAAACGTAGAGCAAAGGGTATAAAAACGGTAAGGGATGGACCCAAGTGCCCTACTGCAGCCGGAAACGGTCCCTGAGGGCCCTGAACAATGGCAGCAGGCGCTGTGCTTGCACACCCCCCACGTGATCCTGTCGGGACCTGGATGAGGTCCCCTAATGAGGCTGGGTGGTGAGGCGACTCCATTTTTCATCTCTGACACTCAGAGGGGCAGTCCCCAGCCCAGGACCCTGGCCAGTCAATCAGCCCCCAGCTCTGCTGTGTATAAACACCTTCCAGCCTCAATCAGCAAGGGAGGCAGGTGCTGGAGATCTGGTCACGGTCAGTTGGACAATCTGATAAAGCCTTCCTGGGGTCGAGGGGGCCCGAAGAGGCCGGCATAATTAGACCAGGCGGAGGGTCTGTCAGGCAACCCAGGCGGAAATAACAGGCCTCTGCCAATCAAAGGGAAACCCAACCGAGGTGGCGGGTGGGGAGGGGGGCATTTGTTGTACAAGTGGACGGTGGGGGAGGGGAGGCTTCCCCGAGGCTGCCTGGTGACTCTGGCCGGCTGCACAGCTCATTATGCGGGCCCCAGAGCTAGGCGGGGGCTATCGATCACTATCGGGGGTCTCCGGGGACTCGTCATTATGCAGCAGGACCTGGTGTGTGCTCCGCTCTGGCGGTAACCAGAGGAACATGGCAACGCGTCCTTGCCAATGGGAAAACAGGTTGGCCTCCCCACCACCCCCTCTTTTTTAATTATCTTGCAGCTCTTTTAAGCAGGAAGGTGCAGAAATGGACAGTTACTATTAAAAGACCACAGTAGGTTTGTAGTTTACAAAGCCATTCTGTACATGTGATCTCAGGGAGGGCAAAGGCGGGCCAGTGCTTGAGGGAGCAGAACCGGGGAAGCCTGGGGCCCACCACCCCACCCTCTGGTCCTGTTACACTCACTCCGTCACACACATGCACAAACTGCTAGGTTTAGTCAGGGATTCCTGTCTGTTTAAGAGCTGGGCAGAGCTCACCAGCCCCTGTCCAGCCCAAGACCATAGCTTTTGGCCACCTGGTCTCTCACTGCTTTTCTGGAACATGGACCCAGAACACAGTGGGGCAGCCGCTCTCCTAATCCTTTCGTTCCATTGTTTTCTGTTTAATTAAGCCCAAAGTTGTCCCCCTGCAGCTTGCATCTGGGATGGATGAGAACCCCATGTCTTCTGGATGGGCCTCTGTCCTTGGCCCATGTGCACCGGGAAACAGAAGTCTGACTTTCGGCAAATCCTCCAAATGAACTCAACTCCACAATGCAACAGTACTGAAGGTTTCTTGGGGGAAAATCAAGGGAAATTTACACTGACTGCTTATGGAAGAACACTTTATATGGCCTCCCTCTGCATACCTCTATTTCCTCCAGTGTTCCTTTCCCAGTGCTCACCCACACACCCACTCCTGTTTTGGGTCTTCACCATCCCTCACCATTTTCATGCTGTTTCTTCCTCTTCCCTCATGCCCAGCCAAACAAAAGCCATTTAACTATTATTCTCAACATGTCCCCAGGAAGCTGAAATACATATTCACGGGTGTTCAGCTGCGTGAAAACAGCCCGTCTCAAAATGTTACCTACATAGGATTCCACACATGATACTCTCAAAAGACAGAACCATCCTGATGTAGATGACATTGGGGGTTGGGTAGGGGGAGGGAGTGACCATAAAGCCAAAGGGAGCTTTTGGGGGTGATGGAACTGTTCTGTATCTTGACTGTGGTGATGGTTATATAAATGTACACAGGCATTAAAACTCGCAGAGCTGGATGTATCCCCCCAAACCAATTTTACCATATATAATTTAAAAAATATATGTGCCCACAGAACTGATCTCCTCTTGGGTTGGAGGTGGATAAATTCTGCAATTAGGAATGATGTACTTATTCTAGTTGCCAAATAGAGCCACTTCTTCAAAATCCTTCCAATGACAGTCCTTACACAACACACCAGGTTCTCCGCCCACGCTATGGCCTCTACCTGCATTCCTCAACTTTGGGGGTCTCATTCATATGCAATGTGAATAGTACCAGAGATCTACCCAATGGAATGCCCTCCCCACCCCAGCCCCCACCCATGGCTGCCCATGCAATCAGAAGAACATTCCGGGCCCTTCTTGTGAACCCACATATCCCTGATCTCATGTGCACTCTCTCAGGCTAGCCTTCTTTTCTTTCCTCAGATACACCAAGCTCGTTCTCATCCCTAGGCCTCTGCACCACCTGTAATGCTCCTCCCTTCATCCTGCACAGCCAGTGTGCCTTCTGTTCATTCAGATCCCAACTCCAATGTCTCCTCCCTGGAGAGGCTTTTCCTGAGCTCTTTATATGCAGCCCTGTGTTTATGTGGCTTTTCTTTTTGGTTCTGGAACATTTCACTATTGCTTGTCTGTCCTCCTGCAAAAGAGGGAAGGATGTATGTTTGGCAGTCAAAGGACCATCTTGCTGCCACATGCACATCACCTAGAACATGCCCAAACGTGCCCAAACACAGTGACTGGACCATGAAGAACACAGAGCTTGAACACAATGGAGAAATGATTGTGGGGTGAGTGTTGGGGAGGCAGCAAGGAAGAGCAGTGAAGTCACAAATTCATGAATTCTCTTTTGCCCGTTTTCAAAAGTTTTACACCTAAATATTTCATTTCCCAAAACATCCGATTATTGAAAGATCTTCAAACATACAGCTCAGTTGGAAACATCTTGTGGCCAACTCCTGTATAGCCACCACACAGACTAGAGTCATCGCTTATATTTTGCTATACTTGTATTATCGAAGACCTGTCCATTGGTCTGTTCCTCTCTCTGTCCTTTAACCCATCTTTTTCTCCACCGATTTCTATCCCATCATCTAAAAAGACCTCTTTTGTGTATACACAAAAGAAACAAACCAGGATGAGGACATTCCTTGGAGCTATCCCAAGTGCAAGAATAATCAGAGATTTCCAGTAGCTGGGTCCCCTAGAAGCCAGGTATGCCTTTCACGTTTTCTGAGCACTCTCACGGAGGTCTGAAACAATCAAGCAGGGCCGAGCACTAGATGTGCTCTTTTTCCACTGCCTCATTAGTCTTCTTAGTCCTGTTTTTGGCCCAGGGGTGGGGCGTTGGGGGGGGCGGGGTGGAGGGGGAGGGGAAGGCGGGAAGGCACAGTTAGGGACTCATGGGTCCAGGAGGGGATGACAATGAAGGACGACCCTCAGCCACGTTTCCAAGGTCACCGCTCTAGAAGCAGGCTTCTGTGTCGCTGCAGCCATCACTCCCCAGGTGCACGAGGAAGGTTGTGGCAGAGTATATCAGGAAATGCTTTACTTTATCGCCCTTCCACAAAGCACAGCTTTCCTCTAGGCGCTCCTGCATCTGGTCGTAACATCAGCAGTGACCTTCACAGTCCCTCTGGGGTTATTCATCACATGCTCCCACCCCTACCCCTGCCTTCAAATGGAAACCCAGCAACAGGGACATTGTCACCGAGGTCACGTTGGCTGAAGGAAAATCTGCTTTTCTCATTCTGACTTCGGCACTGTCTGTAAGACCGGCTCTGCCCATGAAGAAAGTGGGTCGGTGGCGTCAATCTGTGATCAGTCAAGTTCTGATGAGGATGGAAAGAGCTAGCCAAACATGACTTTGTACTTCTAGGCCTAAGAAGAGCTGTCTGTCACTTCGGCAATGACCTCCCCAGCTTCCCAAAATAGCTTCACCATTCTATCTTGGTCGATGCTTAGACTCTTATGAAAGGTAATGAATGGAATCTTCTTCTCTCCAGGAAAACTCAAGTGCACGTCAACACAATGCTTTGCAATTAATTTTAGGGGTTCACCACGGCGCACCCACAAGGTCTCGAAGTTCCAGCAGCCGTGGTTAATGCTAACGCAGGCTGACTGTGGGCTGGGCTCTGCGCCAGGCATGTGACCTACGTTGTCTCATTCAATCTCACGACAATGCCTTCCTCACTGTCACTGTCCCATTCTCAGAGGCAGAACACGAAGCCTAGAAAGGCAAAGCGATTTGCCTTCCAGAGTTTCATGGCTTATAGGCAGTGGAGTGGAGTCCAGCCAGGCCTGACTCCAAGACCACCAAGAAGCTCATGGCATTCTCGAGATCCTTCCAACCAACCGTGCTCAGGCCATAACTTGAAGCTACCCTGATTTCAAGTTTCCCCTCCCATTCAAATGACTTCTTAAAGTCAACTGATGCGACAGTCCCTCCTGGCAGGCCAGCCAGAGTAGGCCCTGGGCATGAGCCAGGAGCACAAGGCCCTTGGGCCCGAACAAGGGAGGCCTAGGGGCAGGTGAGTAAAACCTCAGAGATGGAGAATCAACCCGCAAGGCAAAGAATATCCCATAAAGAACCAGCTCCATAGCAGATGTCAGATCGTACCCATGGGCCCAATTCAGGCCAGATGTGTATTAGTTGGCCCACATAGCTTTGCCTTTTTTTTTTTTTTTTTAAGTTTAAATTTGAATAGCTGTTAGTCAGGGCCTGCAGCTGACTACAGTCCTCACTATTCCCAATTGTCTTACCTCCAACATCTTCATTAACAAAATGAACAAAGATGAATGGCCTAGTCCCTGAAGACATTTGAGTGGGACTCCTAAATCACAGGGAAGCAGTTGTACTGATTCCTACAATGGAATTTTGATACTCGCCCCCAAATGGCCTCTTACTTCTTTGGATTTTACGAGCCCCAGAGCCTCCATCCCAGACTTTCTCAGAACACCCATTTCCATGTTTGCTCACAAGAGAACACTTCTCCAAGCATACAGTGAGTCAGCAAACAAGTAGATGAATGTTAGCTCACACCTTTTTTGTTCTCCTAAGGTCAGAAAACAATATGAATTAATGAAAACACTGGGGTATTACAAAACTTTTATTATAAAAATTTTCATATACAAAAAAGGAATTAAAAAATGATTCTAAATGGATTCGTTATAACAATGGTTAAAAATACCTGGTCTAGGGGTGCCTGGGTGGCTCAGTCGGATAAACGTCCGACTTCGGCTCAGGTCATGATCTCACGGTTGGTGAGTTCGAGCCCCATGTCAGGCTCTGTGCTGACAGCTCAGAGCCTGGAGGTTGCTTCGGATTCTGCGTCTCCCTCTCTCTCTGCTCCTCCCCCACTACACTCGGTCTCTGTCTCAAAAATAAACAAACATTAAAAAAAAATTAAACAAACAAACAAACAAACCTGGCCTAAAAGGGCGCCCAGGTGGTTCAGTTGGTTAAGTGTCCAAAACACTCTTGATTTTGGCTCAGGGCATGATCTCACGGTCTGTGAGATTGAGCCCCACATCAGGCTCTGCACTGACAGCTTAGGAGTCTGCTTAGGATTCTCTCTCTCCCTGTCTGTCCTTGCCCCTCCTCTACTCGCATGCTCACTTGCGCGTGCTCTCTCTCTCTCTCTCTCTCTCTCAAAATAAATAAATAAACATTGAAAAAAAATCTGGTCTAAAAGGGGAGCCTGCATGGCTCAGTTGGTTGAGTATCCAATTCTTGATTTCGGTTCAGGTCATGATCCGAGGGTCATGAGATTGAGCCCCACATCAGGTTCCTCACTGAGTGTGGAGTCTGCTTAGGATTCTCTCTTTCCCTCTCTCTCTGTCCCTCCCTCATACACACGTGTGCATGCTCTCTCTGTCTAAAATAAAAAATAAATAAATAAAAATTTCTAGACCCAGTTGATCTAAAACAAAACAAAGCAAAACAAAACAAAACTAACCTAGTCTTCTGCTTTAGCTTGTGTTACTCCCTTGGCATTAAGAGTTAAAATGTTTACGTAAGTGAATAGCTCTTCACAAAAATATAGCAATAGAGAAAAGCCATTTTCTACAAAGAAAGCACACACAATATGATGTGACTTATGTTCTAAAGATGTGTGCTACACAGATATAAAGAAAGGAAGGATGTACAATAAGACACCGCCTCATACCCGTCAGGATGGCTACTCTCCTGAAATCAGAAAATAACAATTGTTAGCAAGGATGTGAAGAAACTGAAGCCTTTGTGTGCTGTTGGTAGGATTGTAAAATGGTACAACTACTACGGAAAACGGTATGGAGGCTCCTCACAATATTAAAAATAGAATTACCGTGTGACCAGCCATCTCACTTCTGGGTAGATATCCAAAAGAACTGAAAGCAGGGTCTCGAAGAGATTGTCTGCGTATCTGTGTTCATAGCAACATTTTTCACGGTAGCCAAGAGGTTGGAGTTACCCAAACATCCATCGACAGATGAAGGGCTAAATAAAATATGGTATATACCCGTAATGGAATATTAGTCAGCCTTAAAAAGGAGGGCCATCCTGACAGATGCTACAACATGGGTGAGCCTCTACATTATGTTAAGTGAAATAAACCAGTCACAAAGAGGCAAATACTGCATGATTCCCCGAACGTGAGGTATCTAAAATAGTGTAACTCATAAAAACAGAAAGTAGATTGATTACCAGGGGCTGGGGAGAGGGAGGATGTGCAAGATGAAAAAGTTCTGGAGATCAGTTTTATAACACTGTGGATATATTAAATACTACTGAACCTACAAATGGTTAAGGAGGTAAATTTTATTTGTTTTCACCACAGTTCAAAAAATATACTTACGAAATGAAAGAAAATGGATCGACGCTGCTAAAGTTTAGGTGTATCTCTGGAGGTAGGATCATGGAACACATGTGCTCTGTGTTGAAGGTTTTACAATAATTGAATATTATCAGACAAAAATCAGTAGAGTCATCCCCTTTGGAAAAAAGAATGTCAAGTTTAACAGGGTTCTAAGGAAAGCATAAGGGATTATACATTAATAGGAATTTCCTGAGTGAGGTAAAACTCTGCTTAGGGTAGCTGGCAAAAGGCTACCCTAAGGGCCATCCGAAATATCTGAGCCAGAGGGCTGGCCGTTACGTTCTGTTTATTTGAAAGACAGAGACAGCAGGAGAGATCCAAACACGCTCACGTAAGTGTACATTATAAGTAGCCAGGGCACAGGACAGATTTAATGAAGCATTTTCGTAGCCTTTTTTTTCCTTTTTTTTTCTTTTTTATTAAAATCTTAAATGGTGTGAGGACCCTCGTGATTCTATTCTAACCTTCATTTTGTTTCTCTCTCAAATAACACTTTTAAATCCCCTTTGTTTTTTTAATGTTTATTTATTGTTGAGGGAGAGAGAGAGACAATGTGTGAGCAGGGGAGGGGTAGAGAGAGAGGGAGAGAGAGAAATAGAGGGAGGGAGGGAGGGGGAGAGAGAGAGAGAGAGAGAGAGAGAGAGAGAGAGAGAGAGAATGAATCTGAAGCAGGCTCCAGGCTCTGAGCTGTCAGCACAGGGCCTGACGCAGGGCTCGAACCCATGAACCGTGAGATCATGACCTCAGCTGAAGTCGGACACTTAACCGACTGAGCCACCCAGGCGCCCTTAAATGCTCTATTTTTATATTCAGAAAAGGCCCCGCAAATTCCTCACTTTTGTAAAGTACCATAATGTGCTTATGCGTATTTCCTTGTCTTGAGTTTTTGCATATCTAAAATCGGAATGGAGGGCGCCTGGGTGGCTCAGTTGGTTAAGCGTCTGACTCTTGGTTTCAGCAACGGTCATGATCTTGTGATTTTGTGAGTTCAAGCAGACATTGGGGTCTGCGCTGGCAGCACAGAGCCTGCTTTGGATTCTCTCCCTCTCTCTGTGCCCCTCCCCCCACTTACGTGGTCTCTCTTTTTCTAAATAAATACATACATACATAAGAATAGGGTTGACATCTATGTATACTCTAATATAGACCTTCTGAGTCTCTCAAAGTTATTTCTAAGTCATTATTGAAGAAAAACAGCACTTATGCAAAAGAAATCTTATTCTTAGTGCAGTGCCAGGAAATTTAGCAATACCTCGATTAACATTTAAAAAATTAATAATGACATGTATAGTGTGTTAGAAAAAAAATTTAAAAGCCAATCAAACTCAAGGGTGTGGACAGTATTACTCAGAACAGGGCTGGGTTTTTAAAAATTGACTTAAAGAGAAATATTGAGTAAAATGTAACCTATTGGTATTTAGGGATGAAAAAAAATCATGAAATGATTTTGAAATCATGAAACAAAGTATAGAAACAACTGGACAAGGACAGGTATCTTTGCAAGATGGGAATGGATTGGGGCTCAATCCCATATGAGATCCATAATCTGCATTTTCAAGATGGCAGCTGGAGTGAAGGGTTACACCGTGGCCAGGGAGCGGAGAAGGCACAACTTTCTCTTGTCAAGGTTCTATCTAATTCCTCCCTATTCAGCAGTCCATGCCAATCCGAGTAACCCCAGGAAAATACTTTCTAGACTTTAAAAGTGTGGTTCTTCTCTGTAATAGATGGTAGTAGTTGAAGAAAGCAGATATTTTTAGCAGCTCATTAGCCACATATGGCAGATATGAAAATCATCTATACATCATCAAAGACAGGTGGCCTTCAGAAAAGCTTCAGAGGGGGGGGGAAAAGTGGAACAAAAGAAAAGTGTGTGCCAGAGAGGACAGAATAATTGCGACTTGAACACAGACGGATAAGTGTCTCCGGGAATCCCACAGCCAGGACTAATAGCTAAAATTACCAGCTTAAACTATTTCCCATGTTCATTCTCTGAAGTGCTATAAATGGAAACAGTTATAAATTTTTTTCCCCTATAAAGCGTCCATATTCTTCTTTCTAAGACACCAGAGACTAACGCTCATTTAAGACCAACTGAGGAAAAAATAGAATTTTACAGCCACTGTGCAAACCCTTGCTGGGTAGAGAGGGAGCAAGTGGTTCCCAGGTTTCTCAGGCTCCCTGCACACATGAGGGACTAGAGCCTGTGCTCATGTGTGCATATCAATGAGTTTCAGATCGAAGTCAGTGCCACAGCCATCCCCAAGGGAACTGGCTAAAGTGTTGGGAACAACCTGCTAAACTTTGGGAATTCAGAGGACAACACTATCTTTTTCTAATTGGATCAGGATCTGCTTTGATGTCTTCATCCCAACTGGACTGACTTCTGCTTCCCAGTCAGCCTCCTGTGCGGGGGGGAGGGGGGCGTGAGGGGTCTGTAAACACATTCCCAGCCTGGAGGGGGCGGAACTGGAGACCCCTTTGTCAGCTGAACACATGGGCTGTAAAACTGACAGTTCTTCTTTGGAAGATCACAGGCGAGGACAGCCGTGGCTCTGTGCTCTCTGGGGTCGGGGAGGGGAGGGTGGGACATAGGACTGAAAACTGTTCCTCCAACTGATCTTGATTAGATTTACTTCTTAAATTGTTTTTAACGTTATTTATCACAGACGGGCTTTCAGTTGGGGAAAATGGTCTTGGGTTCTTAAATTCTTCGAGTGGCTCACACAAATAAAACAAAGGTACCATTTAAGTGAATGTGCTAGGAACCTGAGCTCAGCGGGTTTATACATCTAAAACACAGGCCATATATACTGATTTGCTGAGTCCGAAACCCAGCCTATACATTTTGCAGATCTAATGAACTGGGGCAGGTGACAGGCAAATCTAAATAGACCTTAAATCAAACGTGTATTTCATTCCACCTGAAACCCTGGTCTAAAGTCCCCTGGATCAGCACCAGGGCTGCATTCCTTTCGTTCATCCAATAACGACCCCTCCCTCCCCAGTAATGAAGGAAAAGCTGCCGTGTGCTACAACAGGGCTGGGAACGATTTAGCAAAGACTCACTTGGAAACTTTGAAAAGATCTGCAAGACGTTACATGCCTGGTGGCACAAAGATGATCTTTCCTACTTTGCAAATTGGTACAATGTTAGTGTTAACCTGAAACCAGCCAGTTGACTTGAGGATCATTTTAGTCATGGTAAAGATGGTGGCCAGGCCAAGGCCACTGGTTTCCAGTCTTCTCAGAAACCAGCCAGTCATTTTGCCTTTGCACCACTGGAATATGTGGTGCATATAGTTCCTATACTGTCAAGTGCTAGGGCATTCGAGAGCAAACAGACAAAAGTCCTGCCTTAAGGGTCTTACATTCCAGTGGGGGAGAGGGGGTTCGTGGACCATAAGCAAATATGCAGAGCAGATAGCAGTTGTCCATATGAAGAAAAACTAAGCAAGAAAAGGGAATGGAGAGGGAAAAGGGAGTGGAGCTCCCCAATAGGGAGGTGGAGGAAGTGGTGAAGAAGCAGAGACCCTGAGGGAGACTGTCACTGGGCCACCTGGGTGAAGAGTGATGGGGTGGAGGTAATAGAAGGTGCAAAGTCCTGAGCCCAGAGGGTAATAGAAGGAGTCACCCAGGAATTCAGGGGCCAGATCACAAAGGGCTTGTAGGCCACTGAAGGAGCTGGGGTTTTATTTTAAGCGTGATAAGAGGCCCTTGGTCAGAGGAGTGGCATGGAAAACTCTGGTTTTCAGGGAAACAGGTTAGGAGGATGCTGATCTAGTGGGGAGGGGAGAGAATTAGATTCTAGATGATAGCAACAGCAGTGGAAACAGGATTCTTTGAAGGCAGAGCCAGCCGGTGGGCGAATAGATCATATGTGGAATAGTAGAAAGGAGAATTGTGGAAAACTGCTAGGTTTTTGGCAGTGACTAAAATGTGCCACGTGCTGATACAGGGATCCCTGGGTGAGAAGTGCATCTGGGAAAGTGACATCTGATGGAGACAGAGGGAAGCTGGAGGTACAATGTGAGTCTCAGAACCAAATGAGATTACTCAAGGAACTGGCATAGATGAACTGGCCCCAGCAGCCCTCAGGGGAAGGAGCAGGAAGAACTCACCAAAGGGACTGTGAACAAGAGTATGGGTGCTCTAGACATGAATAGAGAACTCGGCCCAAGAGGGAACGAGCGATTCACTGTGTCCAACGCTGTACGTGCACCATGGAAGAAACAGGTGAGGGGACGGACAGAGCAGACCCGGTACAATGTTACTTAACGCTGGAGATCTGAGTGAAAGATAGGTGGGGATTCTTCTGTTCGTGCAACTTTCTCGACATCTGAAATTGTGTCAAGTTGAAAGCCCAGTGGAAAATGGTGTTTCCGAGAGATCCAGTAAGATGCAGCACATGGAATGGGGCCAGAACCCGACAACACAGGAGCTGTTGATACCTCGGCAAGCACAACTGCAATGCGGTGGTGGCGGATGGAACCCTGCTTGTTGGTGGGACCAACAGAGAAGAAGAAGTGAGGGAATGATGACACTGACTACAGACAACATTCTCAGGAGGGTTTGCTGTACATTGGAGCACAGAAATGGAAGGGGACAGAGAGCATGGGGCCAAGTGAAAAACAGTTAGCGTATCTGTTTGCTGATGAGAACGATGCAACAGAGATGGGAGAACTACAGGAGCAGAGCTCTTTCATAGGCTAGAGCGGGGGGGATGCTCCTAAAGAAGCAGACGGTTGACCACAGACAGGTGCACAAACAGGTGATCCACTGGGGGGGTTATGAGTATGTGGATACAGATGGCAAGGAGACCATCCGATGTGGCAAAGGAACTATAAGGAGGTTCCCTTCTGATTGTTTCTACTTTCTCAGTGATATATAAAGCAAAGTCAGCAACTGAACAGAGAAGGGGAAAGTGAGTATTTGAGGTTTCAGAAAGGAGGGGAGGTGTGGGAAAATAAAATAGTGAATGGACCGCCAAGCAAAGCAGAAGGCGCAGTTGAGGTATGTGGCCATAAGTTTCAAGTGAACCCAATCAGGTTGATTGTGTTCGTGTTCTTTTCCAGCCACGTTCAGCCACTTGGGTGCCAGCAGGCAGAGGGCAGAGGTGGGTTTAACCGAGGTTAAGATTTTCCAGAAAGTGTGAGATAGAGTGAAAGACAAGGCAGGGATTATTAGTGACATCTAACGTGGGGAGGGCGCGAGGAGAAGAATGAAGGGTGTTCATGGACAGTGGGGTCAATGGATTGGAGGTCCCACTGGAGTGTCAGGACACAAGAATTAAGCCAGAAAGGTAGGAGGTGGCAGTAAGAGAGGGAGAGGCTTAAGAGATGCTGCAGAGGTGTTCCAGTTACTGGTCATGACAGGACCTAGGACAGGAGTCCAAAGGCAGGTGGCTGAAGTCAGTGAAGGACAAGACCATTGGGAGTAAGGAAGCCTAGGAACCAAGAGACCCGTGTTCCCTGTGGGTGCCGGCGTCACCCAGAATGAGATGCAGGGTGGCAGTGGCAGCAAGGGCCGTGAGGCAGGGGCCAGCATCTTCAAGGAAGACGTGCATATTACTGAAATAAGTCGTAGCAGGTGGCATAATCTGAAATGTCACAGGCTTCAAAGGAACTGGAGTTTGCTTGTTTGTTTTCTTTTTAAGGGGAAAATGGGGGTGGGGGGAAGCTCTGGAAATGACAGTAAGAAGCCAAGGGAGAGTCCTGACCTGTATCCAGGCCCTGTGTACACAGAGTGTGGGAGAAATAAACAGCCCCTCCCCGAGAAGGCTGCAGGTCAGTAATGTCCTCCAGCCCACGGGAGTTTCCAATTACAACAATATGGCAAAGAAAAGTTTAGTTAAAAAAAAAAAAAAAGCCTGGACTTCTGGACAACTCTGACATGCTCAAAGACACAGAAAAATCTACCACCATTCATGAGTTTGTGTATATGAATAAAAGCCTGACGTATATATGACTAAAAGCCTAACATTAGCCTAATGTTAGGCTTTTAGTCATATGTACAATTTAGCCATCTATATATGGCTTACCATGAAAGGAAACCCCTTTTATAAAAGGATTTCCCTAAGGAAGATAGTTTAGTCTTGGAACTTCATGTACATATCCATTTTATATCCCCCCTTTGTTAGCCTCATGCCTGCGCACAGCACATGCTCTGTGTGAATTCAGGAATGGGTTTGCTTTTCCTTAAAGGACCGTTGCCTCTATGAAGCCTTTGTGCCTTATGCCGGTTCTCTCTCCAGTCTTTTCAACCACGTACTGTTTAAGTGGTTAACTTGAAGAATGTCAGCCAAATTCTGGTTAACTTTTTCTAATGCGCTTTAAGTAGCATATCTTAAAATCAAAACATAACCATATGTTCAAGCTGAGTGTAAACAGACAGCCTGTCCAATTTTTGTCATCTCACTCAGACTCAGAGAGGCTAAGTGACTTGCCCAGGATCACACGAGGTGTGTAGGAACCAGAACCAGAACCAGAACCCAGGACTCCCGGCTACCAACCACTCGATACATACATGACATATCACACGTCCCCACCTCATTGTAAATTTCACGGACCAGACTCGATCACTTAGGGCATACCCCTGGCATAAGACTCAGGTCTTAATCTCTACCTTTAAAACACAGAAGACTACAAAAAGAAACTTGGGTTGGGGCGCCGTAAGAGGATCTCATTTCTCTTCTTTTAAACCTATTCCTTTTAAAAGCCATTTTACCGCCCGCACTTCCCATAGAAAGCAGTGCTCAGCTCGGATACACCAAAAAGAGATTAGTGCTTCCTATGTACTACTGGGCCCTGCATAAATGTTTAAATTAATAAAGATCGCTGTTCTAATTTCATTCTTGGTGCTTCTCACCCTCTTTCAAATTCCGGCCCTTGAACAGTTTGAGTGATTGAAGATGCAGCTTAAGGTTTCATAGGAGATTTTCAGGGACGTCTGCATTAATCCTCTGCTTCTTGCAATGTAGAAAACATTAAGTAAAATTGTCTGAAGTTAAAATATGTACTTAATTCCCACTACGGGCGATGGAGCTTTTTAGCAGATGTTTTTCTGGAATGGCTGGTGATTGTAAAATAGGAAGAACCGAAAGACTCAAAGTCAAAGCAGGTAAAGAGGATGGACTGGGCAGGGGCTTGGACTGGGAGGCAGGCATGGCCTATCAATTAAATTTCCAGACTATTGCTTATGAAAAATAAGCTGTCTTCGGATCGCTTCTAGGACGTGGCTATCCACGGTGGTCATGGACCAAAGACAAGGAATCCAAATTGATGTAAAAAAATAATCATTTAAGCAGGACGTCCATGTGATGTTTAAGCCAGGATCTCCAAGGGTATCAGGTTCCCTCGTTTGGAAGGGCTGTGTGTTTGGGAAGTCGTGACAGCTTGGTCCTCATGGAAAACAATGAAGGCAGTTGTTTGCACAGCCCAAGGAGGCTGCAGTTCTATAGATCTTGCTCTGTCGGGGGGGGGGGGGAACCTGCCAGTCCCCCTCCAATGGGACAATTTAGACCAGCCTACGAACCCTGCCCAAAGCCTACCAGGAGCTGGGCCTTTTCGTTTGCAACTGGCTTTTCTTTCCCCAGGTTCAAAAACTGACACCAATGATACTCTGGGACCTTGTGCCAAAGGCATTTAGAGTTTGCTTGTCTGGGGCCCCCATTCTGCACTGTTCTTACCCTGGAAGTCAGAGAGAAGTGGGAGACGTGGGAGGCGGCAGGGGGTCGCTGAGGTTGGCATCCTGACTCCTCGGCTCACTGGTTCTAAGAACTGGAGTCAGCTCCTTCACCTCTTGGTGCTAGTCTCACCCCTGAAAGGTGGGAATACTATTACTACCTACTTCATAGCACCACTGGGGAGACTAAGTGAGGTAAGAATAAAATAGGTGGCAAAGTGCCTGGCACACAGGGTTCTCGGCCTCCTGTTCGTGTGCGGGGGGGTGAAAGTGGGGGTGCGAGTGCCTTCAAGGTAAGAAAGGGGTTTCTTTTATGGCTCTGAAAAAATATATTGTTTTCTTTTAGAGGAGCTGTTATACAGCCCACTGACTCTAACTGCCTTGCTAGCTCAGCATGAATACCCCTGCATTAAGAATCATGTCACACTCCCGTCTCACAAGTTGCGGAAACCCAAATCAGACTGCATTCAGCTTTGGGTAGTGGGAGACGTAGGGAAGGCCTTTCAATTTCCAAAGCCATGATCAGAATGAAATGTTCTCGTATCAGGCGTTTCACGTTTTAGAATTCAATTACAAAACCCTACCATTTAGCTTGTTAGGCTGGCTGCCCCACCCCAGGAAGAGTGACAAAAGACAATCTTTACAGCCAGGCTCCAAGTTCCAATGCTATAAATCACTGGTTATCGGATGGAGTGGAACTCATTAATATAAACGAGAAGCCTGAAAGGCACCCATTAGCATGCTATTAATTTGTTTGACGATCTCCGGCATGGCAAGAGCTAAAATCGTTAGGCTGGGCAATACTACATCTCATGCAGAAGAATAATCTGGTCCCATTAATTTTTGTCTTGGGCTTGCCAAATGTAATTGGGCATAATCAGAGCGCATACATCCTTCTCATAGCTTTTTCATCCTCTCTTTTAAAAGAAGAAAATTGGAGGTGGGGGATGAGCTCAAACTCTTGGTACTCCATAAACATAACCAACAAAAAGAGGTTTTAAGTTGCAACAATCCCCATAAGGACTACAAATGTGTCTACCTTTTTCTTTCCTTTCCTTTGCTCTTTCTTGTTTGTTTCTCATGAAAAGAATGTGAATCATAAACTCTTTTCCAGTTGGGTTAACTTTACTTATCCATCCATCCAGCACATTGATTATGCGCAGGGGAGGGGAGGATCCATTCTATCCCAGCGGGTAGATGTGACTGTCTTCAGTCTTTGCCGTTAATAAGGAGGCATCAGGGAAGGAGAGAGGATGAAGCAGCCCTATCTAGATCTCTATGGTCTCAAGCCTTTCTGTCCAATCACAGGGCATTTCTGTAGCTGGTTAGTTTCCCAGCTTCTAAGGCTACTACAGAGAAGAGATTCACAAGCCTTCAAGGCCTCTTCCGGGGTCCTGGCTCACCTGGGTCACTGGGGTCACAGAGGACATCAGAGAAGAGGGAGTTTCTCACATGCTCTTAAACGCACCACCTTTCTGTGGTGGTTGCGGCTCAAAGGACACCCCTTACCCTTGTCATGCCAGCAAATTGGTGAAGACAAAAACTGTGTTTTCAGATGATGGGGCTGCACATAAGGGCCTGCGGACTAGAAGTGGGTCTTCCAATGATTATCTTGACTACACGGAGATTTTTAAGAAATCTAAATCAGTGAATGTGGACTCTTCCCGTCCATCAAAAAGGGAGCGTAAACAATGAGTAAGCAAACTGGTGCAGTCACATCCATCCGCAAAGCACGCGGGCCTAGCCTCAAAGCTGAAAGGGAGACAAGAGGGAAATACTGGTGAGTTTTGCAACTCTGTGGAAACGCATTCATTTTCTCAGCACCCCTCCATCTGTAATCCAGGGAAGAATGCACCCGGTGTATCCAGAACTCCTCAGTTTCTCCTCACTGCACGATACACAGCAATAGAAAACATCTCAACGTCATATTGTTCAGGGTATAAAATTAGGCAAATATTAGAAGGAATAAAGGAATTAAGATCATGTGTGTTTCCAACTCACGGAGATAATCACTAATAACACTCTGGTACATTTCCGCACACATATGACAGACGTTTTTACAGAACTGGACCGTGGCAGGTAGAGTTTCCTGTCCCGCCCTCTTGCTCCCCACCACTGGATATTTGCTAAGCACTTCCCTGGGCCACCACATTTCCCTCAAAAATGTACTCTTTAATGGATGCATACATTTCACCATACCCAAGTGCTGTGATTAATTTAACTGTTCTCAGATGATATATAGACAGGATTTTCATCTCTCCCTGGCTTCTCTGCTAAAATTAAACTCTTCTCTTCCTATCTGAAAGTCACGACCAGACAGATTCAAATCCATCAAGAGATACCCTACAGAGAAGGGGCGGGGGGGTGGGGGGAAGGGGACTTGACAGCAGGAATTCTTGCATGAAAACCTCCTATAGGAGAGGCCGACTGGCCCTCTGGCCACAGAGGGCTCAAGTCAAGTCAGAAAGGTTACCGAGGCCTGAGATCAAGTGTTGGTCTGGGCCCACCACTTCTGTAATCAGCTTGTGTTGGTCAGTGGGGCAGTGGGCCTTAGATGATTCAGTATTTGTGGCTTTGAAAATATCTCATGCAGGAAGCAAAATAAGATATTCCCTGTGGTCAGCTAATGCTAAGGAGCCTCCAAACCCTCAGAAACAGGACCTCTTGAACCCTTATATCCAAAGCCCGAGTCAGAAGGGAAGCTGGGACATTCCTGAAGTTTGGTTTATTACCCAGAAGGCCACCCAAATTCCAGGGGTCTGGAGCAGTCAAGCCTCCAGCTAGTAAATGAAACCATATCTGAAGCTTGGTTGACGATTCTCTGGGAGGACAGGGTTAAGATCAGCACCTGATAAGACACCTCTAACTCAGTATCCTGGCTCCAGCAGATTTATTCCTGATGAGTTTCGTCCCCAACATTCCTGTCCTTCAGGCCTTTACAACATGAGGCCATCAGACACTTTCTCAGTGGGAACCAAGGACAGAGAGCACACAATGAGCATCTCCCACTCACCACAGTCCTCTGGGGTTTATGGGGTTTATGGAAGGTGGCAGTGGTCAGCTCATGTCACTGGTCAAGAGGAAGAGCCACAGGAAGAGGTGTAAAGTAACTTCCTACTCTGAGCACTCTCTCCGAGCAGCACCCAACCGCAGGTCAGCCAATCGTCAACCCCAATCTGATGGCTTACAAAGCTTTCCTTTCCAATTCTATCTTCCATTTTTATTAACCAGTTAAGCACGGGTCACTCCACACCGTGATAAGAAGATCAGAAACAGCCTCCCCACATCTAAGGCGATCTTTATCATTCGCAAGGAACTCTTGAGTGGGACAGTGTAGAAGCTTCCTGTCTAGGGGAAGAAGAGATCAAACGTTTTCTTTTTAAACTGTCAACTCAAACGCACTCTTTACCCTTTACAGTGGTTGCACTTTAAATGCATTTAGCTGACATGAATGCAAATATAAACACTTGATGGAAAAAAGCTTCTAGCAGCAAACACTTACATGAGACTCTATGTGCCAGCTCTGTCAGAAGCACTTCCTATAAGAGAACCAACTTAATCTTCCTCATAACCTATAAAGTAGGCAGGTATGACTCCCATTTCACCGATTAGAAAACAGAGGTCAAGTAACTGTCCAGGGACACACAGCTGCAAAGTGGTGAGGCCAGGATTTGAACCCAGGCAGTCTAGCTACAGAGTGCTCTTGACCAGCCAAGTGGCCCTGCGGACTGGCATGTGGGGTGCCATTTCTCTCAAAGGGCATAGGCCCTGGAGTGAATGTGGGGCTAGGGCAGGAATACGAACCTGTTCTCCCTCTGTCGACTCCGTTCCCAGGTGCCTCTCTCAGTGTACTTTATGGGCCACTTAAGGGACTGTCAGGAGAAATTCTGGCCATATGCAATTTCTGTTATATGCACTGACATCAGAGCCTACCACCTGTGTAAGGTTAAGACTCTTTAGAGAAGTGTCTGGAATAGCACCTAAGTGCAGACAACTGGCTTCCACATCAGAGCACACCCCTCACGCTAAAGAAAATGCAGGCTCTAAATGAAGACCCCACATAGGTTCACTTGATCTAGAAGAGGCCCTTGCAGCCCCTGGCTGAAAATCAAAACGTGAAGCTGGGTCTCCACGCTCAACTCAGCAACACACACCCAAGAGAGCATGCCTGGGCTCCCACGTTAACTCTTGGCAGTGTTTTCCTAATGCGTGCGGAGAAGCCTTTAAGGGACGAGCCTGCTCCCTCATGCACCTGTTCTCTGTAGCACACAGCATGTCTTTCCCGCTTCAAAGGATCAAACCTTGCAGTTTGAAACAGCTGATACTCCTGAAGGCATCACCAGGGGGGGCAGTCACACCTCATGCACCTCTTTCCTGGCAAACTGAAAAACCGAGTCAGCCGGGGAGCTGCTGAGATTTCGCCTTCTTGGAGGAAAACAATCTTACACATCATATAAATATTCTACTGGTGGCTCCAAGGCTGGGTTGGAAATGAGTGGAATAAGGGAACAGGAGGCGACAAAGACCTGATATCTCAATATATTTCATTCATGATGATTTCTGCCCTCAATTAAGTTAGAGGATAGAAGGCGTCACATTACACTTCCTCTCCAACTTTTCATTTTGAAAATGTCCAAACTTACAGAGAAATGGCTAGGATAATACAATGAATACCCATATGCCCTTCACCTCAATTCCCCAATTGTTACCATTCTGCCACTTTTTTTTTTTTTTTTTTTTGCGAAACCACCTGCAAGTTGCAGACATGTGGCTTCCTGTATCAGTATTTCAGCACACATCTGACCTTCTTCTATGTAACACGGTTGTTCTCAAGAAAGCTAATACTGACAGAATAACGTTACCTGATAGCAATCCACATCATTACATTTACTTCTAAAAATATGAAGAGTCAGCAAAGCCTCAATTGAATAAAATGATACAGCTGGATTTGTACAATGTGGATTCAATTAATTTCTGCGAGGGAAAATAATTCTAAAAGGTATGAGTCCACTCTCTAGCTACAGTTTGGCGACTAAAATAACTTTCATGTGATGATTAAGTACTTACAAGGTCTCAGCACTATGACTGTAAACCAATTTCCTCATTAAACAGCACCGTAGAGACCCAGCAAGGGAGATAAAAGATAAAATTCAAAGCAAATGAATCCCACTACACATCTGGGAAGTTGCTTTCAAAAAGATATTCGCTTAGGTTCTTGCTTTTTGCCAGTCAGTAAAAGTATTTCTGCTTTAGGAAAAGACTGGAAGGCGAACCATTTTCTTTAGTTGTTTTTTTCCTTTTTATAAACAAATACTACGTTATAATATTTAGAAAATTCTGCTACATGAGAGTTCTGATGACCTCAACACATAGCAGGTATTCAAAAGTGCCTAGTGACTGAATCAAAGCTTGCTTGTCTACTTGGTTTTCCAGCCAAAGCAAGAAATGATGGTTAAGAAGATAATGAGGAAGGAAGGAAGGAAGGAAGGAAGGAAGGAAGGAAGGAAGGAAAGGAGGAAAGGAGGGAGATAAATCTTCAAGCAAGACTGACTCAGTGACAGGCCACTGAGTATGAGACTGACTTTCTTGTGTGCCTCCCTGAATGAATCACTCACTCACTCACTCAGAGCTCAGTATCCTAAGAACCCTTGAAACAATGTCCCAAACCATCCAGGCTCCCTCTTGGTACTGTGAGACTAGTCAACAGCAACCAATACCTGAGGGGCTCTAAAAGGGTAACTGTCACTGGGTCACAGATGGAGAAGTCCGGAACAAGCAGGTCACTTGTCTAAAATACTTGTGAAATCAGAACTGAGAAATGACCAATTGTGTTCTTTCAACTGAATCGTGTTTTTCCCTAGGTCTTCCCAGATCCCCTTGTATGTATATGCTGCGTTTCTACTACCTCCTAAAGCTCTTGGATAACTCAGCACCTCACGTACTCAAAACCGAGCTCTTCAGCAATCTCCACCATCCAGAACTCAGCCAAAGATCAGGAGATGAAGGAAAAGACCCTGAACAGGCAACAGAAATGCCGTGGATGCCATTCATGGCTCCTCCAGGACAGCTCTCCAGACTCGCACCACAGTTCTTTCCTTTCATGTCCATCCGGGAGCGTGATTTCCTTGGGGATACAGATAATGCTCTCTGGGTCTGATTCTTACATTATCAGTGGTTGTAAGTCCGGCCCCATAGTACACAATCCTCTGAGTTACAACATGCTGGAATAAAAAAGATTTTAGAATCTGAGTCCTTGAGCAAGTTACTGAATTTCTCTGAGCTTTGACTTCCTATTCTTAAAATACAGTATAAAACGCTTCCTTCGAGGGTGTAGTGAGAGGAGAGCATTCACACTGAGAAATCATGAGGCACAGTGGTTAAGAGTGTGGCTCTGGAGCCCGGCTGCTCAGGATGGAATCCTAGTCCTGCACCTCTTGCACCATGATCTTGGACAAGTCACTTCACTTCTCCGTGCCTCGGCCTCGTCACCAGCAGGGTGGAGACAATAATCCTGCCTCGTGGTGGGGGGGAGGATCCGTACTAGGAGGACTACATGAGTGGATGCACGTGATGGGCTTAGGACACCCGATACAGCACAAGCACTCAGTGATGCACGTTATTATTAATCGTGATTAGCGAATGTACATTTCCCAGCCCATCATCGCCCGATACATCACAGGTACTCGGAAGAGCTGACTGACTCAAAGAAAGCTGGCTGGTTTTGTGTCTCAGGACACAGCTTGTTTGAAGAAGAAATGACGGCTACCAGCTTTAGAAGGGCTTGAAAACGTAGAAAAAGATAAAGCAGACGCAGAAACTTAAGACTAAGTGTGGGGCCGTTTAGTATTGGGGTCAACACCCGGTCACATCTTGGGGTCCCTGGGTGAGTCACTGCCTTAGAGCAGGCACAGAGCTGCAGAAGACTCACACAAAAACTGAGTCACAAGAACACATTCATGTCTGCCCGGCTCAGTCTGTTAAAGGAAACAGGAAACTGGTGTGAAATGCTTTTAAAATACTCAGGTCTACACGGTTAAGAAGTTTTTGTCACAGTGACAAAGTTTGGGCACTTACAGGACGTGAACGTGCAGCCATTCTGACTTGTGTCCCTACAGCCTGATGGGTTGAGGCTTCGGCTGAGGCCGATTTACTGTGAAACCAAGGAAACGTAAATTTCAGGCAGCCTCTACATGCACAGGTCCCCTCCGGAACCCGTGGTTGGGTCTAGCCATGTGTTCAGTTGGACGTGTGTTTTTACAAAATTTGGCCAAAGTAAGAATAAATCACATCAGTGAAGGCTGCTGTCTCTCCTCACTCCAACCGACCATCCGTCCAGTGTCCCCGTGCATTACGTGGGCACTTCTGGGAGTTGGATGAGGGGAAGTGGAGTTGGGGAGACAGTCCAGTAGGCTTAGTGGTTAGCAGTCACTTTCATATACAGTTAATGTATCACTAACGTTCCCAGTGCACCACGGACATCCAGACACACCCCTGTCATGAGTTGTGTCCTGACACGAGGGTGCAGGTCATTAAGGTATGAACGGGTACTACCGTGCTCAGCACTAGAAGGGGACAGGAGCGAAGAAGAAACAAGGCTCAGAATGCACGGGGCCAGAAGCTCATCCGTAGAAAATTCTTCTGAATCTCACCGCTTGTAAATAAATGTGATTGCCGTTTCCCCAAATTTAACAACGATCCTATAAATATTTGACATCACCAACAATGAGTTATAAAACCAAAATAAAGTTTTCTAAACTGTCAGTGATAAAAAGACAAACTTCTGATGAACTATTCTAAAGGGAAGAAGACTGAATTATTCCTTATAAAAAGTAGTTTAAAAGCATTGTCATAGGAAGAGGTGATCAAGGCCAAAAAACGGGGGGAACAAGGTCTGTGAAGGTGTGGCAGGCAGTTAATAAAATGATTGTTCTGGATTTTGTGACATGCATCAGCTTTCACAAATGTGTGGTAGCAATTTACTTATTCTAAACGAATATTTGCTTTTATGTTCATGTTGCATTTGTAATTTTGGATTCTTTTTCTTTTTTCATTTCCTTGTTTTGGATTCTTTTTCTTTTTTCTTATTTCTTTTATTTCTATTTATCGTTTTTAGAGAGAGAAAGAGAGAGAGATTGTGCACATGCACGGGAGGGGCAGAGAGAGAGAGAGAGAGAGAGAGAGAGAGAGAGAGAGAGAGAGAGAGAGAATCTCAAGCAGACTCCACACTCAGCACAGGGCCTGATGCAGGGCTCGATCTCACCACCCTGTGATCATGACCTGAGATGAAATCAAGAGCTGGATGCTTAACCGACTGAGCCACTGAAGTGCCCTGGATTCCTTTCCTTGACTGCATAAACTTGAGATCTCACAAAACCTGGACCCCCCCCCCCCCACCACCACCACTGATGGTGGCCTAATGTGAGCTCCAGATCACTTAGGCCTGACCCTGAGACTAATTACCCTGTGTGGTTTGAGAGGCACCTTCCTCCACCCCCGGGCCTCCAATCTCGTTTCCGAAAGGGGGATGAGCACTGTGTGTGTGGTATGCTTGTCAGTGAAATGAGATGAGGCATAGAAGGGGCTGAGAGCCAGGAAGGACTCCAGGACCTCTAGATTCTGCCCACCTAAATGCAGATGATTTTCAAGTCCTCTTCAGATTCATTATCCAACTCGTTACTTACAGTTTTATTCAGGTATCTCACAGGTACCCCAACCTCAGCATGTCCCAAACCTGGTCCTCTCCCCATATGCCTTCCCCACCCCCTCAGCGAAAGCTTCCATATCTACCCTGCTGTGAATGCCAGATACCCGAGTCCTGATTGATGAGTCCCTCTCAACACCACCAATAGCTAATCAACTTCCAAATCTGTCACTGTGGCATCCTTCAAACCACCTACTTGCCTCGATCTCCGATGCCACCTTGATCCAAGCATGCTCCCTTTCCCTTGGAGGACCCCAGAGCCCCCACACAGGCCTCCTATTCACTACCTCCACTCAAGTACCTACCCACCCTCCCTCCAGCTAGAGCAATCCTTCATTTCCAAGCAGAGTTCTGAGACCATGACGACCCCTGCCCCAGTGGTGCTTACCTCCCCAGCCGGGCCATTCTAGTCTTTCAGTCCTTGCTGATTTCTACCTCAGGGCCCTTGCACAGACTGCTCCCTTTCCTTGTACGACCCCTCCCCTCAAGTACCCCTGGTCAAGTCTCCCCCTCAGAGCCTGCCTTCAGGAGACTTCCTTGACCCAGTGGGGTCAGGTGTCCACGGTTCAGGGGACACACAGTTCTCCTCCAGGGGTGGGCCCCACCATGGTTATGCTGTTTAGTGCACAGCCCCTGGAAGAACCTTGCTGTCCCCTTGCCTCTGGCCCCCACACAGTTCCACATGTAACACTCAAGACCAGCTTTTAGAACAGATGCATGCACAGGCGGGACATTTTTGAAGGGAGGCAGTTCCTCTGCGGCGGTCCCTCTCCTCTGCCCAGGTTCTGAGGGAGGATACCAGTCCGACTTAGGATGGCCCAGTCTTGAAGGAAATCGCATTTCTCTGCTCCCGAGGGGCTCCACACACAGCCCACCCCACCACTGCCCTCTGTTCCTGACCTTTTTGGCCTGTGAGAAGACACTGCTTCTGAGCTCTCTGCCTCCCAGCTTGTCCCAGGACCCTGGACCTCAC
Source organism: Prionailurus viverrinus (assembly GCF_022837055.1). Lineage (NCBI taxonomy): Eukaryota > Metazoa > Chordata > Mammalia > Carnivora > Felidae > Prionailurus > Prionailurus viverrinus. The sequence goes on from NC_062570.1 coordinate 88,541,246, forward strand.
GCCAGTGGGTCCGGGAAGGTCTCGCACATGCCCCGGAAGGGCTGCCTCGGCCCTCTGAGAACTGCAAGCTGTGAAGTGAAGCCGGACAGGAACACGGCACTTGCCTGTTACAGGCCCAGAAAGGCACATTGCAGGGTTTCTAAATTTATCTGCCGCCGAGAGGTCTAAAAATACTGAAGGTGATGTTCCATCATCCAAGTCCCAGGGTGGCTTGGACAAGCTAAGGCTGGTTACTCTTAGCTCCAAACCAACCCAAACCAATTTGCTGTAAAAGACGACCTTAAGCTTGCAAAATATACAGGACGCTTGAAACCCTCCCTCCACCACTCCCTGAAACCAGATTAAGGCAGAGCCTCACCTACGAAAAAATTCTGGAGCTGCCACAGATATTTTAATTGAGAGAGAGAGAGAGAACATTTCTTTCAGGGATAGCTGAGGTTGCTCTCCAGGGCTAAGTGTAAAATTAAAAAATATATTTTTAAAAATCAGGTATACATTTTCAATGTGAGGCAATTATTTAAACACAGCCCTGGTTACTAGCATCCTGCCCTAGGGTAATTATACCATTCCTTTCGAGAGGAAGCCTATAGTAAAAGAGGGAGCAATAGGCTATTACTCTCTGCTGGGGCAGGATGACAACTTTTTTTTTTTTTTAATTTTTTTTTTTTTTTAACGTTTATTTATTTTGGAGACAGAGAGAGACAGAGCATGAACGGGGGAGGGTCAGAGAGAGGGAGACACAGAATCCGAAACAGGCTCCAGGCTCTGAGCTGTCAGCACAGAGCCCTACACGGGGCTCGAACTCACAGACCACGAGATCGTGACCTGAGCCGAAGTCGGCCGCTTAACTGACTGAGCCACTCAGGCGCCCCAACTTTTTTTTTTTTAAAGTAACCTTTATACCTGACGTGGGGCTCGAACTCAACAACCCGAGATCAAGAGTTGCGTGCTCTACCTAGGCTGAGTCAGCCAGACGCCCCTGGGGCAGGACTTCTAATTGTCGGTTTATTCAGAGAAAGTGACTCAAAATAATCCTCTGGAACATCAGGTGGTTCCGCCTGGAAAGGTATCTTCGAACACGCTGAGCACATCCAGATGTACCCAAGACAGTTCTCTGGTCCAACACCAGAATCCCAGGAAAACCCACATTCTCTGCTCACTCTCAGAAGCTCTCTAAAGGGTGAGAAACACTGGGCTTGGAGGTGAGAAGCTTCTGCCTCAAATCTGCAGACTCAGGCAAGCATTCTCACTTGTGAACTGGGGGTGGCAACCACCTGTAGGGGGTTGCCTTCAGGATAACAAGAGATGAGGTGTGCACAGATATTGGACAGATATTGGGTACGTTGGAACCCAGTCTCTGGCTCGTGTGCCCAGTAAGGTGTTCAGTGCTTTATTATTCCTGATGAAACAGGTCACTCGAAAGTGTTCCCTGTATCAAATTGGGTTTGCAGTCCTCAGCAGTCCCGTTTCTTCTTTCCTCTCTCAATTGACCCAAGAAAAATTAGCCTCCCCAAGGATGTTCTTTATCTCAGACTGCTGGACAGCAGCAGCAACTAATGTTTATTGAGCATTTACACTGCGCCATGGACTATGTAAAGGCGTTTCATGCGTTATCACAGTCAGTCCTCTCCACAACTCTCTGTGATAGCTTCTCTTATTCTCCGTTTACAGCCTCAGACCAGGCGAGTAGCTTGTGACAGGTTATGGAGACAGCAAGAGGCGGAGCTGGGCCTCAACCGAGTCTAAGCGATCTAAAAACCATGTGTGTTTGTTTATTTATTTATTTGGAGAGAGAGAGCACAAGTGGAGGAGAGGCAGGGAGAGAAGGAGAAGGGGAGAGAGGGGGAGAGAGGGAGAGGGAGAGGGAGAGGGAGAGGGAGAGGGAGAGGGAGAGGGAGGGAGGGAGGGAGAGGGAGAGGGAGAGGGAGGGAGGGAGGGAGAGGGAGAGGGAGGGAGGGAGGGAGGGGGAGAGAGAGAGAGAGAGAGAGAGAGAGAGAGAGAGAGAGAGAGAGAGAGAGTGTGTGTGTCCCAAGCAGGCTCTGCACTGTCAGCACAGAGTCCGAAGCATGGCTCTAAGTCACAAACTGTGAGGTCACGACCTGAGCGAAAACCCAGAGTCAGACACTTAACTGACTGAGCCACCCAGGCGCCCCTCTAAAAACCATGTTCTTAAAGAAAAAAAAAATCTGTCTTAGCAAGTGAAATGCACTAAAATCAAACCTGTATTCTGGATTTCAAAATGGCCCAGGGACTGAGAGGATTAATAAGAACTCATTGTCAGGGGGGACAATTTACACAGGAGCCCATGTGCACTTTTTTTGCTCAAGGGTTCTGGAGCATTCTGTGGAATGAGGTCAGCAGCTGGAGAGTGCGTGGCAGTGGGAAGAGGAGTAGGAAGATGACCAGACACCCCAAAGAGGCACTCGCGAGGGCTGGCTCACAGACAGATGGCACCACTGGCTGCCTCCTGAGCACCCCAGCTGTCTCCTGGGTAGGATGTGGTCTAACCACATTCTTTCAAGTGTCTGGTAGCTCCTTGCAAGGCCACCTGGCTCAGAAGGCCAGCCAGCACCTGAGCGGCAGCCCGCCTCACCGCCAGACTCACCAGAGAAGCCCCACGTCCTGCCCCAGTGGAGCCAGTGCTCCCCAGTTACGTCAAGGCCCTTCCTTCCTCAAGCTACCCATTGCCACCAAGGGCATCCGATGGGTGGACGTCTGGAGAGGTCGCCTCAAACGCTCAGAGAGATGGCAGGAGTTGGTACCACACACACGTGCACACGCGCACAGACGATGCCATCAGCCATGCCACGTGAGTGGGAGAGATGCCGCTGTGAGGACTCGCCTGCCTCAGTCTCTTCATCTGTGAAATAGGGTTAATAGTACAGCTTTGCAACTCTGGGGCAAAATGAGTCAATACGCGCAAAAGCACTCAGAACAGTGCCTGGCACTTAACATTCACCAAGCGCGGCTGGTTATCATTATTACTATTACCACCACTACGATGAGCAGCAAGGGTCGTGGATTTGCTACGTAAAAACCTCAACCCCCAGCCCCCCCACCTCGACTCCCACCCAACCCTCAGCTGCCCTTGGAGAGAGACTTCCCCCTGCTCTGGCGGAAGTTAAGGCCAAGTTCTTCCCCAGGCTGGGGGCAGGTCACGAGGGCGTGACCTGGCTGACACACAGCGCTGGGGTGAGGGGCATGGGCAGTGGTGGGCTCAATAAATAAACAGGCTCAGAAACAGCTCCCAACAGGAACAGGAAGAGACTAATGCCAGTGACAGGATGGTGGAAAATACTACCCCGGATGTTCCCGTGAACGTGGCTTTCATTCTTTGATATCCAGCACCTCAGACCCAGCAAGGGCACCCTGGAGGGCCACGTGGAAGGCTGGAGGAAGCTTTGCTTTGAAGCTCCTGCTCTTCCTGGATAAAGTGAGCAGAGACTTCCGTGACCTGTTCAGGGAGGGGTGAGTGGGTCTGAACTTCAACTTCCACTTTGACGAGGGCCGGGACCAGGGAGGTTTTCCTCGATGAAGCGTCTGTACCGCTAGTCTGATCCGGCACACGGTACGTTGTATCAGTCAGCCGGGGCTGTTAGAACAAAATACCACAGACTGGGTGGTGTAAACAGCAGAAACGTATTTCCTCTCAGCTCTGCAGGATAGAAAGCCCAAGATCGAGGTCCAGCAAGGTTTGGTTTGTGGTGACAGCATGCAGCTAACCATGTGACTGTGTCCTCACAGGCAGATCTCTCTCTCCACCCCCGCACCTCTCACTCTCCCTCTTATAATGCCACCAACCCACACCGATTAGGCCCCTACCTTTATGACCTCATTTATCTTTAATTAGCTCCCCAAGAACTTCTCTCCAGATATAGCCACACAGTGGATTATGGCTTCGACATACGAATCTAGGGGGATGCAATTCAGTCCGTGGTCTATGTGTTCAACAGTATTTGTTACACAAGGAAATGACGAGCAAAGCCAGCCAGGTGTGTGTGTTTTCAAGGGCCTACTATGTGCCTCACACTATGCTGAGTGCTGCAGGCCATAACCTCTTCTCTCCACAGCAGCCATAGGAGACAGGTTCTCATTTGAAAGGAAGACACTGAGGCTGAGACATCAGTGTCCCCTTGACCCCAGGTCTCCTGGTTGGTGAGTGGCAGAGCCCAGCCCTTACCCCCAGGTACCTACCCCGGGTGCCTGAACCCTCTTGGCAGGACTGGCCACGTGACTTGTGGGGCTCAGGGCAAAATGCAAATACGGAGGCCCTCGCTGGAACATAAAGATTTTCACGACGGTGACAATAAGTCATTAAATGAAGCATGGGGCCCTTCCCAGTGGGGGCCTGGGAGACCCCACAGGATATACACCCATGAGGCTGGCCCTGCTGCTGGAGGTTGGCTCCAAGAAGCTGAGGGAGACACGGAGCTTACGAGGCATCGTCAGCCCTGCCTTGATCCCGACCATATTCACTTTGCCACGTTCCAGCTCATCTCTCCAAATGACTTCTCCAGAAAGGCCGTCACGTATTATCTTACCCTCCTTTAAAAAAAAAAAAAAGACGACTGGAAAAATCTATGCCAGAAGAGTTCAGAATTCCACATTAAAAGGAGGCCTGTACTTTAGTGAGTCTGTCTTCTGGCCAGTCTATGTTTGCAGGAGACCACGTGAGGGGCAGACGCTCTGTGGAAACAAGCTGGCCTGGCACTTGGAAACCTAAGTGGGACCAGACCGTTGGTTGAGGAGCCCCAATTACCACAGCACGAGTATCCTGATTAAAACCAGTGGCTGGAGGTTCCTGGATTTCACTGACTAAACACAGCCAGTTCGGGCTAACTGATTTCTGCTGACGGAGACAAGGGAGTCTATCTGAAATTACCTGTGTCCAGGGCCCTCCTGACCCCGGGCTCAGGAGGGGTCTGGGATTTGGCTCTCTGGGGCTCAAAAACCCATCTCTGGGAAACTCTGAAACAATGGAAAGCTGTTTTGGGGGCAGCCAAAAAGCTTTGGGGAATACAGCTCCAAATATGCATGAGGAGGAATGGGAACAATTAGACGGACTCCAGGGATGAGATCTGGGTTCCCGTTCTCCTCTCTCCCCCCAGCCAGCTCCCTTCCCCTCTGTCTCTCCTCCCCTTACCCAAATCCCAGCTTGCCCACAAGCCTCAGCAGATGCAGCAGGGAGGAAAGGGCGACTTCTGGCCGGCCACAGCCCTGAGGGCTTTTTTTCTCCACCATGAGTCTAAATCTTAAGCACACAGGTCTCCAATCCAAGTTCCCTTTTCATAGTAGCCATCAGAAGCAGCCACCCTTCATGTGTTAGACTCTCTTCCACGGCAGGATGTCAGTGCTTCCCACACATGGACAAAATCCCCAAACACATGCACTAGTCAGTCCCTTTACAAACAAAGGACCTGAGGTGGCACAGGATAATTTGTCCAGGTCAGCTTACATAACAGCTTTTAACCAACCAGTGTCAAGCTGCTAATTAAATGCTTCCAGTTAAAGTTGTAGGGTAAGGAAAAAATTGCTTTGCGGTGTCCTAACACCTGACGCGACCAGAGTCAACTTTGCGACCAGGTGGTCAGGTTTGTTAGAACAGGGCGAGAAACGCTAGCATCACTCTGCTCTACCCACCTAGCAGGATGGAAACTCTGGTTCCAGCCTCCTAAGGATGCTCCCTGGGGCACAAGGTAGAGAGCTCTGGGCCGAGGGCATCCAACATGAGCCTGTGTTCTGTGGTCAGTCCCAGACTGTGGCCATCACAGCGGCACTTGTCACATGGGTATTGAAAAGTTGCAAACTGTTCCTTTTTATCCTTTTTCAAGGCTCTGGAGAGACAAGAACTCCACAGAGTAGGTAAGTACTCACTTTCTAGAAATAATTTGATTTTAAATTCAGCTCCAGTCCAGCCAACAGTCTGGACCTCCCGATCCTTTGGGAGGCAAAGGTGCTCTTTGGATCGTCTCCTACATTCTGCTCGTTTGCTTTCCTAAAACCGACAGGCTTAAGTCAGTGACCAAGGGTAAACATGTGTTTGCCACAAATATTTCATCAACTACAAATGTACCAGGCTGAGTGGCAATGCCAAGTTACTGTTTCCACTGGTGCTGCTGCTAATCTGTGGGCTTCAGAATACATACACATATATGCAAATGTGGTATATACTTACACACACGTATGCACATTTTAAATATACTATACTTAAGTGTGATAAAACTGCAACAATCAAAACTGCATATAAAGAGCTTCCAAGAATAATTAAAGTCTATCCTAATGGACTACATTAAGGGCGTGCTAAGGATCTACGTGTGCCTAAGGTAGTAGTGAGACAGAAGATGTGAGCAGTCTATGACTCACCTCCCCACTCTACACACCAATGACCTCCTAGGGGGAAGCCCAAAAAGGCACATGGGAAAGATCTTAAAGATCTGGGCAGAACACTCAGGCCCCAACAGTATGAACTCTAGAATGACCACGCAGGAGGGGCTCAGGGCTGGAGAGACATCAAGGGCTGTTTGATTCTCTGCCACTACAAGGCAACTAACTACAGAATTGACACGGTAACTTCAGCCAGAAATGCATGGAAGAACCCGTGGTATTTCACAGATAATAAAGATACAGCTTGTCTTGGGTGGGTTAAGCAGGTCACCTCGTTTAGGCAATCCTTGCCCTCTGATTCCACTGCCCTTGGTTCAGATCACTATCACTGTCATTAGCATGTTGTTGACAGGCCTGTCTACCCTGGAGACTATAGTCTTCCTGGGGGCAGAGGCGCTGGCACATGTCCCCTCTCCCAGTGTTGTATTCTTACTTCCAAAGACAGACTTGGCCCACAGACAACTCAACGAGCAGGTGTTGCCTGAGAGAACAAACGACGAGGGGTAGTAAGGGGAACTGTTGGTAAGGCTGTGAGTCGCTGATTTGAAAGGCAACCCAGAGACCATCCGGAGAAGTCAGGCCTCACCCCTCCCCAAGAAGGAAGCATGGGCTCTGGGGGTTCCAGTGACTGGCCAAAGGTCACTCGGCCATCTGACGGCAGAGCCAGGACAGGACTCTTGAGTCCCAGCTACTAACTACACAATGGAGAAATCATCAAAATTCCAACTTCGATTTCTGGGCGATCTAAAAGAAGGTAGTTTTACTAGATTGTGAATCACCAAGTAAGTACAGAGTCCAAAAGCCCAGGGGATTATTTTTCACTTAGTGCCAGCCGGGGAGTCAGAACTCCCGAATGCGGACTTGGGAGGTGACCCATAATGTGATAAGGATCCAACATGTTGCTCTCAGGTTTTCCTTGGGCAGCTTAACCCCCAGCCCACGTAAGCCCCAAAACCCGGTGTTTAGAGAAACAAGAGGTTTTGATGAAGAAATACCAAGCGGTATCATCTTAGGGCTAAGGAAGGAAGCTGGCATGCCTTTCAAAGGACTGCCCCAGTTATTAGTTGGAGTTAGCTACATTGCCAAAGGCGCCTCCTTCCCAGGCTCCTGTTCCTGAAGACAGGAACCAGCACTGCCTCAGCAAGAGTGACAGCAAAGGCTCCTGCAGCTGGGGACCACATTTTGCCATCCCTACAGAGTAACAGGAACAGTGCTGGAGCAAAGACTACCCCAAACCCCAAGAGATGAGGGGGAAGGCAGTGCAATGAAGCTCTACTGCCTGGATGTGGTAGATGGGAAGCTGTGGTTCAATCCTTTTTTCCCCACAATCCCCCTGACTTCAAGTGGTCAATCCACGGTCAAGTGGAGAAGGTCAGAGAGTCATCAGCAAGGCTCATCTGGGCTTTCTTCCAACCTTGTCACAGAGGCATGGGCCCCATCAGGACAAAGTGATGCTTACCTAGGCTGGCCAGTGTTTAAGAGGCAGGGTAGGGGAAACGCAGGTTCAGGACAGCTCCAAGCCAAGGATGGGCTGTGGGCAAGAAGGGAATGGCCACCACACGCCAAGCAGCTGCTGTGCTGTCAGCATTGGGAAGTAGTTCAGAATTAGCAGAATTAGTAGTTCAGACCGGAGTGTGAATCCCCTCGCCATCACTCGTCACTTCATGGTATGTTATCTCACCTTTCCAAGCTCCAGTTTTGTCATATGGAAAACGAGATGTTCTCTTCTTAGAGAACAGGTGCATAATGAGTTAACAGCTATGAAGCATTTAGAGCCTAGACCCTAGAACATACTAATCCCTTAACACGTTTCCTAATTTTATTTTTATTCTTAACACACGGCTCATTCCCGGAGATCTGTACTAACAGAGCTGAATGTGATTTAATGGCTATCTCCCCCATGCATGTGCAGGGTGGATCCAAACAGGAACTAATCTAGCTTTGAAGGCACTGACGTTTCTGTAGGAGGAAGGAGCAGACTTTCTCAAGGATGCTAAACTTGGGCAAACACTGAGATGTTTTGTATTTCCTGGGCAAGCCACATGCAAAGACAGGGTCCTAGAAGTGTATGCAGTGGCAGAAGCGGTCTGGGTGATGACATTTTTCCTGGATGATCTCCAAGTTGACAGGCCATGGCCATTTCAGCCCCCTACAGGCATAGAGACTTGTGACAACAGGTCACCTGAACGGACATGCAGAATCTGTTCTCCAAAGCACAAGGGGCCATTTTGGGTGGATTTCGTGGAGTGCTTTTTCCATTCCCTCACCTAACCGTCACTGTGTGTCCACATCAGGGGGTTGCCAAATTCTCCCGGCACATACGTACTGGACTAAATTTGTTTCTCCCCAGGCAAGTCCTGCTTGCTGCCTTCCCTCTCCTGAGGACAGCAGCTCGCTTCTGTTAGCAAGCGTACAATCTCTCCCAACACAGTTTTTATCTTTCTTTCAGCCATGTGCACTAAGATCTTCCATGAAGTTTTACTTTGCACGATTCAAAGATGTTTCACCTCGGGTTATGTCTTTGTGAGGGGAGAAGGGACATCTGCAGATTTCCCACTCCACAGGAGTCAGACCTTCGTAAATGTTTCTGCACACATCACAGTCAGTGGTGTGCCAAGAGCTCAAAGGAAAAGGAGAAACATTAACCAACTGATTTGAAAAAACACAAACAGAGGTTTAAGCAGAAGGATAAGGAGAGTTTGAAGGTCGGTTCCCCTTTTATGACCCAAAGAAAATTAAAACCTATCAGGGATGATATTTCTTTTTCCAGAAAGACACCTGTGAACTGAATGTCTCATTGGGATGCTTCTGGGTATGAAATGACAAAAAGCAACAAAAAGTGGCTTAAACGGCAAGGGGCATTATTAGCTCTTAAGTTATCTCAGGTAGGGGAGTTTCACGGTTGGTTGCCTCTGTGGCTCATCAAAAGATCCTAGTTATTGCCTTTTTTCCCCTCAGTCTGCATCGGGATGGTTGGCTGTATCCCATTTTCCCTGCATAGTTATTGGATGGCTGATGCCACAGTTCCAGACACCCCAAAGACACCCAAAAGTCTGAAAAGAAGAGAATCCCACGCTTGGGTCATCCCTTTGAGAGGAAGACCCTTCCAAAAGCCCCACCCTGCAGACTTCCCTCAATGGCCTGAATTAGGTCACAGGTCCATTCCTAAATCAATCGCTGCTCAGGGGGACAAGAACCACAACTGTCAGGTCAGTCGGGACCCACCTCTGGGCCAGAGGGGAAAGCCCAGACCCTTCTGCCCCTTGCCTCTGATTCCTGAACACAGAGCCACAGTTCGGGCAACAAGAACAAAGGATGGGGTGGGGGTGTTCTGATGTCGGTTTGGAGGAGAATCCAACAATACGGACAGTAGTCCACAGTCCTCTGGGGCTCCTAATGATTTAAAATACGCATCAGGCCAGAAAGGCATGCAAAACCCATCCCAATATGCAGGCCTGATGTCAAATACCTTTCTCAGAATTCTACCCATCACGGAAACACATTCGGGTTAACAACAGTTTACAATGTGTGGACCTTGTTTGGAATCTGATTCAAACTAACCAACTTATATAAGCTGTTTCTGAGGCAAACGGGTAAATGTGAATATGGACTAGGTTCTAGGTTATATCAAGGAATTATTATTGTGACAGTGGCACTGTAACAAAAATGTAAGAAGCTACGTAACAGCTAAACAAATCCTTGTTTCTTCAAAGGATGTACTGACGTTTTTACGGATAAAATGCCATGAGGTCTGGGATTTGATTTATTTCAGCCAAGTAGAGCCATAAAGACAGTGTCAAAACGGTGCTAACTGTTGAATCTGGGCAATGGATATCCAGGCAGCCATTACATAACTCTCTACTCTTTTCAATGTTTAAAAATATTTCACGACAAGGGTTTCGTAAGGAAGGTGTGCTATTACCTGACCTTGCCTTCAGAGACCTTACCGTGCCATCAGCCTGGTGTTCCTCCTCAAGGCCCTTCGCACCTTCCCTCCCCTCTTTCTGGGAGGTTTCCCAAGGTTTGGGCATTTCTGGCTCTTCCTCACACTCAGACCTCTGTCCAGATGTCACCACCTCACTCTAGCTTCACTCCCGCTGCGATTTTATTTTTTTAACTGTTTTGTTAGCTTGATTTTCCCCCGGACTTAACCCTATGTATTTACTAGTTATTACCTAATTTCTCCCATCCGGAACAATCTCCATGAGAAGAGTGACCTAGCATACCTCGTGCAATCTTTCCCCGATGCCAGACAGCACCACACATATAGAAGGCACTCTCCACATGTGAATGAAGAAATCAAATTCTCACTCTTCTTAAAAGCCCTCACGGACACTAACCAGAACGATGGCCATCTAGTGAGCACTTTATGTGTATTCCCATGTCACTGTCACGACAGGCCTAGGAGGGCAGGTGTAGTGCTACAATTAAAGTCCGAGACTTGTTTAATCTCCGCACACTAAAGGTGACAAACACCTGACATACATGCTTCCAGGTCATTCCTGGGCCCATGACGGGCATCACCAACAGACCCCCAAATCCTTCCTGCTGAGCCTGGATTCAACACGGTGCTCCAAGCAGTTCTTGTCAATTGAATACGTTGGGTCCGTGAGGTGGCCTCCACTTGTCGTTCCCAGACGAGGTCTTGCTATCAGAAAGCAGGTGTCAGTGCAATGGAGTTACCCCCCAGCCCCCCGGTAGTTCTTTCTGGGGTTCATTCCTGCCTCTTCAGGAAATGCAAAACCGAAGGCTCCAAATAAACCTCGGCCTTGGCGAGTGACATTGCCAGACCACTGGATCAGCCTCCAGGTTATTAAATAGCTCAGCCCGGCTGCCAAAGTCTTCTGAGGCTTGGCATGTGAGGAAGGGCTCCCCTGTGGGGACTGCTGGCTGTCCCCATCAGTTACACATCAGAATTTCCAGCTCTGCTAGTCCTTGGCTTCCCACACCTTTCTGCCAGGAAAACACACAGAAGCACAGAGACCAAAAATCAGGCATCAGGAGACCTATGCCCAGTCCAGACGTGGCCTCGACGGACCTGCCCAGGGACAGGCTGCTGGCCTCCCACCTCGGATTCCACACCTGAGAAGTGCACTGCTTAGGCTACATTTAGATGTTCTGACCTCCGATTCAAGGTCCGTTTTCAGAGCTTTGATATTATGTGCGTAAGTCCTGGCACAGAGAAGGTCTCCCATCAGTGTTTACAGGAGGGGAAGAGACCCAGTCGGGTCACAAAGGAACCTCTTAGTGGACCATCAGCAGGCTCTAGCAATGGGAGGTCCCAACACGGTGGAGAGGGTAAGATCCCCGGGACAGACTAGGAGTCCGCATACCTTCCAGTATGTTCTTCCTCTATCAAGACCCTCTGAGAGTCTTGATAGCCTTTGATAAAATCAATGGGTCAGAAGTCTGCTGTTTACTGGCTAGGTGACCTGGGCAAGTCAAACTCTCCGTGCTCTAGTTTCCTCACTTATAGGATGCAGATCATTACAGTACCTACAGTATAGGGTCATCGGAATCATAACATATTGCCTGTAAAAGACTTGGGACAGTGCGTAACACATAGTAAGTGCCCAAAGTTAGCTATTATTAATACTACTACTCTTACTACTGAGGCTAGTCTTTGGATTATCCAACCGAGAAGGGAGAGGATTCTGCTGCCTGGTTAGATGCTAGATCAATGTTACTGAATGCATGAAGAAATGAGAGAAAACCAAATTTCATTCTTTCCAGTCACTCCTCCTCTCTCTACACTACCTGATTGATGGGTTAGAATGATTTCCTCTAAAGCTAGATTTTACATGGAGGGTAAAGGGACCTGCCTGGTGGTGAGCATTCCACATTGCCCTTGAAGTGTGAAGATACGATTTCTAGGTTGATGTGAGAACGTAAATATACATCTTCCTTAAACCTTAGAGCAACCATTAAAAAAAAAAAAATACACAAAGACACGGTAAAAAAAAAAACACAACAAACAATAGATAAAACACAATACTAAAAACTGTTCAAATAGTTGAGATTATTTGTGCCTTTAGAGGCAGGAAAAAGGAGACAGGAAGAAAAACAGAGGGAACAAACAAAAAATGGTAGCACCTAGATCCAAATATACCAGTAATGACATTAAAACGTAAAAAGAGTCTAAACACACCAGTTAAGACGGAGATGGTGAGAATAAAGAAAAACCAAAATGCAACTACATGCTGTTTACCAGAAACTCACTTAGTATATAATATAAACCAGTTACAATTGAAGGTATAGAAAAATATAAAATATGTAAACATGTGTCAGGAGAAAACTGGCATAGCTATAATTAATCTCAGATAAAGAAGACTTCAGAGCAAAGATAATTATTTGGTACAGAGAGGGGCATTACAATGCTAGCTTTTACGTAAAGTATCGGAAAAGAGGAAGTTTCTGGGAGGATGAGGCGGAAGCCATTCAGAAAGACCCTCTCGTCCCCACTCCGTCCCCCCATCTCAGCTGTGTGTGGGCCCGGCCGCCCCGCCTACTAGCGCTCCCAGGCCTCAGGCACATTCGGGAATCTCTCCTTGTCCCCCGTGCCCTTCTGGTCTCCATCAGCTGCTGAGGGAAAACAACCCCAAGTCATGGGCGTCAGTACCTTGTTGAAAAAGCCACCCCCAGGGGCGCCTGGGTGGCGCAGTCGGTTAAGCGTCTGACTTCAGCCAGGTCACGATCTCGCGGTCCCGGAGTTCGAGCTCCGCGTCAGGCTCTGGGCTGATGGCTCAGAGCCTGGAGCCTGTTTCCGATTCTGTGTCTCCCTCTCTCTGCCCCTCCCCCGTTCATGCTCTGTCTCTCTCTGTCCCAAAAATAAATAAACGTTGAAAAAAACAATTTTAAAAAAGAAAAAAAAAAAAAAAAAAAAAGAAAAAGCCACCCCCAGCGCAGGATTCCACCCTCATTCTTTGGGGTAAGACTCCCAACTCTATAGCATCATGCCATTCGTGGGGCAATACATCCCTGCTCTTAAGGATCTGGGGCAAAAATCCCCTCACTTCTATTCTCCACCACCCCCTCTCACATTTCTCCCAAGAGAAACTACGGGCGGGGGGGTGGGGGGAGCCTTTTAAAAACCCAGTGATCCTGCACAGAAGAAAGGGTTCTGGATTCTGTTTTCTGCTTCTACGACCTTGGCCGGATCTGGTTTAAACAAGCCCCTGGCGGCGTGTGTGAGGGTAGGATGTGCTCTGTCTGCCGTCTGGCTTCCCATCCCCAGCTCCTCACAGTCTGCTTCACACCACCAACCTCCACGCTGCCCGCACCCTCCAACGTGTCATCCACACAGTGTGTGAAAATACCAAGGTGACGGGTGCCCTCGGCAGCGTTGGACAACTCTGGTCGCACCCGATTCCCGCATCAAGATTTGCTTTGCACTCCGACTGGTCCTGCTGTCCAGGTTGCAGACAGGCTGGACCGGCAGCTCAGAGTCAGAAGTCAGACAGATGGAGGCATCACGTGGGTCAGACACGCTGGCGGGAGGCCTACCCAGTATCCTCCTTCTGGAAAGGCATTGGCCTCAGCAGTCAGGCAATCTTCTTTCTTCCCGGGCCTGCAGTTTCACGAGTGATGAAATCTGTTATCAGGGGAGAGCTCATTTTTTGGACTGTGAGAAATCCTGCAGTGACAGGCTCCGTCCACGGCCCCGGGGTGAGGCACTCAGGCTGTGCAGCCGGCGAGGGAGCCCAGTGTGAGCCTGGCTTTGCTGCTCACTTGGCTGTGTGACTTGAGGCAGGGTGCTTAACCTCTCCGAGCCACCACTGGTTCTGCTGTAAATAGTATCTGCAACACAGTATCTGCCTTCCTCCTGGTCGAGAGGATTCCGGGAAACAAGGTATACAAAGTCCTTTGCTCTGGGCCTGCACAGAAGATCAGCGACAAGCTCCTTCATTCTTCCAGTACAGAAACTACTCCTTTTGTGTCCTCTATGATGCCAACAAGATGCCCACCCAGGGCAGGCATTCACGGAACCTTGTTGGCTACACATTCACGCTATCCGGATCTTGTTAGCTGTATAGTTACTTCAAAAAGGACATTTAATAAACAGCCCTTCTTCTCCGGTTTAGTTCGGAAATGGAAAGCAAATCAGCCACCAAGCCATCCCGGATTCTGAAAACCTGTGGCCTCTGATATTATCACACCTTCCATCTGCAGCTGAGTGAAAACAGGGATCTGCGAGATGAACTTGTCTGTGATAGCTGACAATGTGCCGCTTAGACCGGTCTCACTAAAACTTGAAGCGCTTCAAGGTGGCATGGAGTTGGAGACCGAGTGGAAGAAATGAGAAGTGGCACTTCAATGCATCTGGCATAATTTAAGACACCATTAGGACAGAAACAAGCCCAGTCGCCAGCTCTTCGGGACCTAATGGCTCTTTCCCTCAAACCTATAATCTGACTATTTAAGAGGCACTCCAAAGTGCTTTTCTTCCAGAAAGGATACATCAGAACAGATATACACTGAAGTCCGTGAATATAATAAATAATAATTGCTCTAATAGCTGCAACAAAAAGATACTTGTGAGCTTCCCGTTCTCATTAATGGTCTGTTGAAATGCTCTTCAAATAAAAAAGTTACCCTCGCCCAGCCTAATGTGGCAGATGTGTTTCTCCATAAAAATGGTTTTTCCATCCAACTCATCTCCCAGCCTACCTCCTGTCTCCCAGGTGCTACAGTGCCGGGTCTCTACGGCATTCGCTCCTCTCGTCTGTCTACCCAGAGCCCACTTAGCTTCTCAGACCACGAGGGCTCCCAGCCTTCCGTCCCAGCTTGGGAGCCGCATGTGGCCACTGGACTACGGCAACCGGCTCAGTGGTGGACCCCAGACCTAAGTCAGGCCAATCAGGGGCCAAAGAGACTCAAATCCAGGGTTTTTGTTTGAGCTGCCAGAGAAGCTGACTCGTTCCCTTTGCTAAAAAGCTTTAAAGCCACGGCTGCGGCAGGCCATTCATAATCACAAGAAACAAGCAGATGGGTGATGGAGCCAACCCAGGAGTAGAATCAAGAGGGAAAAGCCAGAGGGAACAGGGTCTCAAAGATACTACTGAACCCCTGAATCAAAGCACTCCTGAAGCCAGCCCTACTTCAGGACTTTTAAATAAGCTAGTGTAGGTCTTTCCTCTTTAATCGCATTGAAATGTGTCTGCAACCTGCAAAAAGTCCCAACACAGAAACTGTAAGCTCAAGTGGACTTGTGAGTAACAATGTTATGGCTTCTCAGCCCCAAATAACTTGGAATGTGAGAACGCTGCCCTGGGTTCCCAGAATCCTTCCCATCTGGCCGATCTGAAGATGTGCACACGGTTGGCCATTTCGGGAAAAGCAAATGGCTGCTGGCTGAGAAAGGCTGGTGACCTCACTTAGGTAACACTGCTCAGGCTAACAGGTCTTAGGTAATGACAAAGTATGGGTCCCTCAGGAGACCTGACTTCTGGTCCCATTTGGACCACACCTTGATCCTGGGAACTCAAACATACCCTCAGCTTCTTCTAGTAAGAGAATGAAGCCATCTGCCTCGAATACAGGGAGAATAGAGGCAGTACCACATGGCAGTTAGCAACATGGGCTTTGAATTGGTTGGGTTCAAATCCCTAGTCCACCCTCAACTAGCTGTGTGATCTTGGGTCACAGGCTTACTCTCTCTGAGCCGGTTTCCATATCTATAAAATAGAAACAACGTAGAGTTGTTTCAAGGATTAAATAAGGTAAAGTTTGTAAAGTGTTTAGCAGTGTACCTGGTCTGCAGCAAAGACTCAATAAATGTTGGCGATAGTGGGGATCAAATGAGGAAGAAAGTGAAAGAAAGCGCTTTGCAAAAACCGTAAGGCACTGTACCCATATGAGTGATTATCACCATCACTTCTCGCTCCTAAACCGGCCATGGTTATACCATTATAGTGTGGGGTAAAGGCAATAAACTCAGTGAAATGAATTCAGCTGATAGATATTACCTGACCCAGCAGAGAGGCAGACAGTTGTCAGTGGGTGTGCACAGGGGTGCACCACCCCCCCCCCCCCCCCCGCCCCCGGCCCCGTGCTGTAACTGTCACTTCCTCAACAGGTTAACGCACTCCCCAAGAAAGAGATCGGGGCAGTTCACGCAAAGCTCTATCAGTAGCGACCTGTTAAATGTTCCTCTGGAGGCCTGGAACTATTCCCAAGCTATGAACAGTCTGGCCTGTTCTGAACTTTTCCAGAGCTCCATCTGCAAAAGTGCAAGTAAGATCCCCTTCCTGATTTTTCTATTTCTTTTAACAACTTCATGGGCAGGATGAAAAGGTGCTTCTTTATGAATGAGAAATTTCAGTTGCTGGAGTTGGCAGCAGAGATTTCCAAGAAACCCAGCCGTGAGGAGTGCTGCCTTAACAGCGGACCCCCCTATTTTCCACTAGCACATCCTATAAAATGAGGGAGTGTGGGGTTTCAAATGGGCTGCTCTCAGGAAACAGACGGCTGTGGTCAAACCAAAAAGATATTCCTTCTAGGTTCTGGAGGAAAAAACGTCCCCCTGAACTAAAGGGACACTGGTTCTTTTTTTCATCTGGGAGCTTTAAAAAACAAAACAAAAACACATAATGAGCCTAAGAAGCGCTCCCCACAAGCATACAAATAGGTCACTTCAAATAACCCAAGTATCGCTTAATATGGAAAAACTTAAAAGCTTGAAAATCGGGTCCATAAAATGTAAGGAGTCTTGGAAAAACAAGCCCATTGGATTCTGCAGCACTCCTGCAGGAAAATAGATAGATTGTTCTCTCACTCTCTTTTCTAACTGCGGCCTGTATACCAGCCGTGTGTATTTTGGACTCCTTCCCATCCTACCATGATTTCCTGTCTAAGTCTGGGTCCCATGGCAACTGCAGAAATTTGGCATACCGGCCCCAGATGCAATGCCTGGCCACGTGAGGGATGCCAAGTGGGTATCTTCTCCCATGACAAACACATCCCTCTTCTGGTTCTGTGGCAGAGTCAGTCTCTTGCTCATAGACTCTGACTAATAAAGTCTTCAGTTTATAAATGGATCTCCCCCTCCCAGCCTCTCTCACCCACCTCACAGGGAAATGAAAATCTTTTGCAGAATCAGAGGGCCTGTGTATTCAACATTCTACTGCACAGAACAGAGGGGCTACAAGGTTGCTGGGGGTGGGAGTGGGGTGTGGGGGGGAAACGTCAACAGCCCTGCCACCAGCAAAAGTGTCAAGCAGTTCAGTAAAACCAAAACCTCATTGATGGGGTGGACGGAAGTTATCCTTGGAAACCTATTTCCTGAGGGTCCCAAGGACACATTGATGTGAGTCGCACGTTTTAGACGTCTGAGGGTTAACTTCGATTGATCTTTCAGACCTCACCCAAACCTCACCCAAACCCTCCAGGGCTGTGATAACCCCGCACCCCCAAATGTGGTTTGGGGGCCATGGTCTTCCACGCACAGCATGTAATAGACTGTGTCACAAACGCGTGTTCAATTCTTGCTCCCTGACTGGAAGCCTCTCCCTGAGAGCAGGGCCTGGAACTTTCACCCGTGTTTTCACACAAGATTTGCTGTTCTGTAAATATGTGTTCAGTGTCTTGTGGGTAGACTCAGCCCTGGACCCCACCACAAATCCATGGAATGGCCTTCATAACCTCTCTCTGCCCTCTGCCCTTCACTCCCACCCACCAACCACTCGGTTCTACCTTCTCCTTCATGAAGACCTACCCTCAGGAAAAGACACGATAAAAAACCACTCAGGTTGAGGTCAGATGGAATCAGACATTGTGAAAACACAGTGTCGTCCCCCCCCCCCCCCAGGAAACTCAGGGTATTAGTGTCTCCCCCACCTTGACCTAAGGAATTAAATTACAATCGCAGAATTTTAGGCAAACACAGAAGATTATTTTGCTTTTTGTTTCTGAAAAACTGGAAGAGATGTCTCCTCCTACTGCTTCTGAAACCTCACAATGACCCACCACCTGGCATTTCAGCCAAGCCAGCGTCCAAGGAACCTCCACCCGGGAGGTCCATCAGCAGCACCTCTGTTGATTTTGCTAATAGAACAAACAGACCCTCTTGGAAAAAATTAAAATAAAAAAAGAGGCAAAAGCAGCTGAACTCTGCTTTCCTGCCCATTTCCTCTGCCTTATTAAGAAGAATTGGTTTTGGTAAGAAACCCTGTAAGCCACAGCATGAAGAACCTCAAAAGTGCGTTCAGGGGGTCACAGGGCACGGAAGAGCACAGAAGGGCACAGGAAACAGGAATTGCAGCCAGCACTGGTGGGGAAAAGCCTGCGTCTCCAGGTGAGAAATAGGCAAAGACTTTGAAGTCAACCATGTCACTAATAAACAATAAATCACTTTACCTGATTAAGTGTTAACTGTTTTACAAATATTTTACTAAGATTTTGCATGTGTTGTCTCATTTGGTTCTCTTAACACTACAACACAAGAACTACAATTTCACTTAAAAAAACCTAAACAAACAAAAAAAAAAAAAACAAGGGTCAGAAAGGTTTGATGATATTCCCTCCCCTAGAAGTTCAAGAACAGGCCAAACAGATGGTGACAAAAATCAGAATAATGGCTACTTGGGGTGGGGGGTCGGTCCAGACAGGGAAGGACCACAAGGGCACTTCCTGGGATGGGAGTATTTTAGATTTTGATCTTCACCACGGTAGATTACACAGGTGAATTTCTTTTTTTTTTTTTTTTTTTAATTTTTTTTTTCAATGTTTATTTATTTTTGGAACAGAGAGAGACAAAGCATGAACGGGGGAGGGGCAGAGAGAGAGGGAAACACAGAATCGGAAACAGGCTCCAGGCTCCGAGCCATCAGCCCAGAGCCCGACGCGGGGCTCGAACTCCTGGACCGCGAGATGGTGACCTGGCTGAAGTCGGACGCTTAACCGACTGCGCCACCCAGGCGCCCCTACACAGGTGAATTTCTAAGTAAAATTCCGTCAGGGCTGAATGAGATAAGGGCCTTAAAATAAGGAAAACCAAATAATGCCTGCGCCTCAAATCACACAGTGAAGATCCCAAAATTGAAACTTGGTTCTTCTAATTCCAAAACCTATCCTCTTACCTCCTCCACTTTGTCAAGTTCAGAGAGGGGTGGGAGGGTCATCTATACCCAGACGCCACAGACCCAGTAGCACAGGACTATGGTGTCTCAAATGCCCTCCATGCTTCCCCTTTCTGTTAAGAGAAGGAACCACAGGTAAAGAAAAGCCATAGGCCAAGGTCATGATGCTTGATGGTGGCAATGAAAGCAGAGAGGTCTAAGATCATACCAAAGCAAACACCATCAGATCCAACCCAAACATTTCCTTCCCTTGGAAAGAAAATCTCCCGGCTAACATGAATGCTCCTAAAGTGATTCTAATGAAAGCCTTTATATCTGGCCCAGCTAGGACAAAAACAGCCCTGTCTTTGTTCCACTATTTTAGACACACACAGGAGCCTATGCCCAAGACCTGCAACAAATCTAAGAAACAAGGCGACTGAAATATCCCTCCTGTTCGTGTTCCCCGTGTGGAAGCCACTGTGGCTGGAGGTGGAGAAGTGTGGCTCCGGGGGTATTTTGCACAGATGACAGGCAATCTCAGGGGGTATTAAATGGCAGCCTATGGCGTGGTCCAGGTGGTTCATGGGATAATGATAGTTACCACCTACTGAGAACCCACTGATTTTTTTCACTTCAGATGCCCAAATTGGGTGTATCGTAATCCCTGGTTCATGACCAGTATGACTTAGTTGTAAATAATGTGAACTCACCTCCAAAACAAAGCTAGAGCCTCGACAACCCTCCACATCTAAACCGCAGGGTCCTCCCTCCCCGCACGTGACATAACCACCACCCATGTTTGCCACCCACTCCCTCCTTTGTACAGTGTTGATTGTGCCCGCGATGCACGCCGTCAGTCCTTTTCAACCAAAAAACTTCGTTTTTAACTGTACAAAAATTGTATCCTGCCATATGTAATCTTTTGAGACTGATTTTCACTTTCGCTTATGGTTCATGCAACTCGGATTTTTCTCCCCAATTCGTTCGCTGCCAGCTAAGCTCGTGCTTTGCTTCCGTGTTCGCATTCACCTTTCCAACACCACGAGGCGGGTGCCGCTGTGGTCCTCAAATCATAGATTAAAAAACAAAACAAACCCAACAGGCTCTGGGGCTTTCCCAGCATCACATAAAAAAAGAAATCAGCTTAGCCGGGATTAAACCCAGACTTGTCTCTAAAGCCTTTGATCTTCCCGCTATCATACTCGAGATGTGCTCTCATAGGAGAGGGCTCCCTCATCTTACTGTGAGAAGGGTCACCAAGGACCCCCACCCCGACCTCAAACAGTCACTGTTGTTATCATCAGCATCATTGTGATGGCTAACACACAAGACATTTACATGCTGGGCACTGTCTTAAGCATTTTATGGAGCAGGATTCATTTACTCTCTGCAAATACCGTAAGCGGCAGGCAGTATTCTCTCCGTCTTCCAGACAAACCGAGGCACAGAGATTTGAAGCAATTCGTCAAAGAGGTGGTGGCTCCAGGACTTAAATACAGGCCCTCCAGCTGCACATCTACACCCTCAGTCTCGGGACAAGCACTGGAGTACAAGTGACGAAGGGAGTTTGCACACTGCATGGTGGCAGAACCTGATTGATTGATTGATTGATTGACTGGGAAAGGTCCTGACTCTAGGCCTCAGTCTCAGGAGGAGAGCTGCATGCAGGGGCTGGGCAGGGGAGGAGGAGGAAGAGAAAAGGCAGGCTGAAATACAGACAGGCTCAAAGAAGATTAGCAAAGCTCCTGGTCTCAGCCGGGTACTGGGTCTGCAGAGGGAAATAACCAGGTTCTCTGAAAGCCAGGGCTGGAGGGCCAGAGGGCAGTGCGGTGAGGAAAGGAACAGATCGTTCTGGAAAAACTGACATTCTATTTAGTGTACAGGATTCTTTTACGACCCACTCCCAACAGCCCAAGGATTGCGATGAAAATTCCAGCCAGCTTCCAGCAATGGAAGCCATGGGCTTTGAAGTCTGATTGCGCTAACCTCAAATCCCACCTCTGCCACTTGCTGTGTGCGTCACCTTGGCCAACTCATTGTAATTATCTCTCAGCCTCAGTTTCCTCATCTGGAAAGTGAGGATGAATAATAGTACCTATACCTCATAGGCAGTCATGGTATTTCTCCTGCAAACCACTTAGAATCTTGCCCTGTCTCCTAGTAGACACTCAGTAAACATCAGCCTGTGTTCCTACCACCACCACCTACAGTTGAGAGGATTAAACAACAGAGCAACCGATAAATGTTGGCAATGCCCTTCCCCACCGCCTCCTGCACAGCCACCCTAACCCGTCTTCACCCCACTGCTCAGATGAGACCCTCGAAGACCAGCCTCATATGCCACCTTATCTCTCAAAGGGGCCTTCACCTGATGCATATTCTGAAAGGTGCCTATAAGTCAAAACCTGTGTCCAAGTGATGATGGATTCACAAATCTGAATCACTGGGGGGGCGGGGGGGGCATTTAAAAAATGTTCTGGCCCTACTTTTCTAAGTTTTTACTTAATACGTCCAAGGTGGGGCCCAGAATATGAATTTTGAAAGTGCCTCAAGGTCTTTCAGCAACCAGCCAGGCCTGGAAATGACTGATTTAAGACCTGCCTACATTTTCAGGAGGGCAGAGGAGATGTGTGGGCTCACGCTACAGGTACACACACAGACACACACACACGCACCACTGGGATCTTTTGCAATTGGAGGGGCCCCACTGATAATGCAGGAGACCTTGCCGCACATAACTAGCAGAGCAACTATTTGCCGAGAAGAGTCTGAGTTATCTATTAACCAGGAGATGTGTCAATACCAGGGAAGCCACACTGAAGCCGAGGGTCTGGTCAGCCTGGGAGGGCCCACGGGGGGTCCAGGTGACACAGATGACATCACGATAATGCATGCCCCTGTCCTTCCCTTCTGCTCTCAGAAGCTTCTGTTCGAAAATGGTGCTTCCCTCAGGAGAACCATCTGTAGAAGGAAAGTAGGGATATCACCGTCCTCCGTGGCATTTGGATTCCCCTCCTTTAAATCCATCTCTCGTTACGCCTGTGATGAAAATTGTTCGATTCCCTACATATGGTCCCAAGTTATTTGGATTTCATTACGCGTGGCAGATTTAGCACATTCTGGATGTGGGCAAACGAGCGTCAACTGCGTAACTGTATGGGCATCTCACACCACAAATTAATTGCATAGAACAAACCCAGCTCTGGTTACACTGACGGGGCGGCGCTGGTCACACAGCCCAAACCAACAGGAGGGAAGCAGGCTGGCGGTCACTGCGTGAGGAGCAGAAATGGCAACCGCACAGAGTCATGCTTTTTACCCCCACTACCCTTCAGAAAGGAGAGGAGGAGGAAAAAAGACCCTGTGGAGGCTCATGATACACAAATGTAACCCAGCCATTCACTTCAAGAGCAACATCCTCTGCGTCACTTCTTCTGACCAGAAGTAGAACATGGCGAGCACCGCACGAAACTGAGAACACAACAAATGCCGTTGCCCAGAGGCAGTGACGGTGAGGAGGACAGCAAGCGGCACACGCCTGGTGGCTGCTGGGTGCCAGGCACGAGGCTGAGTGCTTGGTTTTGCATCGTCTCGTTTGATCCTCATAACCACCATGACAGGTAGGTTCTAGGATTGTCTCCATTTTACAGGTGGTAAAACTGAGGCTCAGAAAGGTTAAACAATGAGCTGTATGATCTGGGCGAGTGGGTCATGGAGTTAGTGTTAGGCATCCTCTCAGATGCCTCTCTTGGTCCTATTCTTCTCGAAGGATACTCCCTTCAAAGCCATCTTCCTCCAGGATCCCACTGAGGGTTCTCTTAGGCTCAGTCCTCTCGGCAAAGGACACAGAAGGGCCACAGGCCATGTGAAACACTAAAAATCTTAACCTCTTGGGTAAGCTCCCAGTTCTAAGGAATCACAGGTTCTGGCAGCCGTAGCCTGGCTGGCGGCAGCTCTCCAGGTGGATACCAGGGGACCAGCTTGAGGGAAAATGCTTCTGGAAAGCGCTCACCTCCAATGGTTAAAGGAACAAGCAGTGCCTGAAAGAAAGTGAGCTCAGAAGCGCTTTTAACTCAAACAAACAGCCTCTGACTTATGACGCGGGGTCTATCAACCAGCCCAGGAAGGAAGAAGAGCCTCGGAGAACGGCGGAACTCAAGTTCAAGTACTGCTACGCACTGGTAGGAGCAGCGGTAGAGATGGCAGCAATGGTACCCACGAAGCCTCTTTCCTCTTCTGCCACCTAGAAAATGGCAACCATATCTACCTCTGAAGGATGCGGTGCGACTCCGATGAGGACACGCACAGGAAACCTCGTAGCACATGTATGTTCTTACTACCTGTCAAGCATTCTGCAAAGCGTTTTATACCTATTTTCTTCATTTTGTTCGATTCTTACAAAATCCCTACAAGGTGTCTTTTAAATCACCATTTCACTGACGTGGAAACCACTTCAGAGAGGCTAAGTGACTTGGCCCAGGCCACGCAGCTCAGAAATCATAAAACCTGACCTAGTGTCAAGGGTCCAGAGGTTAGAGCCACAAGCATCAAGGGCCTTAATCTCCACATCCATGAATCTTCTTGTTTCTGCAAAGAGGGCTTTAGAGAGGCTAGAAAATGGTTAAAACTTTGAGGCCAGTGAAAACCCAGAGAGCCGGCCCCAAGTGACCGTCTGATGACCTGCTCTGATGGCCACATGTCCCACAGAATTGTCTGTGATGATGGAGAGGCCTATATCTGCACTATCCGATATGGTGGCCACCAGCCTCATGTGACGAGTGGCCACTAGCAATGTGCCTTGTGTGACTGAGGAAATGACTCTTTAACCTCATTGAATTTTTACTAAATTTCCACTTAAATAGCCTCACATGGCTGGTGGCTGTGTATCAAACGATACACACAGCCCAGGCCTCCCGGGCATGACACGATGAAGGCGGTAAGAACACTCACACTTCCACAGCGGGCCTTAGTGCGAATGAATAAAATAAAATAAATTCTTCTTGCCCCAGAGCAAACACCATCACTATGATCTGGGAACTTTTGCAGCTAGAAGACAGAAATGGCTGATTCCAAACAAATGGCCTCGCCTCATTTGTTTTTCACCCTTTTAAAAGAAAAAAAAAAAAAAAAATTGAATGTGTCGTCCCTCACCCCCATTAAATTACTTAGGAAAGGTTGTCACTTTTTTCTGGCGACAAACTCCTTGGATTTACAATGACATAAGGGCTAAAATATGGTAGAAAGGAAAAGCCAGAAGAATAAACAAGAAGAGGCCCAGCACTCTCTAAGGTGTCATAAATCAAGAGGAAATCGACTCAGGGAGCTAAAAGCTTCCAAACATTCTTCCTCTTGAACTATTTTAAGCAAGCAACACACACAATCTCTTGGAGGTGATTTCATTCACAGCAACACAAGAGAAGCACGGAGCTTGGCAGGATAGTTCTTTCAACACGCAGAGAAACAAATACCTACACCTCAGCCCTCGGGCCTGTGGGGTCAGCCACCCCTCGAAGCGAGGTTACTGTTTCAAGGCACCGACGTGACTCAGTTGTCCAGGAGCAGCGAGGGTTTCCCTGGCCTGGCTCCAATCCCTCTGGCCCTCTTCGGCCAACCCATTCATTTCTTTGTGCCTCATCCCCACCCAGGCCACTCCTGAGGAGAGAAGGAGCAGGGCGAGTGGGGACTCTGGAGCCCCACAGACCTAGGTTTGCATCCTGCTGTGTCGTTTACCCGCTCTGCCACTTGGACTTCTCTGAGCCTCGCTTTCTTCAACTGTAAAATGGGGATAAGAAGACACATACCTCATTGGGTGATTCTAAGAATTACATGGTGGAACACACATGGAGCACATGGCCTAGGGCCTGCTACTTTGGAAAGGCTCCGCGTACGGTAGGTGTGTGTTGGGGGTCAGAGTTGAGAATTCAGTGTCTTAGCTTCTCTGGCTAGGAAGGGACCACGGTGTGACTGGACGAGGGGCCTGAAAGAAGGCTGCCTGGGTTTGATTATAGTCTCCACCTCTTATTAGCTGCGTGACCTTGAGCAAGCGCCTTAACCTCTCTGCACCTCAGTTTCCTCCTCTTAAAGGTGGAATAAAATAGTACCCACCTCATTTACCAGTGCGATAAATAACTTTATTACAGTGTGCCATTACCATTCTAGATCTGACTCTGCCCTTTTCACGCAACCCTAACAATTTAAGCTTCTCATGGGTGTTCTCTGGTGATCCTTCCAGATGAGTGAGCCAAAGCAGCATAGCTGTGAAGCGAAGGGAAATCACCATCCTGGGTGGGGCAGAAATGAGCACTCCAGAACAATGATTCTTTTACCACTGGTAATAGCTAATGTCTGAGTGCTCACTGAGCACCAGACTTCCCGGGAACTCTACCCACATGGTCTGGGCCCCACTCCAGGCCACTCATATCAGAATTCCTGAAGGCGGGGCCTTAAGATACACACATACACAGGTGTGTGCGTATTTAAAGCTCCACAGTTGATTCTAATGTGAATCCCGGGTCAAAGAGCCACTGAAACAACCTTATGAGACAGGAATGATGGTAAATACCCATTAGACAGGAGAAGAAAACTGAGGCTCAGAGACCAGGTAACTAACTAGCTGGTAGTCAGGCAGTGGTGACTCTTTGGTGTTCCACCTCTCAGCCACCCCGTGTTGGCATGTCCCTCCTGAGGAGCCGGGGGGGGGGGGGGGTCACGCTATCTAACAGGCACTCGGCCACTCCGGATGCCTTTCTGAAACTGCGCCGGGGACCCCTTGCCTTTTCAGAGCACCCAAAAAGCTTCTCTCTCCGGCTAAATTTCTGACCCAGATTTGACCTCCATGAATCCAAAGCTGCCTGAAATGGAGTCTCACTTTCCAAGGACTGAGGGATACATACACACAGAGCAATCCACAGAACAACTGGACCTAATTAAACAGATCTCATGTTAATGACAGGAAACCAAAGACTTGATGGTCTTCATTAAAGGCTGCTGGCTGCCTGTGAAGAAGCTAGAAAGCAAATTTCAGGGGGCTCTTAAGGCTATCAACCAAGGAATTATAAGACCAAAAATAAATCTCTACTGCCTGAGGCCCTATCTGACCTTGCTGGACTGTGTCTACTGCAGGTCAGACGAAGAAGGGCAATGTTTCAATCCATCATATGATTAAGGGCATTCAAGGCGATCTGGAGGCCAACCTCCTACTTGATATCTCTATATAAAAATGCGAGACAAGCAACCAAACTCACACTCAGATCTTTGGCTCATTCCGGCTTCTTCCACACACAGCTGTTCCCATTCTAAGCAATGGCCACTCCCTTCTTTAAAGTGCTTGGACCATAAACCTTGGTGTCATACCGATTCCTCGCTCATACCTCACACATCTAAGCGGTTGATATAACATCCCATTGGCTCTAACTTCAAAATACACCCATAACCTTCTCTGCTGACACCCAGTCCAAGCCACCACCCTCTCTCGCCTGGATTACTGCAAGAGCCTCCCAAGTAGCCATACCGCTTCCATTCCATACTTGACGCGTCAGTCCCTTTCCAACATGGCCAAGGGGGTGATC
Organism: Prionailurus viverrinus; assembly: GCF_022837055.1. Taxonomy (NCBI): domain Eukaryota; kingdom Metazoa; phylum Chordata; class Mammalia; order Carnivora; family Felidae; genus Prionailurus; species Prionailurus viverrinus. The sequence continues at coordinate 88,568,256 of NC_062570.1, forward strand.
GCGTTAAAATACAAATCGGATCGTGCCATTTCTGCGCATAAGTCCCTCCAGTGGCTCCAAGCAGACTCCGGATGAAAAGTCGAGGTGCCACACAATGGCCTACAAGGCCTTACCTGACTAACCACCCCTCTACTTGCTCTCCAACTGCATCTACTCCCCTACCCTCACCCCATCCCAGCCACACTGGTTTCCTGGAACCCACCAGGCACTTGCCCTGATTTTCCCAGAATGCCTCACTCTTCTCTTCTCCTCATCCACCAGGCCTGCACCCTCTCCTCCCCCAAGCCTCTTATATTCACGCTCTCTATCACCAGACCTGGAATCGTGCCCAGTGTACACAGTAAGTCTTCAATAACTATTTGTTGGATGAAAAAGTGGATATACCCCGATCTTAACCCTTAGCCTGTCCTGTGCTCCAAACCCCCAGACCCTGCCACTGTGACCACCATCTGTCTCCTCAAAGAGCAACACGGTAGAAGACACACAGGCCTCTCCTTGGATACTTTACAAGCACACTAGACAGGTGGGGCTCAACTGCGATACCTTTTCAGAGGCAGCTCCACCGCGGAGCCCTGTCATACGGCTACTGAATTGGGTCCCAGCCTAATACTGGCCTGCCTGGCTTGTCCCTGGGCAGATTAGATCCAGAAGAACAGCTGCAAGCAACTTGCTTCCAAAGCGTGTCCTCGTGTACAACTTGACTTACCCAGCTGCTGAGATGGGTTAGAGACGCTGCACTCGGCCCCTGGTTTTCACAGAAGCAACTTTTTTGGCTGTATGTGCTGCCTTTTACAGAACACTTCATTTCCAACTTGGGGATCCGCATGGTGGATGGGCTGGTGGGGAAGAGGAGGGTTGAGCCACCCCATTCACAGAGCCTCTCCTGGTGACCTTCCCAAGCCCGGCGCAAACTTTGTGACCGCGGGCTACAGACCGGGGTTCAGAACCCGCACACCTTGGAAGGCTGAACTCCACGTCTCAGTGCTCAGAGTCCCTGGAAGCCTGTCATCCCACTTACTCTTACTTTCCCTCCTCTTTGAAAAACCGGGCCTGCCAACTGCAACAAACAGCATTTAAAAATATCTTGCTGGATTATACAGCCCTGCCTTCTAAATTCCTCACAATGCCTGTCTCTGTCCCACATAGTATAAAGAAGGGTGTAGCATATTTAATTTTTTTTTTTTCTAGCTGCTCCCCTGCTATAAATACCCAAGTCTGGGGAGGCGGGCTTCCAACACCGGCTGCATGAAGACACCTCGGGGCCGGTCTCACCACAGTGCCCGCTGTGAAGGCCCGGACACAGCTGTTGAACGGTGAAGTGTTAGGTCGGCCTGGAGGAGACAGAACTCATCCTTCTGATAAAAGAGGGGGGGAATAAAAACTCTAATACGGTAATTGCAGCTAATCCCAATATGGAAAAGGCTGGTGTGTGTAGTCCTACGACCCAGCCAGGTCTTCAGAGCCCACGTCCAGCTCCATCCAGGGCTGTTTCTTTCCCAAGGATACGAATCACAGGGCTCGACCTTAGGAAAGTGATTCCACAGTGTCTTTGTGGGGTCTAGGAACATTATCAGAGACAGAAGGGCCCTTGGAGAATCCAGCCCAACCTCTTCACACCACAGATAAAGCGACAGAGAGCCAAGAAGACAGAGTGATTCACTCCAGGTCATGGAGGGGCCATGCTCCAACACGGAATTTTCTGGATCCCAAACCCTCTGCTCTCTGAACCAGACTGTCCTAGCTGCCTGCACACATACACTTGCTCGATGCATGAGCTTCAGCTTGTTTATTAACTGCTTTCCTCACAGAAAATACTGATTTTCATAGTTTAAAAGAGAAGACTAAAAAAATATTTAATTTTTAACCAAAACTTGGCCTCAGTTTTAGGGATGATTTTCATTCACTGAAAGGCCTGTTTCACCCTCTTTGTAGTCTCTCCCCACCCTAATCTGGTCTCTCTGGTACATCCAAGTTCAGTTTCCCCATTTAATTTTTCCATCATGGGCCTGAACCAACCCCTGCCTCAACTTCTGGAGAACAACGGACCCCAAATACATATATTTCACTCACGAGAGCTTTTTCAAGTGACAAGAAAATTCCTTCACTGGGGTCAGGAAAAGGACTAACAGCAGAGTTATTAGCTAGGCCATTGATGATCTATCACATTTTATTATTGTCAGCAGAATTCAGCTGGACCCTAGGGAGTTCAATCCAGATGGCACTGGGCTATACAGTGGTTCCACATTATCAAACATTTAACGAGACAGAAATCTTTATTATCAATGCTCTGGAAACACCTTCACCGAGAATTGGGAAGCGACGAAACCTCTCTGAGAATTGACCTATTTCCCCAAATGACAAACTCTAAACTGGAAATTGAACATATCCGGTTGGACTCATAACCAAAGAAAGTTCTGGGATCCTAATATCTTATCCTGTTTTATGTCCCTCTCTACCTCCAGGTTGGAGAATCCTGCCTTGGCAAGAGTCAATCGAAAGGCCTCATTTAACGAGTTTGTCAGCCCTGACCTTCATTTGGGACTGGGATTGCTTTGGCCTGAGACGCTCCGTTCGGGGGCCTAGAAGAAATGCTGAGTCTGGAGCCAAGTCGAATGGGAGCAGAAGGCTGATCGAAGCCTTCTTCTTCATGTCCCCTCAACCCAAGTCTGCTCCCCTCCAGTCCTGTTTCATTACTTGCACCGCTAGGACAACGGACGGGGGCCTGTTTGAGGCCAAGCTTTCAATCAACAAGAGGGGTGACGGGAGGTCTGGGGCTGTGGTTAAGATGCAGCCCTGGGGAGTAGACACACTCGATTTCTGAATTATAAAATTGAGTATTGGAAAAGTTCTCTTTCTGCACTCTGGCAGGCTTCTTAACATCTGGATAAAAGATGTGGGAAAGTTGTCCTTTTCCACTGTGTTATCTGCCCCACTCTCCTTGTTATGCATCTGAATCTTCCAGCCAAACAGTGTTGCCTGCTGTTCTCCAACACACACACTTTGGCTTCCAGGTCTTTGAGCACATCGATCCCTCCGTCTGGAAGCCCCTGCACTCTCTGCACCTCCTTCCGCTCCCTGTCGCAGCCCCACATGCCCAAGTCCCACTGGCCTGCATGCCACATCCTCCGCAAAGCAGCCCAGCCTCCCTCCCTCCCACCCAGCCAGCCAGGCCTCATCTTTCCCCTTTGAACTCCCTAGTCACCAAAAGCTTCCAGGTCCCCTTCTACAGGGTGGACATCCCATCTACCTCACAGGAGGGCTTGGGGGCAGGAAGGCAAGCAGCTCATGGAAAGCACCCACGTCGGGCAGTGGCACGCAGGAAGCGGAGGCCGTCAGCACCACCCTTGTTAATGGAACACAGGGATCCCAGACTTCCTTGTAAGGATCCGTGTGTGTGCTTTGCTTTCCCGACTAGACTTTAAACTCCTTGACAGGCGAAGGGCGTCTGGGTGGCTCAGCTGGTTAAGTTTCCGACTGCGGCTCGGCTCAGGTCACGATCTCACGATTGCTGAGTTTGAGCCCCTCGTCGGGCTCTGTACTGACAGCTCGGAGCCTGAAACCTGCTTCAGATTCTGTGTCCCCCTCCCTCTGCCCCTCGCCACTCGTGCTCTGTCTCTGTCTCTCTCTCAAAAACATTAAGTAAATAAGTACACTCCTTGACAGGCAAGATCAATCCTTGTCCTCCTCCAATCTGTCTCCATTGCCTCATACGGAGCTGGTGCTCGGTGAGCAGTCGGTTAATGAAGCCGGCGTGGCATTTCTTAGGCTTTACTTGGGCTGCGTTCCTTAAGCTTCTCCTCCCAATTCGGCATGCAGCTCCAGACATGCCGCCAAAGCTGCAAAACCATTTAGGCCTTTTTTAAAACAAGCAAGAAGACCACAAAGTATGTTTACATGACAGGCCAGCAAAACACAAAACACCTGCTGTCCTGTGGCTCGGGACTCGGCAGCTGCAACAAGCGGGGTCCGATATCCACAGTGGGAATGCTCCCTGGGACCCGGAGCTCTGAGCGTGCAATGCCGCTGTCATCTGGGCAGGGGCGGGCAGCAGCCCAGGGAGGCGAGTCTGATCTCACTGCCCACTGCCAGCCCGCTTCGTCTTGGGGACGATAGAGCCATAAATGAGCGGGTGCAAGGGTGTTTTTTCCAGGTTCCAGGACTTCCTCCTACCCAGTAGTCACCAAGGAAAGCCTTGTGACTAATACTTGTCACCCTGGGATCTGGGTCATGATCTTCTCCTGCACTAGATAGAGTCTCCCACTATGGCAAAAGCAAACATGACCAGCACAAGTCTGCAAAAATACAGCAATAATTAGAATTAATATCTCATGTGCCAGAGTACAAAGTTCCTTCCAGACGCTTTTATTAAATCCTCACAACCATCCTAGGAGTTGGGTACTCTTTTAAGTCCTGTTATAGAGCAGTGTTTCTCGTCAGTGGTTAATTCTGTCCCCCAGGGGACATCTGGCAATGTCTGGAGACAAAACTGGTTGTCACGGCTGGCAGCAGAGGGAGTGGGGGATTGCGCAGGACTGCCCCACAAGAAAAACCAGCCAGTCCGAAATGTCAACAGTGACAAGGTCTGAGAAATCCTATTACAGAGAAAGAAGCGAAGGCACAGAAGTTAACCTGCCCAGGGTCACACAGCTCACAAGCGAGGGCACCAGGAGTGATACCCAGACAGTCCGACCCCGTGCTATGCCCTTAACGCTAAACCCAGCGGCCCTGCCATCCCCGGAGCACTGACTACACACCGGGTGTACTGGCCCCTCACTTACAGTAGATAAATGGAGAGCTGGAGCAGCTTACTCGAGGCAAAGCAATTTGGGACCCAACTCAAAGCCAAAGCATTTCAGGGCTTGCTATGCAGACTGCTTCTCTCCTTGGGCTCCCCACATTGAGACTTCACCCTGTGAAGACTCCACCGTAGTAGACTCTGAGGAGGAAATTTCTGAGGAAATCAAAAGGCTTTTCTGCCAACTCCAGAGCCAGTAAGTGAGTTGAGCTCTCAGAGACCAGTGGCCTAAACACAGGGTCCCTTAGGGTGCTTTCCTACTGTGTTTCTGTTTCCTCCTTCCCTGAACTGACTCACCGTCCGTCAAAGTTTTGTAGAGACTACAGCCTTTCCATTCAATTGGGTTTATTGATCACTAAGCAGCTGACACTTGTAAGGCCCTCCCTGGGCAGGAGGGCTCCCTGCCTCCTCGCTACCCCCCGGCCCCGGTCCAGGAGCAGCAGTGATGGCTGAAGATCGATGGCACCTGAAGAGCACATTTTGGGACAGCTGGCAAGCTGCATTTAAACAGAATCACTCCGCATCCTTTGTTGGAAGATCCATGCCCGGACCTTGATGCCTGGTCTTCAACACTGGTTATGAAGATTCACTGGCCTAACATATTTAAAGTACCTGGACACAGCAGGCTGTTAACAGACAAAATCTATAATAAATACTGCTGTGGCTGTGAGTTTGACCCTCACTGCCATTAGAAGAGGGCCAAATACTGACCTGTTCCTTACTACCTTTATTTCTGTAATTCTCCACAGGAAAAGCACAGACCTGAGGCTTCAGCAATATGGGGCTTGGTCCTGGCATGGCTGTGACCTAGCTGTGAATTCTGTGAAAGGGCATCATGTTCAATGGATTTTTATGGGGAGCTGGTAAGATCACAGATGAAAAATGTTTAAGGTGCTGCGGAAAGGCCAGGCCTATTATTACATACAGGTGTCGAAGTGTGGAAACAGAGGCCAGAGCATCCACCCACTGTCCTATCTGGCAAAGGACAGACAGTGACAGTGAGGTGGGATAAGGACCAACCTGAAGATTATCAGCAAGGTGTCTCTGGCTTGTTTTGGAACTTAGGTGTCCTTCATGTGTCCCAGGAGGGTCTTGGCAGTCCATTGTCTTAGTTCCTTCTCAGATTGGAGGCAGGGGTGTGTGAAACTTCTGAGCAAGAGTCATCAACCGAGACTGCCCTCAGGGGCAGCTCTGTGGGCAAGGGAGGGGTGGGGTTGCTATTCTTAGGGGAACTGGCTGCCTCTGTCTCTCAACCCAATCCTCCTGTGGATTTATCTGTTGCCCATTAGACTTTTGCTGTGACACCCCCACTCTGGGTATTACACTCTGAAGGAATCTCCTATTTACATTTGAAATACACATAAAACCCCTCCATTTACCTTTACCCGTCACTGCTGGCCTTGGGAACCCTGCCAGAAATTAGGGTATCAAAGCCCCTAAGGCTTGGGTACCCCCAAAACACTGCCTCTATTCATCAAGGACTCAAAATTCTCTGCCATGGTAGAAAAGGGGGAAGGTTCTTCCATAGTGTCAAAGGATTGCATGTTAAATTTCCGGAATTAAACAATTCTGTGTGGCGGAATCAATTATTTGTATGACAAATACTTAGGGAGCACCTGCTACCTGCCAGGCACTGTGTAAGGCAGTGGGGAGACAACGAACTCACGAGGGAAGCAGGAAACAACCCAAGAATAAGCTCTGGGTGCCGCGGAACCATGAAGGAGAAGTGGCACTTCCAATCGGGGGTGGAGGAGTCAGGTAAAACTTTCTGGAAAAAGCAGAACAACTCCACCTTGTTCCTCTAACCACTTAAGGCTGGGTTGCATTTCTCAGGCACTCAAGGGAAAAAAATAAGTTTTCATTTCCAAAGCTTGCTTTGTTTCAGTTTTACCAGCTCCCTGGGCTTCAGTAAAATAGTCAAGGAGAAGGGACACTCCCTCAGACTACCCAGGTGTGGAAACTGATTAAATAGCAACTAGCGGCTCAATTAACCCCTGCCCCTTTGGTTGATTATCTCAGTGAAATCTTATAATCTCCTTGCTAAATGAGTCCTACAACTAGGAGAACGGCACATCCCCACCGTAGATGCAGCCCTTTTATTCCTTGGCTGGAAATGAGATCGTTGGGTCTTGCCTCAGCCGATAGATAACTGAATAATTCAGAAAAGTCCTCACTCTGTTTTGCCTACAGACTCTTAGACTGCAGTGGTATTGCTACATTGCCTGTACTAATGAAGCGCCAGACAGGCCTTCCTTGACTGTCATTTAAATTAGGTCTGGCCACACTATACCATTATCTTGTCTCTCTCTTTTTTTTTAATAAAATTTACTGCAATCTGTATTTGTCACTCATTTATAAGCTTCATGAGAGGAGGACCCTCCTCGCCCCCCTCTGCACTTAATCCACAACACTTTTAACAGTAGTGGGCACAGGGTCAGTTCTCAGTATTTGCTGAATGAACTGCTACCATTTACTGAGCATGTACTATGTACTAAGATCTTTAAATCTATGATCTCACCTAATCCTCATACCAACCTTATGAGTTAGGTGCTCTTATTACCTCCCCGCCCCCCCAACCCCCATCCATTTTACAGATGACAACAGTTAAGAAATACGCCTCAGGTCACTCATATAAATAGCAGAGGTGAGCTCCAAACCCTCACTGGGACTCCAAAGTTTGCACTGTTTACCACTGTGACAGAGCAACTATCCTCCTGCACTTCCTGGTTACAGCTTTGGAGTCAGAATGTTCTAAGCAAAATCCTATCATTTAACACAGAGCCTCGGAATTGGAGAGGATTTTCTCAAATGCTCTGGACCCTCATGAAAGCTTCCTAAGACAAAGGGCCAAGAAGAAACCCAGAAGCGAGTCTCAGCATCAAACTTACACACAGGGATATGAAAGAGAGGGCAGGGAGGAGGAAGGCAGTGAATGCAAGAAGCTTCTATTTTCTGCCAGGTCCGTGTTTATAAATACCACTCTATTAAAGTGGTTTCTCTACGTCCTGTAAGGAAGCCATGAAGATATCATCACTTAATGACACTACCCTGGGAACACAGACATCGATACCAAACGAGCAAGTGATATTGAACTACTGCTGCTCTGTGAAGCTGAGATCATGTCGTATAAACACTACAGAACTTTTATCATCCATCTTGGGCTGAGCAAAACCATATTTGCCCAGCACTCTGAGTAATGGCCAGGAATAGATGGATTAGGGCCCTTAAATTCCTGGTTGGAAGACATTAAAAGTTTAACAGCTCTATATAGCTGAGTCAAATACATGTGCCCATGCTGTATAATTAGCAGGCACAACAACAATAAAGATATAATTGGAAGGGAAGACCAGCAGGACAAGAATACGAACCGGCACCCTCCTCCCGGGTGTAGCCATTTCTCACTTGGTCTTCAGCTGTGTAAACGGTAACCTTGCTGGCCTTGGGCTTCAGTGTTAACAAAGGTTTGGATCGCCCATTCCTTTCTGAAGCAATTTCTGCTTCCCTCTGAAGTCAGCTTTCAGGCATAAGTAATTCATTGCTCCTATACCAAACATACATCCCACTTTGTCTAAAAAGACTTCATAAATCAGCCTAGTTATTGTTTACTGAGGCCAGGTTCTCACCTACAGAAAATGAGCATCCATGTTACTAAGTGGAAGCGAATGGTCGCCTTGCCTGCAAGAGACTTCCCTGGAGACCAGGGAATGCACAGAGGGAGATGCTTGCTCTGAACATCCAGGGAGCTTTGCTGTCAAGTGCAGTCCTGCCATCTTGACCACCGTGGCTTAAGAAGGATTGCTCGGCATGGGAGAAGAGGGTCAATTAGGGAGTCAAAAACCCATCCTGCAAAGAAAATCCCAAGGAGTGATGACCCTAGATAAGAAATGGCCCTTTGGGATAAGCCCTTTAGTGGAAGACACCTGTGTTCTAGCAACTTCTGGCTACTCTGCATCTTCAGGGGACCCTGGAGAGGCAGCTGTTCTTTCTAGCTCCAATTTGCAGTTGGAAAAACTGAGAAGTTCCTCAACCTGCTGGGCACCAGCTGTGTGTGAAGGGCATTTTGGGTTTTGTTTGGCACCTACTGTTCCATTTTTGTTCTAGTCTGGTTTATAGGCACAGGGCCTCAGTCTTTTCCCCTAGGGGGCTTTACTTCTTTGAGCTCAGTCTGGGCCTCCCCCTCAGCCCAAAGTACAGGATTCTTCCCCTGGGCTAGGACGGTGGGTGGAAATCCCCCTGCCCTCCACTTCCTCTCCTGGAGCACACATTTGCTGCCACAAACCCAGAGGGCAAAGCACAATTATCAGCTGTGACATCATCAACAGAGATTCTGGGCTGACCTGAACTCTGACCTAAGAGGAGGAAAATTAAAAGGCAAATGCTCTTCTCTTCCAGGCATCTCCTTTGGTGGTGCCAGAATTAAAACCAAAAACCAAGGAAGGTCTAAGCGAAGCCATGCTGCTACATACAAACTATCTTCTAGGCCTCCAAATGAGGCCTCAAATGTCAGCTGCCCTCCTTGGTAACTGGACTAATTAAAAACAAAGCTGTTACCTCCTCCCTGATGGCTAAAAGCTTGAACTCTGGAGCCTGCCTAGGCTCAAATTCCAGCTTTGTCACTTAATATCTGTGTAATCTTGCGCAAACTGCTTAACTGCTGGGCACCTTGGTTTGCCCATCTGTATGATGAGGATAATACTATGAAGTACCTACCTAATAGGGTTGCTAGGGTTTCTTAACCTCTAAAGTGCTAAGAACAGTGACTGAGAATACTGTTAAGTGTGCTCACTTTAAATTTTAGCTATTACGATGTTCAACCACATTTAAAGTTGACTCCCTTTCTCCCTTTTCAGTACCACCTGGCCTCTTCTGCTGACTACTTGTTTGCCACTGAAAGCTGTCCCAAAAATGGCCTTCTGATCCGACTGCATGGATGTCTAGCCATGGTACCGTTCTAAATAATTTATGGTTTGCTGACTTCTGAAACTGGAGTCTGGTAGGCAGTTTGCTGTTAAATGTATGTCACACCCTAACCTTACCAGGGAGAAGGTCAAGTGCTTCCCTTCCACCCTTTGCACTGAAGCCTTGTCCTCCTTCAGAGAAATGCAACTACTGAGTGGTTCCTTCCTCATCACGCAGCTGCCCACCCCCTACACCTCTTCCCCATAAGCAAGTTTGTTGGATCATCATCTCTTTCAGGAAAGCCCATAAGGCTGCGCATTTAGTACAACACAGGGTTTTAATCAATTGCTCACTCGGTTGGTGACAGCTTAGAAATTCAGGCCCTAGGAGCCAAGTATGTGGTTCTCTTTCCAGAAAGGGGATTCAGCAGTCAATTTCCATTGTCTTGGGCACATACAGGTAAGAACCCACTACTACTTCTCCACCTTCCAGGAGAAGGCCTGAAGTGCACCCTTCAACCCAGCAAAGCCCAAGGCAGCTGCACCCGATCCTGGGCCTCCTGCTCCCTTCCTCCCCTCTCACTTATCCCAAACTCAGGTCTTAGAGTTTGGATCCTCTGGCTGCTGCTATTGGGCTATAGGGTCAGAACCACAGTCCATCTGCCCTGCTGTTGGGGAAAGACCACTAGCGACCCAGTTAAGCAAGGCAAAGAGAGGCAGGGCAGTAACCTTCGCGTCAAATGAAGTTAAGGAATGGCTTGGTCAAGCGTCTCAATCAGCGAACAGCATCGAGATAGTGACAACAATACGAAGAACACAATGTTCTTCAACCTCAACTTTGTCCTCCAAAAGACAGGCATCAGAAGAACTATCTTTGGCAAGAGCCATTTAATGGACTCCACCCTCAGAACAAATGCTTTCTCCCAGATCCTGGCACACTCAACCAGCTTCGCCCTTGGGTAGCCCAGGGCGGGATTTCTCTCCCATCTGTCCATGGCCGAGACCCGCACACTTACCATTGGCGTTCTTGCCACAGATGAGATGTTCATAGGGCTGCAGGACGCCCCAGAGCTCGGCGTCGTTGTTGATGACCATCTCCAGGGCCTCGGCCGACACCTCCCCGCCCCCAGCCCCTCCACCGTCGGGACTCTGGCTGGCCAGCACCCTGGCCCGAATCTCCTCTACCAGGTTCTCCATGCAGGCCGTGAGCGAGATGGCCGCGTACTCGTGGATGCGCACGGAGATGCGGGTGTCCACCATCCAGCGGAAGAAGCGGCCCACGGAGAAGGTGAGGCCACAGCGCGCGGACTTGCCCCGGCGCAGCCCGTCCCCGGCGCTCATACTATACAGTGACAGCGCCTTGACGGCAGCCAGCGCGCAGCTCTCGGCCAGCGCCCAGCTGTGCACCAGGCGCACGGCGCTCTGCACCTCGAAGCGGGTGCACTTGGCGTGCAGCACGCTCAGGCGCTGCGCCTCGCGGGCCACTCGGATGAGCGCCCTGCGGAGCAGCCCAGCCAGGCGCCGCACCGCCTCGGCGGAGAACAGGGGCAGCCGCCGGCCGCCGGCGCCTTTGCGAAGCACCCGGGCCACGTCTCCCTCCGTCCAGGGAAACTCCTCCAGCTCGGGGAGGCGCGGGCAGCGCGAGAAGAGGTCCGCCACTTCGGGGTCCTCGGGCAGCACCGTGTTCACCGTGTCCCAGCTGTTGTGGCGGCTGTTCATGGAGCCGGAGTAGCACCACCAGGCCGCCCCGCGGTGCTGCTGCGCCGAAGAGTTGAGCGCCTGCGAGTTGGACTTGGAGGACGAGAGGCTGAGTGAACGGCACGAGTCCCCGGCCCCATACCCGGAGTCCAAGGTCAAGTCCTCCAACGTCTTCAGAGTGGAGCTATACGTCCCGGCCATGGGGAGCCTGCCGGTCGCGGCCTCGCCGAGCAAGGGGCGCTCACAACTCCATGCTTCCTTTCCCAAGTGGGCAGAAACAGACTCTAGGCTCTCCGGGACGCCCTCCTTCCTCTCGGCGTCCACATCGTCCGCCCGGAGGCCGGGGGGAAGGTGGGAGAGATTCTCGGCGGCCGGGGCCCCACGCGCTTGGCGTCCCGAAGCGAAGCTGTCACTGGAACGGTCCCCGCCGCTCCTCCTCGGCACTCCCCCTGGCCCACCTCAGCTTCCCGCCGGCAGAGCGTCTGTCCTCCGCAGAGAAGGAATCCCGAGCGAACAGGGCGGCGGCAGAAGGAGGAGGCGGCTCGCGGCGCCGCGCGAGTCCAGGACCAGCCGGCGAGAAAGCGCTCGGCAAACTTCTGCGCGGCGCTGGCGGCCCGCACAGCTGGGTACCCGGCCGCCGCCGGCATGCAAATAACCCGGGGCGCCTCACCAATCATCGTCCGCGACGGGCATGAGCTGCACCAATGATCTCCTCGAGGGGCGGTCACTATGCAGATTTCACTGGGCTGCGGGTGAAACCCCGCGGCGGCGGAGGCGGGGCTGGAGGCCGAGGGTCGGGTGAAGCCGCCGGGATGAAGGTGGAGGAGGGGGAAGGGAGAGTCGGCGAGCGGCGGAGCGCGCTGGGAGGTGGGAGCAGAGACCGGGAAAGGAGGGGTCGAAGCGTTAGGCTCGGGAGCTGACGATTTAAAGAAAAATTTAAAGGAAAACCCCCTGTGAGCAGCCCCCCGCCCGCCGTCCAGGCTTTGGGCGTTCGCAGCTCCTTTTCAAGCCCTCTGCAGCCTACCACCAAGGCTGACTTATCAAGCGTGGGTCTGGAGGTGGGAGGAGTGGGGGAGGGGGCACAAACCAGGCACCCCACCTCCCTCTGGGACTTTCTGGCAAGCCCCTCCCGTTTTCCTAGATGAATGAAACTCCCCTTGTGTTTAGAGGGAGGAGGGACCCCCCCCCCTTCTTGCTTCTCCCGAATCCGTCTGGTTTTCTTTACGTTGCCATCCAGGTTGCAAACGGAGCAGATCTGATGAATAGACTGGCTCCAGGAGGCCTGTGATCCTCTCTCTCCCCACCACTTGAACTTACGTAGTTTTCTGAGAATTACTCGGGGGAGAGGGTCCTAATTTGCGTCAGATTCTCAAAAGGGCCCGTGACTTCCCTGTTACAGCTGTACAGTACTGCTCGCTGTCAGGTGGATCCTTTCTGTCTGAAGTGCGAATGTCCCAGCGGGTGTGTGAAGGTGAGACGTTTACCGAGTATTGGCCTGCGCTCCGAACAGCTGGCTGCATGCACCACCTCCTAATGGTGTGCCAGTGGGCAAGCCCCCTGCCCCCTTGGGACTTGGTCCCCCCCCCCCCCCCCGGGGTGAAATGAGTGCTGTCCTCCAAAGCGGCGCCGTTGTAAACCTGTTTCAGGGCCTGTGTCCAGAAGCGGTCAGTGGGAGCGCGATTCTTTTCCAGGAGCGCCACGCTCAGTCCACTCCGTCCGGCTGCTGTCCTGCAACTGTTCGCACACACGTGCTCGAAAGTGCATATGCCCCCTCCCGTGGAACCGCAAAGTCAAGGAGGAGATTGTGCACGCGTTGCCCCCCAAGTCAGTTTCCCGTGCTCCTGAATGGCCCCTTTGTGCTCTATCTTACACAGTTCCAACCTGAGGCCGTGAGGTGGATACGAATTAGAAATATCTGGTTTGTCTCTTTCCTTCTGAGATTAATGGCCCTTCCCCTGTGAAACTCCTTTTTCTTTAGCAGTTTGGTTTAATTTGGCCTCTCTGCGGTCTTTATTTATGCAATATCGCCGCCTCATGGTCGGAAGTGGAAACCGAGTCCAGGATGAAAGTGATACGGGACCCAAGTTCACAGAGATCAAGTTAACAGAGGACACAAGATGTGACTACATCTGATAGAAGTGACATAAGAAGTGAAAAGCAGGTATTGAGGTTCAACTTGCCAAAAAATCGAAAACAAATATGATGCAATTTAAAACTTAGTGAGGGAAACATAATTTTAAAGCAAATGTCGCCCTCTAATGGACTTTTAGGAGAAATTCCCCACAAGTTTGGGTTTTTTTCTTTTTCTTTTTGTTGTGCGCATACTTAATAAGCAGAGAAAATTTCTTTTTTAAATGTTTAATTTTTAAATGTTTATTTTGAGAGAGTGAGAGACAGAGAGCGGGCGGGTAAGGGGCAGGGAGAGAGGGAGACACAGAATCCGAAGCAGGCTCTAGGCTCAGTACAGAGCCTGTGGCTGGGCTGGGACCCACCAACCATGAGATCATGACCGGAGCCAAAGTCAGAGGCTTAACCCAACTGAGCCACCCAGGCTCCCCAGCAGAGAAAATTTCTGAACTGGAAATTTACAACAGGGAATTTACTGAATGGAAAAGTTATCTGGGGAAGAGCCAATGGCATTTATCTTATATTTAAGTGACTTGATGGCATAGAAGTGTAAATATAATCAAACAGGCTACAGCCAAATTTCAGAATATTGTGTATATTAAACTACACCGCAAGGATTTGTTCCACAAAATGCAGCCCTGGAAAATAATACTGGAAAAACAACTGAGTTTCATTAATAAATTACAAGGAGAGAAAGAGATGGATAGGAAACCTATACACTAAAAAGGACTTAAGCCATATTGACTAATTAGCCATAATGTGTGGAATGTATTTGGAATTTGATTTTTTTTTTAAATCAATAAACATTTGACATTATGAAACAATTAGAAATCAGGAACACCGCCCAGATCTTTGCTATTATGAAATGATTGTTACTTTTTTGGTGTGGTAATGGTAGTATGGTTTTGCTTATTAAATATTCTTATCTTTTAGAGACACATACTAAAGTAAGTGTTTTGTAATTTTCTTCATTAAAAAAAAAAGGAAGAAAATTCCTATGGGAAAACCCATTAAAGGGACTAGAAGGTTAATGAAAGATGGTTAAGATTGTAGACCTCTTGTCTTTCATATGCTCATTAGAGTCTTCTATTGCCAACTTGAAGACTTGAAGAATGTGTCTCTTTGTGTTTTGTGTGATGGGGGGAGAAAGAAAATGAGGAAGAGCAATAGAGATAGAGAACAAGATACATGAGCTGTGTTAGAAATTAACCAACTGATTGATTTCAGTTAATCTTCTGGGAGGTTGCAAGCGGGGTGAAAAACTTTGGATCAAGAAAGAAAGGGCATGGCTTCTTCTACATACGTGTGTGCATTTAATTAAGGCAATCCGGTGGTAATGTGCTTAATGTTAGGAATGCAAATTATATTAGAGCAAAAGAAAGTATTGTCCCAACCCAGGCCTGGCCCAAACATCATTTTTGGAAAAAAAAAAACAACTGTCATGTATCTGGACAGGTTAAAAAGCACATGATGAAACCATGGCAAACATTGGGAGAATTCCCAGTGGAGTGAGCAATTAAAAATCTGGGATTGCCCATGGAAAAATCATATGAGAAGCTTGAAATAAAATTTAGAAACTTTACTTTGGCTGACATCTCGTATTCGGTTATACATTTTCTAACAAAATCAAAATCAATCTGGATATTAAGGAACAAAATACCCTAGAATTTATCTTGAAAGGGAAGTGGTTAAAACTATTCAAGGACAGACAGAACTCTCATAGGAGACAGATAGATCATGTCCTTGACTTTAGAGAGTGGCTAAGTTTTAATTCAGTTTGTGGATCATTTTGGGTAAATTCAATAATATTTTTTTTAATTTTTAAAAATGTTTTATTTTTTATTTTTGAGAGAGGGAGAGAGACAGAGCATGAGTGGGGGAAGGGCAGAGAGAGAGGAAGATACAGAATCCGAAGCAGGCTCCAGGCTCTGAACTGTCAGCACAGAGCCCGATGTGGGGCTTGAACTCACAGACAGTGAGATCATGACCTGAGCCAAAGTCGGATGCTTAACCTACTGAGCCACCCAGGCACCCCAATTCAATAATATTTCTTAAACACCTACTGGGTCTAGACTGTGCTCGGCACCATGAAGGTGCATTAGACAAGATTCCTGCCATAAAAACAAAAACAAAAGCAAAAACAAACAAAAAAAAAAACCATGCCCAATATGTAAAGACAGACATATGAGACTAACTATTCTGCAAAATATGCTTTGCAGAGCTGCTCAAAAACCACTGACCAAAAGCCATTGCCAGCTCTTCAATCCACCACACAGATTGTTGCACCTGGAGCACATATGGTATAAACATGAGGAAGAAAAGACTGTGGAATACAAGGAGAGCTGAAAAAAGGTACCCGTAGTTACACAAGCGTGCCGTGATTAGCAGAGAAGTTTTGTGGCGGAAAATCAAGCAGAACCCTCAGTTGTTGAAAAAGGAACCAGTGGTGTGGAAGATGCAAGATAATGCTTCCATCCCATGCAATCCATGTTAGCCCATTCCCGACGCAGTCCCCCCCCCCCCCCCACCGGCTCTTTTTTCTGGACCTCATGACTAAAGAGACACACAGATCATTTGAAACAAAGAGCCCCCAGGGTAACCAAGAGAAAAATAAATAACACTTCTCCAAAGCACATTCTGTAGAATGGTCTCATGGGTTGGTACGTGAAAAAAAGGATCAGTAGTTAAGTTTGGGAAATTCTGCATCCTGTTTCTCCCTCTAGTATATTCATGATGGACAGTATTTTATTTAAGGCTCTTTTATATTTTCTTTAATCCAGTATATACCAGGCTTAACTAGGCACAGAACTCCCCCCACCCCTGGGCTGCTGTGAAGCAATTGGGACTTCTCATTTAACCTGAAGCAGAAAGGACAACAATCATGTTTTATGAGTCTGCTCCGGCAATGGAGGTAAGGTAGGACCCATGGAAGAAATCCAGATAAATCCCAGAACAGGGCAAGGTCCCCCATGTGACCCCTGCATAAACCTGGAGTTTAGTGATCTGTTAGACACAAATGTGATTCCAAAGGTGGATCCAAACCTAGAGCATCGGTCCCCAGGAGAAAAGGAGGTAGGGTGGATGTGGGCACTGGCACACATCAAAAGGTCCACAGAGAAAGTGAGGTGGGGGGGGGGGGGGTGGGGGAGGGGAAGGAGAGTGATGTGGAATCAGATCTCTCCAAGAGGGAATTCTGCTGTTAGGCACATTTGTTAGCTGCTATTAGAGATGAAGCCATCAGCACCTGGGGGTTAAAGGCAAGAACGGCAGGGGATGGTCTGGAACTCAATGATACAGAGATGAATTAAAGCAACAGGACAGAAATCCAAAGAATAAACTTGTAGAGATAGCAGTGCCCAAACCCCACATCTGGATGTTCTATTTGCCAGTTCTCAATTCACTGCTGTTGTGTTCTTCTGTCCTGGTATAGAGAATATCTGGAGTGAAATACGGCATTCGACTCTGCCATATTTACTAAGCATTCATCTTTTAAAATGCATCTGGCATACTTGTTACAAATCCAAAGTCCCAGACCCCCTTTTGAAAAACGTTTCATTTATTTGAGAGAGAGAGAGAGAGTACAAGCAAGGCAGAGGCAGAGGGAGAGGGGGACAGAGGACGCAAAGTGAGTTCTGCCCTCATGACAGCAGTGAGCCCAATGTGGGTCTTGAACTCACCAACTGTGAGATCATGACCTGAGCCAAGTTGGATGCTCAACCGACTAAGCCACGTAGGTGCCCCAACCACCACCCTTTCTTAAAGATCCTGATTCAGTAAATGTAGAGTGTGATCTAGATAAAAGTATATTCAACAAGCATTCCCAGAATGCTAAGGCATTTGTCTCTTAGACCTCAGAGTGCCTAAGGACTGGTATAAAAAATGCTTGTTCTTTTTAAAAACATTTTTTAATGTTTATTTATTTATTTTTGAGAGACAGCGCGAGAGAGAGCACGTGTGCACAAGTGGGGGAGGGGCAGAGAGAGAGGGAGACAGAGAATTTGAAGCAGACTCCGGCCTCCAAGCTGTCAGCATAGAGCCCGACTGGGGCTTGAACCCACAAATGGTGAGATCATGATCTGAGCTGAAGTTGGACACTTAGCCAACTTCGCACCCTAGGTGCCCCTGAAAATGCTTATTCTTGAGCTGTACCTGCAGAGATTCTAATCCAATAGGTCTGGAGCCTATGAATCTTCATTTTTAACCTGTAGGTCTCAGGTGATTGGAAGTCCAGAAAACTTGCTCCTCAATTTGCACATCAGGCAGTTCAGGTGTTCCCAGCAGGTGGCGGTCTTGTTCATTCTGCTAAAAATTTGTACGTTAAAAAGTTAAATTATTTACTTGTCAGCTGGATCTTTTAAAAAGTTTTAAATTTCCCAAGTACATTGATCTGGGACAAAATTGCTATTCATACTTATGAATCCATTGCATAATTTGAAGATTTATTGAATCCATTGCACAATTTGAAGATTTATTGTATCCATTGCATAATTTGAAGATGCCTCTGTCGTCCCTTGAGCAAGGATGTTAATATACAGGAGTGACTGCGCACAGTTCCCAGCACAGGGATAGGAATAGATGGAATGATCTTCATAGTTCAGACAGAAGTCTCTTCAGTCTTTTCAATGCTGAATTAATTTGAAGACAAGGCTATGGTTGGAATATCTCTTAATTTAGCAGCAAAGGTTTAGAACTGAACCCTATTTTAGTCTTTTATAAAAGGACTCCAGGGGCACCTGGGTAGCTCAGTTGGTTAAGCTTCCAACTCTTGATTTCCACTCAGGTCATGATCTCCTGGTTCATGAGACCAGACCAGCGCAGAACCTGCTTGGGATTCTCTGTCTGTCTCTCTGACCCTCCCCTGCTCTATCTCAAAAATAAATAAATAAACTTGTTAAAAATAGCCAAGATTTGTTGACTTCTATTTGATTGATCTTAGTTATAAACTTTTTATTACCGAGAATTACAAACAGAAAAATAGACAGAATTTGATAATAAACCCTCATGTACCCATCACCCAGCTTTAATAATCGTCAGTTTGTGGCCAGCCTTGTTTACGCTGTCATCTATTTCCCCATCTCCAGTATTTTTTTAAAGCAAAGCTCAGATATCATAACAGTGGGTAATGTCCATCTAAGTCTGTCTGCCTGGCTGACTCAGTGGTTTGAAGCAGGTCTAATACGACCATTCTTTTTTTTTTTTTTTTTAACGTTTTTATTTATTTTTGAGACAGAGAGAGACAGAGCATGAAAAGGGGAGGGTCAGCGAGAGGGAGACACAGAATCTGAAACAGGCTCCAGGCTCTGAGCTGTCAGCACAGAGCCCGACGCAGGGCTTGAACTCACGGACCATGAGATCATGACCTGAACCGAAGTCGGCCGCTTAACCAACTGAGCCACCCAGGCGCCCCTAACATGGCCATTCTTAATTTGAGTCCTGCTAGTTCCATGTTAAGAGAACATACCCCAGGGGTGCAAAATACTGCCTTTGATGCCAAGAAGACACTTGCATTGCAACTATGTGAAGGGAACTAGAGGGTATTATGCTAAGTTAAATTAGTCAGAGAAAAACAAGTATCATATGGCTTCACTCATATGAGGACTTTAAAATGCAAAACAGATGAACATAAAGAAAGGGAAGCAAAAATAATATAAAAACAGGGAGGGGGACAAAACATAAGAGACTCTTAAATATGGAGAACAGAGGGTTACTGGAGGGGTTGTGGGAGGGGGATGGGCTAAATGGGTAAGGGGGATTAAGAAATACACTCCTGAAATCATTGTTGCACTATATGCTAACTAACTTGGATGTGAATTTAAAAAATAAATAAAATGGTAAAAAAAAAAAAAAAGAAAGAAAGAAGACACTTGCAAATGTGGCTGCTGCTTTAGATTATGGAGTTTCGGGTACTAGGTGGTACTTTCTATTCCCATGCAAAAATAACCGTGTTATCAGTATAAACAACCACTATTAATGTTTTCTTAATTTCTTTAAGTTTATTTATTTTGCGGGAAAGAGAGAGACAGAGAGAGAAAACACGAGGAGGTTGGTGGGGGAGGGAGAGAGAGAGAGAGAGAGAGAGAGAGAGAGAATCCCAAGCAGGTTCCTTGTCTTCAGTGTGGAGCCCCAAGTGGGGCTCAGTCCCACGAACAGCAGGATCATGGCCTGAACTGAAATCTAGAGTTAGTGGATCAACTGAATGAGCCTGGGCCAGGAACCCCTGTTTTCTTAATTTCTGAATTGAAGCCAATACACCCCACACTTTTACAAGGGGCTGTTTATGAGATGTTAAACAGAGTAATTCTCCAATAATTATTTTTTCTGTGTATGATTTTTGGTTTTTAAATCATCACCCTCCCTCCAAGTTAGAAAAGGTTTTATGTTTATATTTGGAACCTAAAATAGCAACTTTATTTCTAGTATATACCTGTTTTTCTATATTTAAAATTTGTATTTGGAAAAATAAAATGAAAATAAGTAACAACCGTAAACCCATGCATTAACAAAGTATATAGAGTAGGAAGTACTTCAGGCTCATGCCCCTTAACAATCGGGCTCCCCAGAATTTCCCCTTGAGCTTGACAGACACACATCTCTTTCTACACACACACACACACACACACACACACACACACACTTCTTTTCTTTTCACAGGGAAGAGTTTATGTTATATATAGGTTCTGCCAGATGTCATGGGAAAAGATAACATGGATGTCTTTCCAAGGTAGTTAGTAATATATTTTACTACAGTCTTTTCAGAGACTGAATAGTAAGTATTCCATCGCATGATACACTGTAATTTCTTCAGCTAGTTCTTTATTGAAGGGCTTCTCTTCTTTTTTCCTTTTTCTTTCCTTCCTGCTTCCCTCCCTCCCTCCTTCCTCTCTCTATACTCTTTCCTTCTTTTTTCTTTCTTTCTTTCTTTCTTTCTTTCTTTCTTTCTTTCTTTCTTTCTTCCTTTGCTGTACAAACCATGCTGTGATAAACTTTCTTGTACATGAATCTTTCTCCCCTTTCAATTATTTCTATATGATAGATTCCTAGAGGTGGGATTATGGGTCACTAGGTATGCTCCTCACTTTTTTTTTTTTTAAAAGATGCATCATGGGGCGCCTGGGTGGCTCAGTCGGTTGAGCATCCGACTTCGGCTCAGGTCACGATCTCGCGGTCCACGAGTTTGAGCCCCGCATCGGGCTCTGGGCTGATGGCTCAGAGCCTGGAGCCTACTTCCGATTCTGCGTCTCCCTCTCTCTCTGCCCCTCCCCCGTTCATGCTCTGTCTCTCTCTCTCTCAAAAATAAATAAATGTTAAAAAAAAATAAATAAATAAATAAATAAAAAAAAAATAAAAGATGCATCACCAAGTTTCCTCCCCTCCCCGGCCCCCCCCCCCGACAAAATGTTATACCAGTTTACATTCTGCCTTCTCAAACCCTAGGTGTCTTCCAAGGTTCAACAGAGTTCCTACTCCCAGCTTCTTGGTGAAACGTTCCCTGGTAATCTAGCCCATTTTAATTTGTAACTTCCTTACCATTCAGTACTCTTGTCTGTTTCATACATGACCGTTCTTAAAACAAGGTGCTTTGTTAGAGACATCTAATGAGCAAACGTTATGACCTCACCTCAGGCTCACCTTTCCCTGCTTTGGACCTGGATCTGTCATTTCTCCAGAAAACCCTGGTTCCTTTTAGCATGGGCCTCCTGCAGTCATCTCCTCTGTGAAGCTTTCCATAACCCTCCCAGACTCTACCCCGCCCCTCAAACCCATTTCTGTTGTGCTCCTCCCTCATCACAGAGAGATGAGACTCTTGTTTACTTGTCTGATTTTTTCCATTTTACTGTAAGTACCTTGAAGGTGCAGATTTTATTTCATTTAACTGTATATCTCCGGTTCCTTCCTAGCACGGGACCATGGTATTCAGTATTTTTGTTGAATAGATGAATGAATGACATTTGTCACATATGCCCAACACGTGATTGGATTGTTTCATGAGTATAGGTCTTTTCTTTCCAACAGCGTTGCCTGTTTTTGGAAGAACCCTGTTTTGTATCTCTTGCTTTACATCTTTTTCCCTCCAGAGCCTAGCACAGTTTCAACCCAGAATAGGCACTCAATAAATATATGTTGCATTAAACTCAGTTGATTAACATTGAATTATGTAACAATCATTGCTCAAAAACAGAAAGCCCTATCTCCTTGTAGGACTATACCCCGTTTGCTTGTGAAGATTATACAGCCCAGGAGTTGTAAATACTCACTAAACACGACAATTTACAACACTCTCTCTTCAAAATGAAGAAGATTCAAGATCGGGGAGATCAGCTAGAAAGAAACCAGTATTGTAATGAGATACATCACTTATGACAGCAAACAAGAAAATTTACCCCAAACACTTAGTCCTCAGTTGCAAAGTAACTTAATGAAGTAGGTCTTCCAATTAATTACCTTACAACCTCACTACAAAAATTATATTTTCCAGGGAGCGGAAAAAATAGAATCAATATTCTTTATTCTGGCTTATTATTAATGTGACAATTATATAAAGTGATGACTCAGATTGTGGCTGCCTTCACGTCCATTCTGGCATCTTAATGACAAGAATAATGCCACTTGCCTCACCCACTCATCCATGAGTCTGAAATTCCAACCTGTTTTCTGAAATTCTTCGGGAGTAACTGATGCAATAATGCTGATGAGGCAACTCTTGCTTTGCTGTCATCTGGTTTTTTGTTTTGTTTTGTTTTGACTTTGTTTTTTAGAGCAGCTTTAGGTTCACACCCAAAATGAGAGAGAGGTACGGAGATTTCCCCTAGACTCCTTGTCCCCAAATATACGTGTCCTGCCCGTTGTCAACATTCCTCACTGCAAGGGTACATTTGCTACAACTCATGAACTTACACTGACACATTGTCATCACCCAAGGTCCATCGTTTTGGTTCGGGTTCCCTGTTGGTGTTGTACACGTGGTGCTGTCCGTGTCATTACACAATTGTCCACTACTGTAGTATCCCACAGAACAGTATCACGGCCCTAGGAATTCTGTGTTCCGCCAATTCATCTCTCCCTCCCCCTCCCGCTGGCAGCCACCAATCTTCTTACTGTCTTCATAGTTTCGCCTTTTCCAGGATGTCATATAGTTGGAATTCATCTGTGATACAGTTGGAATTCATGTTTCAAAGTGTAAAAGAGTGGGATAGGACCCTTGCCAGACTTAGTCTGGAAACTGGTGACCTAAGACGGCCTGGTGGAACTCAGGGTATAGTCTTGGGAACGATGACTTTTAGTGCTCTGTAATGTGACTCCTGGGTTTTCCCTAATATTTGATAAGCTGGGGCACACCGAAACCAGAAGAGCTAGGCATGCTGTGTTGGCATCATGGTACCATTATGCCCACGTTGTACCTGCCTCAGAGGCCCTGGTTCATTGTATATCATTGAAGGAATCTCCCACCTCCTGGTCCTGCTTCTCATTTTCTTAAATAAGAATAAAACCCCCAGAGAGCAAACGTGCTCTTTATTTGAGCAAAATTAACATGCTGACATTCAGCCTGGAGAGGTAGTCTACAAATGATCTCAGGCAGCCTGCTAACTGGGCTTCAAGAAGACATTACATTTCAGAACTAATCATCTTGTGTTTTGTAGCAAAGTGATACCCTTCAGACAGCCACAGAAGTAGAAGTCATTGAACTTTGGCTCATAGTACATGTAAACTTTGATCAAGTTTAATCTACAGCAACTGGGACTGAAACCCAAGACCACAAAAAACAACAAAGCTGGGAGATGTATATTGTGGCCATTGTCTCTAAATCTGGTCACAGGTGAAGCGTTTTAAATGTTACATGGTTTCACTTCTTGGAAACCAGAATGAGCTCAGATACTCAGCAACAACAATGACAAAATCCACGGCAGATTCTTTCTTCTAAAAAGATAGAAACAATGTAAATATCTAACAATAGCAGATTGCTAAAGTAAATACAATATCCACATAGCAGAATGACATGTAACCATTTATTTTTTTTAGATTTTTTTTCTGACATTTATTTATTTTTGAGACAGAGAGAGACAGAGCATGAATGGGGGAGGGTCAGAGAGAGAGGGAGACACAGAATTGGAAGCAGGCTCCAGGCTCCGAGCTGTCAGCACAGACCCCGATGTGGGGCTTGAACTCAGACTGTGAGATCATGACCTGAGCTGAAGTCAGACGCTTAACAGACTGAGCCACCCAGGCGCCCCAGCATGTAACCATTTAAAATGAAGTTGTGGAAATAGATCTTTTATCTTGAAATATGTTCGTGACATATTAAATGAAAGAAGTAGATTACAAAACATGATGTTTTGATCCCACTTTTGTTAAAAAAAATAGAAAACAACTTAAAATGTTGAAGTGTTAATAGTGGCTCAAGGGAGAGAAAGTAGATGGGATGGCAGTTTTAGAAGGTTTTTGTTTGTGTTTTTGCTTGCCTGCATTTCCTGATCTTTCTGAGGTGGTATATATTGCTTTGTTATGCTAAAACAAACATTTTGAAAATAAAAGTATAGGGCCTGGCTCTATTAAGTATTATGAAAATAAATGAATGAGCCGAAGGTTACTTAATGTCCAGTTGTCCCCTCATAGCAATTTGTGCTATCACGACAGGTGATAAAAATGTCTCAATGGCATATTTCACATTGCATTGTGATTTATGTGTTTACCTCTCCTTCAGCCCAAGCTTCTCCAGGGCTGGGATGATTATTATTTTCACCTTTATATCCCGAGCACATAGGCCAGGAATGTAGAGGATGAGTAGAATAATTGAGTATGTATAGAACGCTGAAGAATGCTGAAAGATTTCAATTTTAGTTTCAAAGCACAGTGATAACAATCACACCATGTGTCTTGCTGTAACCTAAGAATGTAGCCAATGTATTTATTTATATTAGGACAAACATTGACTTGAAAAAAGTAGTGGTTCTCAGACCTAGATGATGATCAGAAACAACCAAATCAGAATCTGAACATAAAGACTCTCCAGCTGTAAATGACATCATGGCAAAAATCCAGTCCACCACAGGAGGTCCTTGAGACAAAGGCAAGAAAAAAGCTCAGGGGCCGAGGGCTGAAGACAAATTATAGAAAGCACATGTTTGTGTTGGGGGTGCTACCTCCAAGACACTGTCACGTTTGGGGATGCCAGAAAGTATTACAGGAAAACTGCAAACAAAGCAAATGATAATACTTAGTGCTTTCTAGAAGGGTAAAGAAATGAATGCATACTTTAATGCATATTTTCTGGAGATCAAGTGAAGCATACTCATCAAAGCCTTAAAAATAAGCATAATTGTTGACCTAGTAATTTCACCTCTGAGGATTTATCCTAAGGAAATTATCATGGATGTGCCCAAGAAATTCACCCCAAAGATGTTGATCACACTTCCATTTAGAATACAAAAAACAAAATAACTCTGGAAATTAGTAAAGGAAATCTCTCTAAAATGGAGTCGGGAGGTTTCGGAAGGGGGAGTTCTCACCCCCCGCCCCCAACTCAGTAGTCAACTGCAGACCCACCAGGAAGAGATGGACTTGACCTTACTTGGATTTAGCCTTGCGCGTGGATGCTACTCTACGGCTCCAGCTGGAGGAAGACACACTTTTCTTTCTTTCTTTCTCTCTCTCTTTCTCTCTTTCTTTCTCTTTCTTTCTTTTTCTTTCTTTCTTTCTTTCTTTCTTTCTTTCTTTCTCTCTTTCTTTCTTTCTCTCTCTCTTTCTTTCTTTTTCTCTTTCTTTCTTTCTTTCTTTCTAATGTTTATTTTATTTTTGAGAGAGAGAGAGCGAGAGAGCACAACAGAACACGAGCAGGGGAGAGGCAGAGAGAGAGGAAGACACAGAATCTGAAGCAGTTTCCAGGCTCTGAGCTGTCAGCACAGGGTCCAACGCGGGGCTGGAACCCAGAAACCGTGAGATGGTGACCCGAGCTAAAGTCCGAAGCTCAACTGACTGAGTTACCCAGGCACCCGAAGACATGCTTTCCTTATCCCCCCGGTAACAGCTCAGCCAATGAGAAGCCACCACAGTCAAACTCCCAGTTTACTCTAACAGACTTGTAGTTCCTAACAGCCTTTCCAAATTACCCCTTTCCTCCTTAAAAAGGGGGGGGGGGAAACTCTCCTTTGTTCCCATGACTTGCCTTCAGTTTTACTACAGTTTGTCCCAGATTGTAATTCTCTTTTATGCCCAAATAAGCCCATCTTTTGCTGGTAAAGTAACAGACAGTGTCTATTTTTAGGTTAACAGATCAAAAGAACTAAACCAAATCAAACATCATCAATGCCCAACCCCAGAGAATTGATAATGGGTATGGAAAACCACCTAACAGAATACTTTGTGACAACTAAAAAGATACTGTAGAAATATATTTCTAGATATGAAAAGATGCTCCTAATATATTGCTACAAATTTTTATCTTTAAAAAATTGTTTAAATGTTTTTATTTATTTTTGAAAGAGAGAGAGAGAGCAAGCAGGGAGGAACAGAGAGAGAGGGAGATACAGAAACCGAAGCAGGCTCCAGGCTGTCCCCACAGAGCCTGATGCGGGGCTGGAACCCACAAACTGTGAGATCATGACCTGAGCTGAAGTCGGATGCTTAACCGACTGAGCCACCCAGGTGCCCCTGTTGCTAACATTTTTTAAAAGGACATAATACAGAGCACTACGCAAAGTAGACCTAATTTTTGAAATTAAAATATACAGATGGATCAAGCATAACTAGTAGTAGCTGCGTCTTAGTATTTGCATCTGGAGGAGGGATACTGTAGTTTGTTAGAAGTTTCTTTTGTTTTTCTGTCTCTTCTGAGTTCTTTGTAGTAAACCTATGTTGCTTTAATAATAAGAAAATGAAGACTTTAACAGAACATACACATATTAAAGCCTAATGTCAGTAAGATCAGAGGAGCAAGGCTTTAATTTTTGAAGCCAGCTCTTATATAACACTTACTACACACTATGCATGCTATCAATTCAGTAACTGTTTAATCATTACATTACATATTCGTTAACTGTTCAGTCCTCATTACAACCCTGTGAATAGATTACAGAGTGGGTGGAGCCCAGGGTTTGGACGCTGGGAGTCCAGCCCTGGATTCTGCACTCCTAGCCAGCACCCTACTATGAGGGGAGAAATCTGGGTCTGTCTTCCATCCCCATGATGTCCATTTTTCATGTCTCATTGATTCTAGGCGGGTTGGAGGGGAGCACATACTGGAGAGACTCTGCCTTGCCTGCACAAGTTGGCTCTGAGGGTGATGTTAGGCTAAGTGCAGTGGGTGAAATCCATCCTCTCAGCGCCTTCTGCCCTACCTGCTCCTCTTGCTAAATGTAGTGCCTTTGCCTGATTATTGATACTAAAGGTCCACTCTAAATGTCCTGGAGATTTCCTGATATATGTCTACTATCTTAAAGCCTAGTTATCTTATTAACACTTGGCTTTATACTCAGCAACTGCTAGCAAATCTTCAGAAATAAATCAATGCTAACACGACAAAGGGCACAGATGTGTTGATGGTAGGTCACCCCTCTGGGCAACATGTACATATAAATAGAGGCCTTCTAGAAATTATTCCTAAAGCCAAGGAATTTGTTATTCTCATGGTACTTATTTTGGACATTGCGGGTGAAATATTTTAGGCATTCATAGCTGAGCTGGCTGGGCAATGAGCAACGCTGTTTTTGACCCCCTTAGCTCCTGCCAACTTCCCTACAAGCTGCAAAAGCTAAATGCCCCTGTCCCCGGCCTCCTTGCTGCTAGGGGTAGCCATGTGGCACGGTTCTAGCCAACAAGACAAGATGTAGGTGGTTTGTTAAGGGTTTGGGGAGAAAACTTCTGTTTGTGGCCATTGTCTCTAAATCTGACCACAGGTGAAGCATTTCAAACGTTTCATGGTTTCACTTCTTGGAATGTGTGGTAAGGAAACCGGAATGAGCTCAGATACTCAGCAACAATAATGACAAAATCCATGGCAGTATTGTCAGTGATTCTAAAAAGATAGAAACAAAGTAAATATCTAACAACAGCAGATTGCTAAAATAAATAGAATATCCACATAGCAGAATAGCATGTAACCATTTAAAATGAAGTTATGGAAATACATCTTTTATCTTGAAATATGTTCATGATATATTAAATGGGTAATACCCCGCATGATATATTCTGATGTGTATACCTGTCGAGTCTCCTCCTCCCCCATGCCAGGTGCCTTCAACTTCATACCTGGAGCTGTTTTAATCACTGGTGACTGGAAGGAAAAAGTCAGAAGCGTCTGGAAGATGCCAACCCAGAAACTGAGGCGTTGAGCCAACACCGGCAGTTGCCCATCCAGATCTTTTCTTAATGTATGAAAAATAGTCTCTGTGAAACCGCTGTTAGTCAGTTGCCTTTCACTGTCAGCCAAAGCATTCCTAACTGATACACACATCTTTAAAAGCAAACCGCAGTTCAAGTTCATGGCTCTGGTTTTATCTAGAACGTTGAAGTGCAGTTCCAACACACAGGAAGGCAAACAAAAACAAAGGTCCACATGACTGTGGTGTTTCTTCATAGCACTCCTGAGCATGTTATATGTCCTTATTTAATTTCTGGTTACCTTAAAAAGAAATACATTAAGATTAAAAAGTAGAGGCTACTATCTAAGATTCATCACAGGTAACAGAATGCAATATATAGCATTAAAAATTCTATTGTTTTACTGACTTGACAAACATATTTGATAATGTTCATTTATTCAGACTTTTGGTTACTATTTTTCAGGTTTGATAAATCCATCACGTTCTTAGCACTATACGATGCAAGAACTCACTGGTTGGGTCTGTTTTCTTTCTTTCTTTTTTTCTTTTTTCTTAATTCCTATATTTGACACATCTCTTTAATGAAATCAACTCTAGTTTTAAAAATTTTATACTTTTTTTTTTGGTGATTTCTCTGGTGACTTCTACCAAACATTTATTCTTTTTTTATTTTTATTTTTTTAAATATGAAATTTATTGTCAAATTGGTTTCCATACAACACCCAGTGCTCATCCCAGCAGGTGCCCTCCTCAATGCCCATCACCCACCCTCCCCTCCGTCTCACCCCCCATCAACCCTCAGTGTGTTCTCAGTTTTTAAGAGTCTCTTATGTTTTGGCTCCCTCCCTCACTAACCTCTTTTTTGGGTCTGTTTTCTTTCTAACTCATCTTCCTTTATCTTGCTTTCCCTCATTTCCTTAACCCCTCCCTCCCTTCCTTCTCCTCTCTCTCTCTCTCTCTCTCTCTCTCTCTCTCTCTCTTTGTAAACCACAGTCTCATATGGAAAGAAAAGAATAACATGTATAGGAATGATATAATAAATAATAATGAACCAAGCACTCAGGTCAAGATCCATGTGTTGGATATCTTCTCTTTTCTCCTTGCATCCATTGTCTACCTGCTGTTGACCCTGGAGGCTAACAACTCTTCTCTCTGACTCTCTCTTGGGTCTGGCTGATGGGGAGCCTCTGTGGGAGATCTGAGGAAGGAAAGAGAGTGGGGGTAGGGCATCTGTTCCCTTGGCTCCTAATGTGAGGCCATCTCGGGCTGACTGTGTCTTTCCACTCCTCATGACATGGTAGAATCTACTTAATTTTCTGTCCTGATTCCAGGAACCACAGCTTCTCCTTGTTCCTGCAGGCCTAGGAGTGGTAACAACTTGGCTGCCACTAGCCCCAGGTTGCAAAACCATCACTTGTGTTTCCCCTACTCCTGCACCTTTGTAATTATTGTCTTCTAAATGAATATTCCTCAAATTACCCTATTTTGAGTAAGACGACTGTTTCCCATTGAACCTTAATTGATCCAAAATAAATACCACATGGTCCAATACAGTAGCTCTTGGCTGCTTGTGGCTGTTTAAATTTTCATTTTAATTAAAGAAATGAGAGGCACTTGGGTGGCTCAGTAGGTTGAACGTCCGACTTCAGCTCAGGTCATGATCTCACAGTCTGTGAGTTCGAGCCCCACGTCGGGCTCTGTGTTGACAGCTCAGTGTTGGCCAGTTCAGATATACAGAATTTCCATCATCACAGAAAATTCTACTAGAGAGCACTGATAGACTATTTACCATCCCCAGACCTCCCTTTCTCCATCAGTCTCCTTTTGTTGTAATCACACCCTTGCTTTTCTTTATCATTTTACCACCTCTGTAAGCATACTAAACAGTACATTTTAAGTTTTGTCTATTTTAAACTTTAAAATGTAATGTTTCTGTTGTCTAAAAACAATTCAGTTTTTTTACTTTTTCTTTTTTGAGAGAGAGAGAGGGAGAGAGAGAAAGATGGAGAGAGGGCATGTGTGAACAGGGGGAGGAGCTGAAGGGGGGGCAGAGAGAGAGAGAGAGAGAGAGAGAGAGAGAGAGAATCGTAAGCAGGCTCCATGCTCAGTGTGGAGCCAGACGTGGGCTTGATCCCATGTAGTGAGAACAGGACCTGAGCCAAAATCAAGAGTCAGACATTTAACTGACCAAGGCATCTGGGCACCCCTGGACTGTTTTGAACATCTACTCATGTTATATTTAACTAATGCTTGTCCATCGTCATTGGTATACAGTATTCCATTATGTGATCATATCACACTTAAGTAAAAATCCGTTCTACTGTTGCTGGATATTTGGGTTGTTTCCAGCTTGTAGTCATGACAAACCATGTATATTCTTCTTTGTGGATGTTTGTACACATAGGCACACATTCTTGTAGGCTCTGCACCTGGAGTAGAATTGAATTGCTGGGTCATAGAGTGCATTTCCCCCCCTTTAACAAATCATGTCAATCTGTTTTCCAGAGTGACTGAACAGATTTGCACTCCCATTGGCTGTATGTGAAAATACCTGTTGCTTCACACCCTCACCAGCACTTGGTATTTCAGATGTTCACATGACCCCCATCCTGGTGTGCTGTGGTATCTCCCAGTGATTTTTAAATTTCACATGCCTGCTTACCAATGAGGTTACTACCTTTCAGGTGCAATTTCATTCCCCCCCCCCCACACACACATATATAGTCAAGGATTTCAGCATCATTAAAAAAAATACGGTCCTTTCCCCATGCCCTGTGCCACTTATGTCTAAACCAAAGTCCATATAAGTAGGTCCTTTTTTAGGATATGCTTTTCTTATCTGTTGGTTTCTTTGTCTATTACTATGTCAATTTCATACTGTTTTAATTACTGTAGCTTTGATATCAACATATGTTGGTATCTGTTGGAGCAGATCCTCTTGCTTCTTATTCAAGATTGTCTTGGATATTTTTGGCCCTTTGCATTACCTTATATTTACATTTTAAAACCAGCTTGTTAAATTCTAAAACAAACCCCCCAAATTCTATTGAGTGTTTTAGTCAATGAATATAGTATATCTTCATATTTAATCAGGTCTTCTTTAATATACTTCAATATAATTATATAATTTTCTCCATAAAAATCTTATACCTTTTTAAGACATTTTATTTCTGGAGAGCCTGGGTGGCTCAGTCAGTTAAGGTTCTGACTGTTGATCTTGGCTCAGGTCATGACCTCACATTTTGTGAGTCTGAGCCCCTCGTTGGGCTCTGTGCTGGCAGTGTGGAGCCTGCTTGGGATTCTGTCTCTTCTTCCTCTGCCCTCTCCCTGTCTCGTGCTCTCTCTCTCAAAATAAATAAAAACTTAAAAAAAATTATTTCTAGGTATTTAATATTTGTGATGCTATTGGTTATAGTATCCGTTTTTCAAATTTTATTTTCTATTTTTTAGTTTTTGGTGTAGAAATGCTGTTTATTTTTCTTTATTGACTTTGTATCCCAGCAACCTTGCTAAAATGTCTCAGTGATCTAATAATATAAAGTAGATTCTTTGTATTTTCTTTCTGCTTTCCAACTGCTGTGTCTTTTATTTCTTTTCTTGCTTTATTGCACTACCTGGGGCCTTTAGTAATCCCAAGAATGTCAAGTAGAGGTTGTGAATCAAACTGTCTTTGTCTTCTTTTCCAATCACCAAGGGGAAGATTTCAATGATTCACTCAGTTGATTATTTGCTGTTTTCTTTTTCCAGATACCATGTATCAGATTAAGATTAAGGAAGGTTCCTTCAATTCCCGTTTTGTTGAGGTTTTTTTTTTTTTTTTAATCAATGGATACTGAATTTTATTAAGTCCCTTTTTGTATCCATTGAAATGATCATGTGCTTCTCCCCCCCCCCCCCCCTTACTTATAAACTAGTTTCAGAAAATGAGCTGGGGAGCTGTCAGGTCTATTTTCTAATACAAATACCTTACATGATGCATCTGTGGGTATACCAGTTTAGGCTCTTTTGATTGCGAAAATAACAGAAGCCAAAAAGGGGGGAACTCGATGTCCCATTTAACCAAAACTTTGGCGAGGTGAATTTAGGCATCAACTTATGTCATCAGGATTCTTTCTCTCCATCACTGTGCTCTGTTTTTCTCTGTGTTGGTTTCCCTGCACCCTCCCCACCTCCACCTGGGGCAAGACAACTGCCAAAACCCACGGGGCACCTTCTTCAAGTTCAACAGAATAAGGTTAGGTTTCTTTCTCTCAGCTTTTCCAGCAAAATTGTCATTGTATCTCAAGGGCTGTGACTGGGTCATGTTCCCATACCTAAAGCCATTACAATGCAGTGTCACATAATGACCTGATCCATCAGGCATTAGTTACGTGCCTGGTCCTGAAGCTGGCGGTGGCATAAACTCATCCTGAAGCACATGGATTGTGGGAGGGACAGGATGTAGGTGGTTTCTCAGAGAAAAACCTGGAGAATGGTTATCAGAAATAGAATCAAAGAATGTCTCCTGTACTAACCTAGATCTTTATTACTACCAGTTCCTCTGCTACATCTTTTACAATCTTAGATTGCCGATTAAGCTTGGGTTTGTTTGTTTTTGTTTTTGTTTTTGACTTATGTTTAATTCGTTTTATTAAGTGGGTAGGCACCCTGCTGAGTGCTTTAGATTAATTGCTCCTATAATTCTCACAACAACCTTAAGAAGTAGGTACAGATATTACCCACATTTATAAAATAAGGTCTAAGTGAATGGACAGAAGTGGGATTGAAACTCAAATCTATTTACTTTACCCAACACTGCTTCTCTAATCATCTACCTCTAAAATACAAGGGTACTGGAACTGATAAATCTAATTTTCTAACTCTAAGCTCCTTGATCTCATTTCAACAGAATTTTGAAATATTATCCCCGAATAATGTTTTGCGATTTAACATACCCCAGAGGAGTGTACAAGGGGAAGGATATGCAATTTGTCACAAAGGATGTGCTTCAACAAGAAGGCTAACGCAAACAAGGATTAGTACCAGTTTGCCGTGTTGCCCTGCCTTCATCAGTGGCACGGGGCCATTTCTGAATTTAGATTCCCTGTGAATCAGTCACCTAATCCCAGAGCTTCACATTAAGGAAGTAGTGTCTGGTTGGCAACAATGGCATAACAAGGGTAAAATGTCCCTAGGGCCATGTAGAACATTCCCGCCCTCACTTCCTCCACACTGCTGCCTGAAGGGCGAGATTTTGCAGCATTTAGTGCCTTGTGGTCCTCCATCGATTGGATCCCTCTATGTCTCACTGAGACCCACCTCCTTTTTTCCCTGGTTATTAGTGTCTGCAGAGATACTGCCCTCTGATAATCATTAGAATTCGGAGAATGAAACTCCACTGTGATCCGATTATCAGTGTACTGCTGTTTCCATCAAGAAAGTCTGACATTAGAAAAAAAGCTGTTCTCTAACTAAACTGAACTACATACCATTCCACTGTATTTCCTGTCTAACTCAGTGTTTCTTTTATTCTCTATACCTAGAATGATAGGAAACTGGGTTGATTTAGTTTTTCTAGAACAGACTTTGCAAGCGTAGAGTCTTTTGTTTTTACTCACTCCATTGATGTACCGCGAGTGTCAAGAACTGTTCCTGGCCCATAATAGGTACTCAAAAACATTTTAGCTCAGTTGGTGTTCTTAGTGTCACAGTTGATTTGTATTCTGGAATGAGCTCCTTACCTCATTAGAGAGTAGTAACAGTTCATAAACTGGCATGTGTCCTTGGCCCTCACTTTGAGTAGCCTTGATCTTGTCCAGTGATTCTCTGTGTGTGGCCTGCAGACCACCTACATCAGAGACTGTACAGTGCTTATTAAAAAATGTAAACTGCCTAGCATGGAGTCTTTGAATTGGCAGTTTTTAATGAGTAACCTGGG
This sequence comes from Prionailurus viverrinus, assembly GCF_022837055.1. NCBI lineage: Eukaryota > Metazoa > Chordata > Mammalia > Carnivora > Felidae > Prionailurus > Prionailurus viverrinus. The sequence continues at coordinate 88,602,006 of NC_062570.1, forward strand.
CAATTTTTATGAATATTAACATTTGAGATCACTGATCCAGTCCAGCATGTTATTTTATAAAGAAGGGAAGTCACTTGCCCAAAGTCACACATTTCAGGGCGTGTCTTCCTCCTTTCCTAACGGTACCCAGGTTTTTGTTTGAGCATTTATCCAATCCACAGACAGCCTGTGTGCTTTGGAGGAAGGTGAACAACATCCCACTCAACTTCAAGGTTGTACCCTGAATGGCATAGTCAGTCCCTCAGGACACAGTAACTAGTTCAGAGGTAGACACATGACCCAAGGTGGTCCAATCAAGGTGAATGTCATAATTCTCACATGGAATGCTGACATCGCAGCACTCTCTCTTTCTGAATAGCCTCGGATAATCTTCAAGCCTGAACAGTTGCAGTCATTTGCAACATAGGAAAGTCCAGTACAAGATAAAACAGATGGCGAGGCAGATAGGACAGACAGGCAGTGAGGATGTCACTGAGCTGTTGAATCCATTCAACCCAGAAATAGGCCCTACTTATAAGGCCTTCCTGTTAGCTATGTAACTGATTATTTGCCTTTATTATTTAAGCCAGTTAATTTGGATTTTCTGTTACTTGCAACAGATTTATTAATATGTTCGAAGCAGAGAATTTAAGAATTTCAGCTCTTTGTGCTTCAGTTTTACAATTAGTAAATTAATGGATTGGAACATATCAGTGGTTTTTAAATGTATTTTTAGCCATCAGACCCATTTTTTCAAGGAAATTCTTACATGGACATACAAATACATAAAATACACTTAAAAATTGAACAAATTGACTCCTCATTTAGTAACTCTCACTACTGATGGCAGATACTTCATTGTTTGTGGAACCCATGGAAACTTCTATTTCCTTGGAGCACAATTTAAAGCTCACTAGTACAGATAATAAAATACATGTAACGTATTATGTGTAATAAAATATATAAGTACATATAATGGCAGACATTTATTGTTCTTTGTGCCAGGAATGGTGTTGAGTGCTTTTTTAATGCATGGTTTTATTTTAAATTCAACACCAATCTATGAAATAAGGACATGTATTTAATAAAGGGGAACAATAATACCTGCCTTGTAGGACTGTTGGGAAATTAAAATAAGAGTCTAGACTACAGAGTGAGTGACTTTTCATTGAACTTGAACCTAGAAGAATGAACACCTGAAAACCTTGCCTATTTATGGGCTTTCTAATTTCAAATCAATAAATTCCACCTTTCTGTTTATGTGAGCCTTAACTGGTATAGATTCCTTCTGAACTTGACCCTCAATATTCTTATGAGTAAAAATGAGATTCAACTTGTGTTTCCTCTTTTACTCTGTTGATATGTGTTAGTACTTTTGGTGACAGAAAATCATGCCATCAGCTGCAGTACTTTATGAGGAAAACAATAATACATTCGTAGATACCATAGAATGTTTGTGCTGAAGCCCTCGTAATCACGTTCATTTAAAGAATCACAGAGAAGTTTAACAGCTTCCCTGGCTTGCATAGCTCGTTAGAGTCCAGAATTGAGACTAAAGTTCAGTGGGCTCTGACTTCTGGGCCAAAACTCTTTATATTTGATCCTGTTCCTAATCAACCTGACCAAACTTGATCTCTAACAGCCACTGAATTTAGCCGATAAGAAAGGAAATCTTATGGGTATTAAAAGCAAGTATGTTCCAAATTTGATTTGTCAAGACTTTCAACGGCCTTATGAAGAAAAGAATACTTGGCACTGTGGTTTTCTTTGTACACAGAGGTGTGACTATGGTTTTGGAATCTTGTTGTGCCCTTCACACTGAGAGTTCAAGTACAGAACCACTGAAATAATATTTGGTAATTCTGTCTAGTTTTTGCGATTTCTCTATTAGTTAGAAAACTAATGCAATACCTTCAACACTTTAAATTTCATTTAATTTGCTTGAGTGTTCAGTAGTTCCTCAATAGTTCAATAGTGTGTGTGTTTTTGATACATATTTCAATTTCAACATATATCAGACAAATTGTTGTCATTGTATTACCTGTCTTTGATTACATCCTCTCTAATGTGATTATAAGTTTTCTGGGGATGAGGCCATCTTTTTATCAAGTACAATCTTATCATAGTTTGCCTTATCGTATTTTGATATTTCCAGAAATTTGAATGTAGCCCAGATGATAGATTAAGCCTCCCACTGCACACCTTTGCCAGCATTTCTGCACATTCCTGGTGAAATTTTGTTCTGGCTAGTTCCAGCTCCCACAGGACTCTGGGTCTGGCTTGAGGCATGTCTTCTTTGTAGGGACCTGCCCCTAATTTTTGCAGGGCCCAAGCCAGGGCAGGCAATAAGAGGGGAGACTCATATACTATTTGGCTAAATATTTAACAAACTATTAAACTATTATATATTAAACTGTTAAATAAAATTTGTACCGTACTCCTACCTTGACAAAGTTGCCTTCATAACAACCTAGAAGGTCAGGTTGAAACAATTCTTGAGCTTCTTCTGGTTCCCTATTGGAATTTGGCAGTGTGGGGAGAGCCAGACACTGCCCACCAACTCCCCACCCACTCTTAGTATACCTCCTTTTCTTCCTTTGCCCCCTCCTTCATCATCTCACATGATGAGAGTTTTCATATGCAATCATGGACATCCCTGCATGTCTAAGCTCTAACTCACTCTCAAATAACCACTCCTTGGAGTGGACCTCGTGTTGGTGGTATGCACACCAGTAATGTGGGCTATAATCAGGAAGCTGGGCTCAGGGACAAAGATTGTGCAGTGGGATCCTTTGGACAGGATGCCTGGTGTATGGTCTAGAAACAGAGAGGGTATGGTTCTCAGATCAGCAGCATCAGCATTACCTGAAGGTTATTGGATTTGTAGACGCTAAGGTCCATCCATCTCTTGCAGATGGCAAGATTTCATTCTTTTTTATGGCTGAATATTATTCCATTGTGTGTGTGTATACCACAATTTATTTTTTGTTAATTAATTTTTTTAGTAATCTCTACACCCATTATTGGGCTTGAGTTTACAACCCCAAGATTAAGAGTTGTATGCTTTTCTGACTGAGCTGGCCAGGCACCCCTATATATACACACCATGCTTGCTTTATCCATTCATCCATCAGGGGACACTGAGGTTGTTTCTATATCTTGGCTATTGTAAGTAATGCTGCAATAAACATGAGGGTGCCTATATCTTTTTGAGTTAGTGTTTTCATTTTCTTTGGATAAATAACCCAGAAGTGGAATTGTTAGATCATATGATAGTTCTATTTTAACTTTTTGAGGAACCTCCACACTATTTTCCGTAGTGGCTCTACCAATTTACATTTCCACCAAGAGAACATAAGGGTTCCTTTACTCCACATCTTAGCCAACACTTGCTATTTCTAGTCTCTTCAATAATGGCCATTCTAATAGGTATGAGGTGGTATCTCATTGTGGTTTTGATTTGCATTTCCTTGAGGATTAATGATGTAGAGCATCTTTTCATGTACCAGTTGACTATCTGTATGTCTTTTCTGAAAAAATGTCTGTTCAGATCTGCCAATTTTTAATAGATTTTAGGGGGGGTTACTATTTAGCTGTAGGAGTTCTTTATATATATGGATGTTAATCCCTTATCAGATATATAATTTACAATATTTTTTTCCCATTCAGTAAGTTGCCTTTTCCTTTCATTGATATCTTCCTTCACTGTGCTTTTTAGTTTAGTAGTCCCACTTGTTTGTTTTTGCTTCTGTTGCTTTTCCTTTTGGTGTCAGATTAAAAAATCATCACCAAGTCCTATGCCGAGAAGCTTACTGCCTATCTTTTTTTTCTAAAACTTTTATGGTTTCAGGTCTTATGTTTAAGTCTTTGATATACTTTGAATTAATTTTTGTGAATGCTATAAGATAGTGGTCCTGTTTCATTCCTTTGCGTGTGGTTGTCTACTTTTCCCACCATCATTTATTGAAGAGATTGTCCTTTCCCCATGATATAGTCTTGGCTCTTTTGTCGTAAATTGGCTATATATGTATGGGTTTCCTTTCTTTTCCTTTCCTTTCCTTTCCTTTCCTTTCCTTTCCTTTCCTTCTTTTATTTAGAGAGAGCAGGGGAAAGGGGCAGAAGGAGATTGAGAGAGAAAGAGAGAGAGAGAATTTAAGTAGACTCCATGTTCAACACAGAGCCTGACATGGGCTCGATCCCATGACTCTGAGCCAAAGTCAAGAGAATGCTCAACTAAGTGAGCCACCCAGGTGCCCTAAGTATGGGTTTATTTTTGAGCTTTCTATTTTGCTCCATTAATCATGTCTGTTTCATTGATCTGTGTATCTGTTTTTATGCCAGTGTCATACTGTTTTAATTACTATATTTTGTAATAAAGTTTGAAATCAGGGGATGCAATGCTTCCATCTTTGTTCTTTCTCCAGAGTTCTTTGGCTATTCAGGTTCTTTTTTGGTTCCATACAAATTTTAGGATTGTTTGTTCTATTTTTGTGAAAAATTTCATTGGAATTTTGATAGAGATTGCACTGAATCTGTATATAGCTTTGGGTAGTGTGGACATGTTAACAACATTAATTCTTCCAATCCATGAGCATGGAATGTTTTTCCATTTATTTGTGTAGACTTCCAATTAAAAAAAATTTAATGTTTATTTATTTTTGAAAGCGAGAGAGACACAGTGCAAGCAGGGGAGGGACAGAGAGAGAGGGGGAGTAATAGAACCTGAAACAGGCTCCAGGCTCTGAAAAAATTCATATTTTTTTTTCTAACAGTTTTTAGGGTTTGCTATGTATAATATCATGTCACCTGCTAATAGTGACAGTTTTACTTCCTACTTTCCAGTATGGATGCCTTTCCAATATGGATGCCTCTTTCTTTCTTTCTTTCTTTCTTTCTTTCTTTCTTCCTAATTGCTGTGGCCAGGACTTCCAATACTATGCTGGATAAAAGTGGTGAGAGTAGGCATCCTTGTCTTATTCCTGATCTCACCCACCCCAGGGCAAAGCTCAGAGGGAGCTGACTGCACCCAGACTTAAAGTGAAGTAGGTTCACCTGCTTATATTAAATTGTCAAACTTAGGGCAGGCATCTAGTTTTACACACACACACACACACACACACACATCTGAAAGCCTGCTGAAACTCTACGGGGATGGAGACTGGGGAGCGTCATCTTTGTGCTCTCTCTTTCCATGCTCTAGATCACCAGCATCTCCCAAATGGAAACTTTTACACATGTATGGTGCTCTGAATATTCTGGCTGCCACTTAGGGGACACCTCTTGATTACTTGGTTCTGGTGGCCCAGCAGGGCTTTGCTTGCAGTTCCACAGGAATGTATATATCTGAACATTTTAAAAGTTGATGTCTGAGGGTTTGACTTCCAGTCAGTCTGGTCTTGGCACTGAGGTCCTTTGGGACACTGACAAGTCTTAGCACATTCTCAACTACAGGATCTATGAAAAGGATTACAGGCTGCTTGGACAAGCACAAAGTTTTGAAAGACAACAACGAGCTGGGGCAGAGTTGAACCACAGGGTTCCTCTTCTACATGAGGCTACTCCTTCAAGACTAGGACAGGTAGTTGTTTCATCTACTGTATAGAAATCAACCACAGAAAGTCAAGCAAAATAAAGAAACAGGAATATATTCCAAATGAAAGAACAAGAGAAAACTTCAGAAAAGAACTTTAATAAAATGGAGGTAAATGACAAAGAGTTCAAAGTTATGGTCATCAAGATGCTCACCAAACTGAGGAAAAGATTGGATGGATGAACACAATCAGAACTACAACAAAGAGATGGGAAATATAAGAAAGTAGCAAATAGAAGTCACAGAGCTGAAGTATACAAAAACTGAACTGAAAAATACACTAAAGGGGTTCAATAGAAGACTAGATGAAGTAGAAGAAAGGATCAGTCAACTCAAAGACATGGCAGTAGAACTCATCAGAGAAGCAAAAAGAAAAAAAAGGATAAGAAAAGCTGTGATAGCTTAAGGGACCTATGGGACATATCAAACAGGCTAACATTCATATCATAGGGAAGAAGAGTGACAGGAAATGGCAGAAACCTTATTTGAATAAATAATGACTAAAAGCTTCCCTAACTTGGGAAAGGAAACAGACATCTAGATCCAGGAAGCCCAGAGAGCTGCAAATAGAGAAACCCAGAGAAACTCACACCAAGACACATTATAATTAAAACACCAAAATCAAGGACAAGCAGATAATACTAAAAGCAGCAAAAGAAAAACAACTTGTTACATACACGTGAACCCTCATAAGACTATCAACAGATTTTTTTCAACAGAAACTTTGCAGACCAGAAGGAAGTGGCATGATATATTCAAAATGGTGAAAGAAAAATACTTCTAGCCAAGAACACTGTACTCAGCAAAGTAATCATTCAGAAGTGAAGTAGAGAGAAAGAATTGTCCAGATAAGCAAAAGCTAAAGAAATTCATCACCACTAGACTAACCTTACAAGAAATATTAAAGGGCCTTCTTTATGCTGAAAAGAAAGGTGATAAATAGTAACAAAACACATATGGAAAGATAAATATCACTGGAAAGATAGTGGATTAATCACTTGTAAAACTAGTATAAAGATTAAAAGACAAAAGTAGTAAAAATAACTATAATTACAATACTTAGTTAAGGGATACACAAGATAAAAAGATTTAAGTGTGATATCAAAACCATAAAACATATGTGTGGGAGGGAGAATAATACAGTTGAACCCCTATTTTATTTTTTAAAAAATATTTATTTTTGACAGAGACAGAGAGAGAGAGTGAGAATGAAGGAAGGGTAGAGAGAGAGGAGGACAGAGGATCCAAAGTGGACTCTGCTAACAGCAGAGAGCCTGGTGCGGGTCTCGAATTCACCAACTGTGAGATCGTGATCTGAGCCAGTCAGATGCTCAACAGACTGAGCCACCCAGGTGCCGAACCCCTATTTTAAAATTGATAATTTGAGGGTGTTGGATGGTTCCTTCCAGCTCAATTTCCCTCTGGAAACAGTTGACTTCCTAATTTCTGAAACAGTGATATTGTTAACTGGAGAAAGATTAGATATTAAGGTCTGTTGGGCGGGGATCCTGACTGTTTACTAACTGCTGAAACTGCATTGTCTGCATATGTAGATGCCCAGTAAAAGCCTTTTGAATGCTGAACAACTGCGGACTGGCTAACAAGCAGAATTTGATTTTCAATTCAGAACTAGCTCTACTTACAGCATTTAAGCTATCTAAAGGTTAACGATCAGTGTACATTTGGACAAACCACAAAGAAAACTAAATTCTGCAATTACAGGTTTCATCGGTGTAAGGCGTGAGGATTCCAATACTCCAGCCCACTATGTACAGATTAGATCACTTTATGACATACTCAAAGAGGGTGACTTACGCTGAAATCTCCATATGTTAAACAAAGGTCTTTTCTCGATGGAACAGAAGTCTACTGTATTGATGTTGCCCTACTTAACAGTAACTGACTTCTCCAACCATCCTGACATTCCTCCTTCCCCCTCCCCCCTGGTATCTACCATTAGCACTCTTCTCATGTGCCAGTGGCAATTTTTTATGGGTCCAGATATAAGATCAAGCCCCAGGGAAAACTAAGGAAAGGCAGGGATTGTGTTATTGGTGCACATTGTTCTCACATTAACAAAGTACAACCTCAGCTCCACCCCCAGAGATCCAGTTCAACTGGATGTTCCATAACAAGGCTGCTCAATGGGCTGGATGCATCCCAGGAAGGGTGGGGAGAGTTACAAAAGCCATCTCTTCCCTTTGTCCAACCCAGCCAGTAAGCAGCAGAGGAGATTGTTTTTCCTAAAGTTCGGTTCTTAAAATATGAGAACTTCTACCCTCAGAATTCAATAATATTATTTTGTCCACAATTACTTTTCTTTTTTAGGGCTCAGAACATTTATGACAAGTATCTTTGAGACTGGCCACATATTTGTCACTTAATTCTTTAAGTTCCTAGCTAATGGGAAGTTGGGAATCATTGCTGTAATTTTCCAAGGAAGCTTTAACATGTCTTATCATAACCAAAATTGTATCTTAAATGATTGTTTGGCAATTTTGAGATTGAGAGTTCCAGTATGCATTTCCCAACAAAGCAAGTCATAATTAGATATAAATGTTTTCCTTCTTTATTTTTCTGATCCTGTCCTCAAAAATGAAGCTCAACATTATGGCACTTGACTTCCATTAACATTCAGATGAACCACACTGACATCTCATTAGGTAACTTCCAGTGACTCAAGACAGCTATTATTTCCTTTATTAAGCATTAAATTATAAATTTTTTATTGTTTTTAATGTTTATTTATTTTTGAGAGAGACAGAGACAGAATGCGAGTGGGTTAGGGGCAGAGAGAGAGGGAGACACAGAATCCGAAGCAGGCTCCAGGCTCTGAGCTGTCAGCACAGAGCCCAATGTGTGGGGCTTGAAACTGAGAACCACGAGATCATGACCTGAGCCGAAGTTGGACGCTTAACTGATTGAGCCACCCAGGTACCCCAGTGAAATATCATTTAAAAGATGCTACCAGTATCTGTTTTTGAAAGTGAAAATTTCCATTTATTTTGGGGTAGATGTTTTGGAAAGACTTCTGAATGAACCCCTTTATTTACACAATGACCTAAATGGCAATCCTGTAGATGAAGATATCAAATGTTATATTTAGGAATCTAATTTGAGTCCATCTTGAAACCCGTGCCTCTATCGACATGTTTTTTTCCCCTAAATCTTTTTTTAAAAAAATTTTTTAAAGTTTATTTTATTTATTTTGAGACAGGGAAAGCATGAGTAGGGGAGGTACAGAGAGGGAGAATCCCAAACGCTCAAGTTCACATACCATGAGATCCTAACCTGAGTGGAAATCAAGAGTCAGAAGCTTAACCAACTGAGCCACCTGGGTGCCCCGCCCCTACATCTTGAATATTAATGTTCTACGCCTGAAGATGACTTGTTCTTAGAAGATGTTTTTACTTTCTTACCTAAACTGATAGAATATTAAAGCTGATGAAGATCTGAGACAAGACCATATGAGGATAAACATGATTGTCTTTTTGCCTCGCGTTGGAGCAAAGACCACGGTAAAGGCCTGGCTGTTCTTGGAATAACCGACTTTGGGAAATTCACTATGGATGATTATCATTTCTTGTCTGAGTCATGAGTTAGCTTATACCCCTTATGAGGAGGAGGAAATTATTTTCCCCCTTAAGGAAATATTTTTTTCCTACCATTGATCATCCTGGAGTAGAAATAGAGCCTTGGATCATGAGAGGAAAGGATGTTCTCCTCTTTTTTTTGGAAGCTGGGACATCAAGAAGAAAAGAGAGACGTCTCTTGTATGTTGAGCGGGCTCCTTGCTACAGGGAGGGCTTTTGGGTGCTAGGACCAGCAGGTTTATTTTAGATCTGTGGCTCCAACTTGGAGCAGTATTTGAAATTACTGTCAACAGTGTATGAACCAGGGTCTAATAGTAAAAGCAACTTTATTTTTATTTTTTTAAATCTAGGGGTTGTCCTTCCCTACTCCTGGATGAAAACTTGCATAGTCAATAGTTACAGATAATAAAAATGTCATGGTCACTTTTAGTTGCAAATTCAGTCTCAGTGTGGTATTTAAGTTTTCTTTCTTCTCCCGCCTAGGGCCTATTGCAGAGAAGAATATACCATCTGGGAAAGAGAGATATGAATTTCTTCTCTCTTTCTTCCTCCTCTATCCCCTAGTTGTTCTACTGACCCCATCTGTGTTGAAGCAAGATGAAGACGAAAGGTCATGGGAATCAGAAAGTTGTTTCTTGGCCAGTATTTTTTAAAGATCTCCTTGGGCATTCTGGACCTGGCAGACATTTAAATGCAGATCTCTCTCCCATGGGCACTTTTATATGTTCTTCAGGGCTTCCCTTCCAGATCCCTTTGAATGTTACTCCATTGATATAGCTGTTCCAGATTTCTGTCCATTTCCTAGCATTCATGCAGTCTGTTCCGTGGTTGGAGGTGAGTATGTTACTTCCCACACACAACCTCTACTCTGTTGCTGCAGGCTGCTTTCCCACACATGAGTTATGGATCTGTGCTTTGTGTCCTTTAACTTGAGGCAACACACATTAGGTTCTCTGATGAGGTTCCTGGAGTCTCTCTCACAGGCTTTATTTGTTGTTTCTTGCAATCGTCCCCATACCTCTTCCTCTCTCACCACTTAATATGCACTGTTTAAAAAATTTGAAAGTTAACATTTTTCTTCAGTTCTGACCCTTTTCCATTATCTCTGTTCCATTGTATTCTTCTAGAGCTTAAGAAATGTGTAATAGAGCCCTTTAATCTAGCCTTCATTTCTCTTAGTTTTCCCATCATATTTTAATATCTTTATTGGTCTGTGTTACACTATCAGTGAATTCTTGTACTAGCTTCCAATACTTATTAATTCTTTTTTTGACTTTGTCCAGCCTAGGATACAGGTCATCCTTGCTTTGCACAGTACCATGTTAGGAAATTTGTGCATATCTAGCTGTGTCTTCAATGATCACAGAACGATGCAAAGTGAAGACACAGTTCCGATGTGCACGAGTTTGGTTAACACTACACTGTGCAAAGTAAGGACTGCCTGTATATCCATGTTAGGAAACAAAACTAATTTCAACAAATTAAAAAAGATCAAAGTCATATCAGGCATCTTTTCTGACCACAATGCTTTGAAGCTAAAAATCAAGCACAAGAAAAAATCTGGGAAGAACATGAATATATGGAGGTTCAGTAACATTCTACTAAACAATGAATAAATCAACTGATAAATCAAAGAGGAAATAGAAAAATACATGGAGACAAACAAAGATGAAAACACAACCACCCCAAATCTTTGGGATGCAGCAAAAGCTGTTGTAAGAGGGAAGTTAGTACATACAGGCCTCTACCTCAAGAGACAAGAAAAATCTCAAATAAACAACCAAACCTTACACCTAAAGGAGCTAGAAAAAGAAGAACAAACAAAACCCCAAACCAGTAGAAGGAATAAAATAATAAATATTAGAGCATAAATAAATGAAATAGAAACTAAAAAAAAAAAACAAAAAAACAAAACAACCCACAATAGAACAGATCAATGAAACCAGGAGCTGGTTTTTTGAAAAGATCAATAAAATTGAAAAACCTTTAGCCAGACTCATCAAAAAGAACAAGAGAGGGGATTCAAACAAAGTCAGAGATGAAAGAGGAGAAATAACCGCTGACAACTCAGAAATACAAAGGATTAGAAGAGAATATTATGAAAAATTATACACCAACATATTGGACAATGTGGAAGAAAAATGGATAAATTCCTACAAACCTATAATCTCCCAAAACTGAATCAGGAAAAAATAGAAAGATTGAATATACTGATTACCAGCAATGAAATTGAATCAGTAATCAAAAAACTCCCAACAAACAGAAGTCCAAGACCAGATGGCTTCACAGGTGAATTCTACCAAATATTTAAAGAATAGTTAATACCTATTCTTCTCACACTATTCCAAAGAATGGAAGAAGAAGGAAAGCTTACAAATTCGATCTATGAAGTCAGCATTACTCTGATACCAAACCAGGTAAGACACTACAAAAAAAGAGAACTATATCTTTGAATATATGTTCATTGGAGGGCCAAATCTTCAATGAACATATATGCAGAAATCCCCAACAAAATATTAGCAAACCAAATCCAACAATACATTAAGAAAAATCATTTGCCATGATCAAGTGGGATTTATTTCTGGGATGTAACCGTGGCTCAGTATTTGCAAATCAATCAATGTGATACATCACATCAACAAGAGAAAGGATAAAAACGAATGATTATTTCAATAAATGCAAAAAAAGCATTTGACAAAGTACAGCATCCATTCATGATAAAAATCCTCAACACAGGTTTAGGTTTATTATCAACATAATAAGGACATATATGAAAAACCCACTACTAACATTATCCTCAATGGTGAAAAACTTAAAGCTTTCCCCCTAGGATCAGGAACAAGACAAGGATGTCCTCTCTCATCATTTTTGTTCAGCATGGCACTGGAAGCCCTAAATACAGCAATCAGACAAGAAAAAGAAATGAGACATCCAAATTCTCTCCCTTCCTTTCCCTTCCCTTCCCTTCCTTTCCCTTCCTTTCCCTTCCCTTCCCTTCCCTTCCCTTCCCTTCCCTTCCCTTCCCTTCTCTTCTCTTCCTCTCTTTCTTTTACAGATTTCAAGATATACTACAAAGCTGCAGTAGTCAAAACAGAATGGTACTAGCACAAAAACAGACACGTAGATCAATGGAACAGAATAGAGAGCCCAGAAATAAACCCATGATTATATGATCATTAATCTTTAACAAAGGAGGCAAGAATATGCAATGGGAAAAGACAGTCTCTTCAACGAACGGTGTTGGGAAGACTGGACAGCTTATATGCAAATCAATCCATCAATCAAACTGGACCGCTTTCTTACACCATAAAGAAAAATAAACTCAAAATAGATTAACGATCTAAAGGTGAGTTCTGAAACCATAGAAATGCTGGAAGAGAGCACAGGAGGTAATTTCTTTGACATTGGCTATAGCAACATTTTCCTAGATACATCTCCTAGGGCAAGGGAAACAAAAGCAAAAATAAATTCCTGGGACTACAGCAAACCAAAACTTCTGCACAGCAAAGGAAACAAGCAACAAAATAGAAAGACAGCCTACTGATTGGGAGAAAATGTTTGCAAATGATATATCCCATAGGGGATACTATCTAAAATATATAAAGAACTTATACAACTCAATACAAAAAAGCCAAATAAACCAATTTTAAAAATGGGCAGAAACCATGAACATACATATCTCCAAAGAAGACATACGGATGGCTAACAGACACATGAAAAGATGTTCAACATCACTTGTCAGCAGAGAAATGCAAACCAAAACCACAATGAAATATCAGCTCATACCTATCAGAACGGCTAAAATAAAAAACACAAGAAACAATAAGTGTTGGTGAAGATGTGGAGAAAAAAGAACCCTTGTGCAATGTTGGTGGGAATGCAGCCACTGTAGAAAACAGTATGGAGGTTCCTCAAAAAATTAAAAATAGAATTACCACATGATCCAGTCATTCCACTACTGGGTATTTCCTCATAGAATACAAAAACACTAATTTGAAAAGGTATATGCGCCACTATGTTTATTGCAGCGTTATTTACAATAGCTGAATATGTAAGGAACCCAAGTGTCCATTGATAGATGAATAGATACAGAAGATGTGAAATATTACTTATATATTGGGATATTACTCAGCCATAAAAAAGAATGAATAAAATCTTGTCACTTGCAACAACATGGATGGGTCTAGAGGGTAAATGCTAAGTGAAATAAGTCAGTCAGAGAAAGAAAATACCATGTGATTTCACTCATATGTGAAATTTAAGAAACAAAACAAATGAACAACAAAAAAAGACAAAAAAATACTCAAATATAGAGAAGAAACTGGTGGTTTCTAGAGGGAGGTGGGTCAGGGGACAGATGAAATAAAGGGGATTAAGTGTACATATACCGTGATGAGCACTAAGGTACAGAATTGTTGAATCACTGTATTTTACACCTAAAACTAATATAACACCATACATTAATTATATTGGAATTAAAAATAATAGTAAATTGAAAATAATAAATAAAAAATAAACGGGGCTTTGGAGAGAAAGCTCTCAGGGGGGCTTTATCAATGACAAGATAATTTCATATCTCATGGGTTTAAGAGTCTGTGGATTGCCTTAATGGTTAAGTAATCACAGTCTCTTATTGTTTGCTAGGCGTGAATTTCTCTGGAAATACACATCTCTTCTTTAAGTGTTTATTTATTTATTGTGCTATCAGCACAGAGACCGATGTGGGACTCAAACTCATGAATGCAAGATCATGGCCTGAGCCAAATTCAAGAGTCAGATGCTTAACCAACTGAACCACTCAGGCACCCCTGGAAATACACATCCCTTAAAAAAATATGTTTTCAATCTATTTCCATTTGCTTAACTCCAAGGTCAAGTAACCAAAGATTAGTCAGTTTTCAACTCTATGATCCAGCCTGAGAAATTCTTTTTCCTAAAAATTGGATGGCACTTTGCCAATCTCTCAGTCCTCAGTTAAACTTAGGTTCTGCCTTCCTGTTCTATCACATGCTGTTAGGAGTAAAGGACTTTCAGAGACAAAGCTATATCTTACTCACTCTCTGCTTTCCCATGGGCCAATTTCAATGGAAGATTTTCTATTGCTTATTGAAATTTTACTTAAGGTTGGAAGACACAAATACCGCAAATAAATTCAAGAAACCAATGCAAACAATAGACCGTGAGTCCAACTCAGAAGAAACAACACTTTTGTCTCTTTGGATTCCTTCCTTATTCTAGGGAGGAGGTGTGCCTGTAAACGGAGACTGACAAACCACCTATCTGGAAATGGTCTGGAGTAAGACTATGACAAGTTTCTCAGATAGTGACAGGAATGTGGGCTTTGGTGTCAGGATGACCTGGCTCAGAGCCAAGGGCCTTACTTACTAGCCTTGTAAGTCACCTCACCATTGCCGAGCCCCTGTCACAGCACCTACTCCTCCCAGGATGGTTGCGAGGGTTAAAAGGTATGCGCTGTGAAAAAGAACCTAGACACGTGTGTCTCCAACACTCTGCACCAGCCCATCTGCTTCTCCTGGCACAAGTTGCCTAATGAAGGAGCTATTAGTGAGAAAAGAGAATCTACCAAAATATTTAGAAATTCTTCCTACCCATCCGTGAGCATTCAAAGCAAGGAGATGAGGAGTCAAAACTGAGAACTGATGGGGACTCTGAGAAGACGTTTTGTCTACTTCATGACCTCAGAATATCCACTTTCTTATCCATCATTTCTCAGTAGCCTGCCATTTTTCAGATGACATTTTGAAAGCTTGTTTTGTATTTATGACACCAATTCTTGCTTCTTTTTGCATGGCCAGATCCCCTGGGCATAAAATGAGTGGCCTGTGAAACCAGCTGCCTCCAGTGAGACCAGCTAGTGGCAGCGTGTAGATGAAAGCTGGAAGTGGATGTGAGTGAAGGAGAGAGACAGTGGGTGCCTGGCTCTGAAGGCTGGTATGACGGCTATTTGGCCAGTGTGGGAGGGTTATGCATAAGGGACAGGAGTTTTGTAGTTCAACTTCTAAGAATGTATCCTACAGGAAGACTTCTCAAAGCACACAAAATTGTACAGTCGAGGACATATTTATGATAGTATTGTTTATAAAAATGAACACTGGAGACTACCTAATGTCTGTCACTAGGGGAATGGTTAAATACGTTGTGGTATGCACATCCTATAGACCGTTATGTGGGGATCAAAAAGAACAGGTGTAGTTGTACATATTAACCTGAAAGCACAGCTCTAAGGTATTTTTGAGTGATATAAGCAATTTTCAGCTCAGTAAGTACCATAGGATGAGAGAGAGAACGATGGAGAGGTCGACAGGGAGAGAGAGAGTTTGGGTCATGAGGGGGAAAGACTCACTTTTTGTACATTTTTATTTTGCTGCATCCTCTCTTATACAAATCACATGTGGTACGTATTGTTCTTCTAGAAACAAAAGTAAGCATAACAAAAAAAACCCCCAAAAAACAAAAAAAAACCCTCTTGGCTAAAGGATAAATTTATTACTCTTAAAGTTCCAAGAAGGCAAAAGAGAAAGTTCTCCCCTCCTCCACATGCTGTTTATACTCACACAGAACAATCCTGAGACACAGGTTAGAGGGGTGCTGGATCGGCGAGCAGGCATTAGCCATTTGGTTACTATTTGGTGGTTGTATTCCAACAAGAAATGAGCTGGAATGGGGTAGTTACTGGAGAGGCCACTTTCTTCGTCTCTGTTGGAATCAATCACGTAGAATAAACCAATCAGTGTCTAAATCTGTTTTCTCTAAACTGGGGACACCACCATCTCAAAACAGAGCCCATGGCTCTGTGTCAGGAAAATGCTAAGCATGCTCTTCACAAGCCTACTTGCAGGGTCACAGGTCTCACGGCCAGCACATAAAACAGTCTCCTTTCCTGTGGCACTGTGGGACAGCAGTTCTGACCGCAGATGTCTGGTTGGCATGTGATTAGGGACCCACCTGAAATCTCACTCAAATCCCCAACACGCACAATCTGGATGGAGAAATGACACTTGAAGTCTTGCTTCTCAGATTCTTTAGAATAAAGCACACATAATTTTCAGACTTCTCTTCACCTGACCAGGCTAGCAATCTGAAGGTCTGGAAAATGAAATTTCCTGTCTCTCCTTCTAGGACATTTTTTCTTTTAAATGAATAAGAAGGGGAAAATATAGGCTATATGTAAAGCATGTGTTTATCTTTCAGAGTTTTTGTATTATAGTTATGACAACACGGAAAATTCCATAGTGGCATTTTTTCTTGGTGTCATTGTGGCTTCACTTTCAATGGCGTTAAACTTCAGAAAGCTTAAGGTATATTAAAGTTGCATAGTATATTGTGATTCGCAAACATCATTTAATGACGTATCGGATATAGAGCCCAGTCCTCATCAATTCTACTTCACAGGTGCTCTAGAATCTGCCCCACAGCCACTGCTGTTACTTCAATGTATCTGGACTCTTCTAGTGGTCTTCTGCTTTTCTGATTTTCACTCTTTCCATTTTATTATCTCTTTTTATCTTGCTGGCAAATTAATTTTCCTAAAATGCAGTGCTGGGCGTGCCACTATGTGTTAATACATTTTCAGCAGGACTGAATTAGTCTTAGAAGTCCACATCCCCTAGCCTGGCCTGCCAGGTCCCATAGAACTTGAGAGAAGCCTAGTTTTCCAGGTTCATCCTCCAGTAACTTCCACAGACCCTAAGTTCCAGACAAATGGAATTATCCCTGCATTCCCCATGCAGTCTGTACTTCCACCCTGGGTTACCTTCTGACACGTAGATGTTGTAACTTGAAATTTCCTCAGACCTCACCAGCCTGAGGATGAGAGTGAAGGCACGTTAGCATTGATACCCTAAGTTCACTAGCTTCTCGGACACAGGAAGTCCAAACCTCTACCAACTTCTCTTTCAAATATTTTGAGTATTAAAAGCGCACTGTGTACACTGCCTGTTAGCTAACTTGACAATAAACTATATTAAAAAAAGAGTCTGAGTATTCCAGTAGAGTGGCCCCATACATTGAGATGATATTTGAGCTGACAGCCAGGCATGCCGCTACTTCACTTCGCTGGGTGCTAGGGAAGCTCTCTGTGTTTCTGGTGGTGCCACTGGCTTCACCGTGTCCTCCTGCTGTGCGTCTTGGGCCCTCCTGAGGCCAAGGTTGACCTTAGCAGAGTGAGGAAGAATGGCTTTCTCCCCTTTATGTCACAGTCTGTTGGTGCTATGCTAAAGCAGCGTTGCTCGGGCTCTCGTGCATTACAGAATACAGAAGAAGAAGAATCTCGTATTTTGCGGTACCACTGGAATTAAACTTGGCACCCAAAGTCTGTATCACAGCTCCCGGGCTATATTCCAAATCATTCAGGTTTTGTTCCTGGATCCTGTAGCTCATGCCGGGATTTTCTTCTTGTGGGATGGATTGTTCTGTAACAGGTTTCTCAGGACCCCTGCAAAGAGATTTGTGCTGGACCTTGCTACCAGTCTACTAGACATGTCCAGAAACTCTGGCACCCAAATAGTGCCCTCAACTTAAGTTCTTGATAGGACACATCTTAGCCTTCCAGCAAGGAGACTTTCCTTTTGCCTGCTGCATTTCTTTATGAGACACACGCACACATCCTATCTCCTACAGAGGGGCTCTGCTTCAGCAGGCTTCATGTTTACAAAAGGATGCATGCAGTGTGACAGCACTCACATAAAGTTTAAAAACATGCAGACCCCGCCTCCCAAGTATTTATAGAACATATGTGTTTGGCTGAACTATAAAGGCAAGCAAGAGGGAGGGAGGACAGTGTCAGGGAGGGATATACAAAAGACTTTACTCATATTAGTCATGCTTGTTTTTTTAGGCTGAGTGGTGGGTCCACAGGTGTTTGATTTTATTACTATTGTTTACAAAATGTATATTCATCATGTACATATGAAATATATAACATTCAACATCTTAAGTATCACAATTAAAAGTTTGTGTCATAATTAAAAATTTGTTCTGGTTTAAGAAAACATGTAAGTATTGATTGGTACTTTGCATTGGTTTCTTATACCTTTGTTTCTCCTCCTTAGTACTCTTCCTCTTTATCGTCTACTGTAGTCTTCAAGTTCTGGAGAGTCCTTTTCATATTTGCCTTCTTTTTTTTTTTTTTTTTTTTTAACCTTTAGGGCTGTCCTTCCATTTTCTCCTATGATTTTTACCTCTGCTTCATTCATGATGGCTCGCTTCTTTATTTAGTTCTTGTAAATTTGTTTTTTACCTCTGGGGACTGCACTGACATTAACTGACAGTTATTTTCTCCTCTTTGTTTTTGTTTTCTGGAACAGTTTTCTGTTTCAGAACACGATTCATTGTCTATTAGACTAGAGTGCCTCTGGGTTTTCTATTTCCATTTTTGTTTTTCGTTTTTTTTGCTAATATTTGATAAATGTACAATTTTAGATATTTTATTTTAGGGACTACTCTGTAAACTTTTTTGGGAATTTCAGTTATGGCAGATTTTTAAGAGGTGCCAGCCTGACAGTGAAACAGAGATAGCCCCTAAGAAAAATGCTTTCTTAACAGTTTCTCCTTGGGAAATTTCTGTTGGCCCTACTCAAGCTAAAGAGCACCTACAGTAAGCATTAATGGTGTACCATGTAGCCATTAAAAATGGTCATGTAGTGGCACCTGGGTGGCTCAGTTGGTGAAGCGTCCAACTCTTGACTTCGGATCAGGTCATAAACTAACTCCCTTATCGTGGGATCAAGCCTGGCGTCGGGCTCAGTGCGGAGCCCGCTTGGGATTCTCTCTCTGCCCCTCCTTGCTTATGCTCGGTCTCTCTCTCTTCCTCTCTCTCCAAATAAATAAATAAACTTAAAAAATTATCATGTATATTATTATATATTGACATGGAAAGATGTTTATGACATATTAATAAATGAAAAGAAGTATTGTATGTATATACACATATTTATACATAATGTATATATTATATGATTTCATTTTTATTTAAAGCCTTGTATATCTAAGCACATAGATATGCATAGATAAAACTAGAAGGACATATACAATATTAATTTTATCTACTTGATCAAAATATTAACAGTGGTTATCTTGGAGTGGTGGGATTTGGGATGATATTTTTGGTTAAGTTTATATGATTTTCTCTGTTTTCTAAAGCACTTGAAATAAACGTATGTGGCTTTTATAAAAGCCAGCAAATTAATTTCCATTTTGATTTTTTTTTTTTTTTTAGTTTTTGGTGACATTAAGAAATTTCTCCTCGAAAGATTTCAGTTTGTTTTCTTTTTTAAAATACCTGAAAGTACATTTATCTGGAAGTATCCCTACCCTTTAACCTTTAATATAACATATTAGCAGATTTTAAAGTGAAAAAAAAAAAGAGAATTCTATGTGGTATCTTGCTGCACACATATCATTATAAGTACAGGCCCTGTCACTCTGGTTGTGAGTGTAGGTCTTCCCCAAAGATAATGGCATTGGGAAGAGCAGGATGGACAGAGAACTGTCACAGAGGATGGACTGCAGAGAGGAAGTACATCTTCTAGGGCCACACAGTTCCATCCAGGGAAATGGAGGTGTGTGAGTTTTTCCAGGGGACCCAGCAGGGTCCTGAAGGCAGAGGAAAAAGCTACCCCAGTAGTTTTTCTTAGGACTGCTCCTGATTCCGCTGTTTCCATCTTGTATGCTAAGACACAAGTCAGTGGCAGTGGCAGTTGTGGACACTATGGTGGCAGGATGCTGATCTATTCTGGTTTGCCTGGGACTTTCTTGTTTTAGCACTGAAAGTCCTACGTCCCTGGAAACACCTTGGTCCTAGACAAAACTGGGATGTTGATCTCCCTATGTGGTGGGCACATTAGCAGGGGTCAGGGGAGGTACTTGGCTGAGCAGCAAAAGATTGTTGGAGGGCATGGCAATCAAACAAGAGGGGGTGGCAGTGGCCATAGTGAATGCGATAGGGTCCACTTGGAAGCGGTGCCATTATATGGTGGTGCCATTGGCAGCAGTGATCTGAGCTGCAAGAGAAAAGCTGTGTTGACACCCCAGCAGGAAGGGAGGGGTTTCCAGTTTTCCACTGTGGTTGTAAAGAGGAAAACCACAGGCACTGGGGGTAGAAGTGAAGGACGAGCAGTGGTGGCGAGTTCACAAGAACTGCATTCACAAAGACTACACTTACCTAGCCATTCTCTTCTCTCTGCATCTGTTCGGTGGCCCTGCCCCCATACCCGGGACTAGGAAACGAGCTGGTTCTTTCCAAACTTCACCTGGTTGCATAAGGCTTTGGGGGACTAGAGTTACCTTTAGCTAATTTACACATCATCCCTTATCTTTCTTGTTCATGTCCCTCTGGTGGGGCGGGGTGGGGGAGATCCCCAGTGCTTAAAAAAAAAAAGTCAAGTATTTCTTAACTCACTAGGCAACAGAACACACTTTAGAGAAGAAATTCACTGACCAGTTTTGCCAAGGGGAAAAAGTCAGGAGTTGTTAACTGCTCCAAATCAAGGATTGGAAACTAGCACTTGGAGGGGAAAGCACAAGTCCATAGACCTGTATGCTGGTTAAACAAAACCTATGGTTCATTGGTCAGTAAACAGTTTTCAGTTAGATTCTTTGAGGTCAAGCATGCCCCGGACACTCAAAGTGCAGCTGCTGAGAACCAATGTTCCTCTTTGCTGTCTCCTAGGCAAGTTTTCTAAGTGGAAAGGTCTCTTGTAGCCAGGCTTTGATTCTTCCACCTCTCCATTTTGATCCGTTCATTAGCCACCATTCTCTGGATTTCACTGGAACAAATTCCATCTTTTTATTCTGGGCAAATGGTACTTTCCTTAGCATTTCCAGGTTGTCTTTTTTTTTTTTTTAAGTTTATCTATTTATTTTGAGAGAGAAAGGTGGGGGCACATGTGAGTGTGAGCGGGAGAGGGCAGAGAGAGAAAGAGAGAGAGAGAGAGAGAGAGAATCCCAAGCAGGCTGTGCGGCGCCATCAGTGTGGAGTTCAATGTGGGGCTTGAACTCATGAACTGTGAGATCATGACCTGAGCTGAAACCAAGAGTTGGACACTCAACTGACTGAGCCACCCAAGTTGAGTCTTGATTGCTGTTTATTTTTTCTCTTTCTTTCTTTCTTTCTTTCTTTCTTTCTTTCTTTCTTTCTCTTTCTTCCTCCTTCCCTCCTTCCTTTCTCTCTCCTCTCCCTTCCCCACCCTCCATCCTTCCTTCCTTTATTTTTTCTCTGATGAGGACAGACTATTTAATCTCCATCAACTCACCCTTATCACTTTAGTTCCTTCTAAGCCTTCCTTTCCAGCCAGGTTCCCACAGCTACATCTGCCCTCAGTCTAACTGTGGCTTGGGCTCTCAGGGAGGCACTAGCTTTGACCGCTTGGTCATCATTTCTTTTAGATTCACAACAGTATTAAATAATAGCATATCCACATTTAATTATGATTCAGCCTTCCTGGCCCTACATCCACAAATTTCTAACGTTTTGAAGGGAAGGAGCGTTTGCTACAAATATGGGCTGTAGGGACAATGTTTTGATCTGCTTTTCATTCCCTATAGTCATAAACACATGTAAAGGGTGGCTACAATGGTTGGGAATGGAGCGTTTGGATAATCTAACATGGTGAAGATAGGGCTCTTCACATGTCTGAGCACACAATATTTTCTGCTTTTTAGTTTCTTTCTTCACAAATATGCCTTTCTTACCCCTTTCTTTTAAACACTGGCACAGGACAACTGGAACTTTTGCTTTGGTTTCATAATTTATGTGGCTGATTTCATAGACTGCTGTGTTTCATGTTATGTAATATTTCTGACAGTTACAAATAATTTTTTTCCCCATTTTTAGGACATGGGACTTTTGTGTTGGTATGTTTGGAAGGGACAAAGAGTAATAATAACATGGGACAATATGATGTAAGAAGGGTATATACTTTCCCTGGTGCAAACTACATACCTCCTCTGTCCCCAGCCCAATGCGATGTTTCTGTCCATGGTCGATATTGAATTCCCTGTCCATGCAGCCTGTGGTTAGCCACTGCTAGATCTTTCTTTCAACTGTGATGCTCCCTGTGGGGTTGGTTGTGGCATGAGGGGGAGTCTTGGTGACTGATAGTTTTGGCACCTTCTGTTTGTTGTAAACTTCAGCTGCCTCAACCCCTTTCCAAGATCATGATACTTTCCTTTGCTCAAGATTTACTTTATG
Organism: Prionailurus viverrinus; assembly: GCF_022837055.1. Lineage (NCBI taxonomy): Eukaryota > Metazoa > Chordata > Mammalia > Carnivora > Felidae > Prionailurus > Prionailurus viverrinus. The sequence continues at coordinate 88,624,378 of NC_062570.1, forward strand.
ATTGATTTTTACTATGGATCCTTGGATATCAGAGATTAGACTGTTTAAGGAATGTATATTGTTATAGTAGGGTGAGACATCCACACTTAATTAACTTCAGACATCAGGACTTGTGTTGTCAGGGTTCCTGTCAATGGAACAATAAACAGAACAATCTCTAAACCTGACAGTGTGATCACACAGCAATATCAGTCATGTTCCAAACACCACCAAAGCAGCCATAAAATCAGGGCCCGTTTTGAAGATAACAGCTGATATTTACTAAACTAGTATCAACTAATTATACAGCAATAAAAAAGTCAAAAACAAATGTTCACTGGCAAGTAATTCCTTACCTCAGGATAATAATATAAGGTAACCTTACAGTCTGTTTTGCTGGACGATCTCGGGGTTTTATAAGTACTAATACGTCATATCTCATAAGATATATAAGAAGTAAGAAAATCATATGGCCATTTCTCGAGGTAGCCTGACTGTTTGTGTTTATATCTTCTTACTTTTGAACTTAGGTCTTTGTATCTTAAATTGTTCACACAAAAAAGTCACTGGTCCAAGGCAAAACTGTGGCGTAGGTAAAATTTGAATTCAATGGCTTCCACTACCTCCTTATCCTCCTTTTCTCTTAGTTCTTGCTACTCCTTCACCCCCACATAAGGCCTAACCTGGGCCCCATTCTGGGTCTCTGTCAATTACTATATAACTTATAATTAAGGTATTACCTGAGGAAATATTTATATAAAACCCCTCCTAGGAATGTGTTTCCTTTTTTTTTCTGGTAAATGTTTACTTTGATATAATATTAAAATTTCAGGAATTTAACAGATCAACTTGTACCAGGAAATTTAACATTGATACAGCGTTATTATTCATATTAAATGTATAGCCTATATTAAATTTTATAAATTATCCCAATAATATTCTTTAAGCCTTTCCCCTCATTCCAGATCCAATCCAGGAACACACTTTATACTTAATTGGCATCCATGAGTCTTCTTTAAATTGAGATAGTTAGTCTTTATCTTTCTTTTTCTTTATATTTTAAAAAGTGCAGACCAATGATTTTATAGAACGTCCTTCAATTTGAGTTTGTCTGATGTTTCCTCATGATTAGACTCAGGTTATACATTTTTGGTAGGAATGCCACAGAAGTGATGTGTTCTTCTTGGCACATCGTATCAGAAGGCTCATGATGGTTGGAATACATTTCTTTTCTAAGGACTCCTAAATATGAGAAAGCTTTCATGTCCTAAAGGAAAATACCTTTAAAAATGAAACAAGAGGGTACAATGTATTTGAACAAGGGCTCTTATCAAATTCCTTGAGGCAAACTGTTACCTACTCTGTTGGTTTGTCATATGGTTTATCCTGGTACTATTAGTTCACTCCTTAATTCATGTATTTGTTGACTCATTTAATCAATGTTGATCAAACACCTACTGAGTGCCAGAAAAATTCCAAGTGCTGATAAACAAAAACAAAACAAAACCCGCCTTCCTCATGAAGCTTCTATTCTAGTGTGGAGAAAACTATATGTTAAATAACTTAAGTCAGTTCTATAGTATGTTAGAAGGTAAGAAGTACCATGGGGAAAATATAAAGCAGGGAAGGTATGATGGCGAACCCTGCAGGAGGCTGTAACCTAAGAGAGGTGATGAAGAAGGCCTTCCTGAGAAGGGAACGTAGTAAACTTCAGGCCCAGAAGCTGAGCAATGTGCCTTCTGTACTTTGAGGAGGCAGATATCAAAAGGGCATTCAGTGAAAGAACTGTACACTTTGAACATTTTATTAGTGAATCATCTATAATTCACCCATCAAGTAGTTGAAATGTCAGAGGCCAGGGAGGAGGAAAGTATTAGTGTCAGCTATTCACTGGTATTTAGAATATTGGGTGGGACAGAACTAGGAAACATGTAATCCCAGCGCAAGTTTCCAGAGAATTAAGCTAGTGCTAAGTAGAATGAGAGAAAGATAAGGCAGGGGACAAAGATGGAAGACTAGGAAGGATAAATGGGGCAAAATTTGAACAACAGCTGGTGGAAAGTAAGCTAGACAATAACATATAATGCATATATTGCATACTATATTTTAAAGTTTTATATTTTAAGAAAGGAAATAGACTTTTGCTTTCAGATTGCACGAAGCAATTGCTTTTTGACACTTGACACCATATGAAGAATTTAGCTTCACGTCACAGTGTCTCAGAATTGAATCTGCTTATTTCCACATATCCTAGATCAGGAGTTTCATGTAAATGATAATACACGTCAATGGAATCTCTTGCCTGGTGGAAAGTGAGTCTTTTAATGAACATATTTTCTCAGGCATATTCACTGAACTAACTTCAAAGTTTGGAGGTCTGACTGCTCCTTACTGTCAAGGTGGAGAGATGTCTAAGGATCTTTCTCCTCTCCTTTCATCCTCACTGCCTCTACAAGCCCCATCTTCTTTGGTTCTCTTTTCACCTCCTTTGGCTACTCCTCAATCCCAGAGGGTTCCCTAGGCCTTGTAATGCTCTTATATCACAACCACTTCCCACTCTTCTTTTCAAAGACACTTGAAATGTTATTTTCTTGTGGCCTTTCTCAATTGTATGGGGTTCACAATTGGTTTACATCAGAAAGCCAGGCCCCTGCAGGTGGGCAGGGGGTGGTACAATGCTTCAGTTGTGTTCTTTCTTCTTCTTCAAATTTTTATTTAAATCCTAGTTTGTTAACATACAGTGCAATATTGGTTTCAGGAGTGGAAGTTAGTGGGTCATCACTTATAACACCCAGTGCTCATCACAACAAGTGCCCTCCTTAATACCCATTACCCGTCTAGCCCATCCTCCTGCCATGTCCCTCCATCAGCCTTCAGTTTGTTCTCTATCATTAAGAGATTCTTATGGTTTATTTCCCTCTCTTTTCCCCTCTCTCATATGTTCAAGTGTTTTTTTTCTCAAATTCCATATATGAGTGAAATCATATGGTATATGGTATTTGTCTTTCTCTGAATGACTTATTTCACTTAGCACAATACACTCTAGCTCCATCCATGTTGTTGCATATGGCAAGATTTCATTCTTTTTGATGGCTGAGTAATATTCCATTGTATTTGTTTGTTTGCGGCGCGCGCGCGCGTGTGTGTGTGTATATACATAGCACATCTTATTTATTCATTCATCAGTCAATGGACATTTAGGCTCTTTCCATTGTTTGGCTATTGTTGCTAATGCTGTTATAAATATTGGGGTGCATGTACTCCTTCAAATCTGTATTTTTTTTTATGCTTTGGGTCATTACCTCATAGTGCAATTGCTGGATTATAGGGTAGTTCTATTTGTAACTTTTTGAGGAGTTTTGAGGAAAACTCCATACTGTTTTCCAAAGTTGCTGCACTGGTTTATATTCCCACCAACAGTGCGAGAGGGTTCCCTGTTCTCCACATCCTCACCGACACCTGTTGTTTCTTGTGTTGTCAATTTTAGCCATTCTGATGGGCATGAGGTGGTATCTCTTCATGGTTTTGATTTGTATTTCCTTGATGATGAGTGACATTGAGCGTCTTTTCATGTGTCTGCTAGTCATCTGGATGTCTTCTTTGGAAAAATGTCTTAATGTTTTCTGCCCGTTTCTTAACTAGATTATTTATTTTTTGGGTGTTGAGTTTGACAAGTTCTTTATAGATTTTGGATACTAACCCTTTATCAGATATGTCATTTGCAAATATATTCTCCTATTGCATAGGCCGCTTTTTAGTTTCGTTGCTTATTTCCTTCACTGTGCAGAAGCTTTTTATCTTGATGAAGTCCCAAAAATTCATTTTTGCTTTTGTTTACCTTGCCTCCAGTGATGTGTCTGGTAAGTAGTTGTTGCAGCCAAGGCCTGTGTTCTCCTTTAGGATTTTGATGTTTTCTTGTCTCACATTTAGGTATTTCATCCATTTTGAATTTATTTTTGGGTATGGTGTAAAAAAGCGGCCCATTTTCCTTCTTCTACGTGTCGCTGTCTAGTTCTCCCAACACCATTTGTTCAAGAGACTGTCTTTTTTCCATTGCATATTCTTTCCTCCTTTGTCAAAGATTAGTTGACCATATAGTTGTGGGCCCATTTCTGGATTTTCTATTCTAGTCCACTGATCTATGTGTCTTTTTTTTTTTTTTTTTTTTTTGGTGCCAGTACCATCCTGTCTTGATGACTAGAACTTTGTAATACAGCTTGAAGTCCAGAATCCTGATGCCTCCAGCTTTGCTTTTCTTTTTCAGGATTGTTTTGGCTATTCAAGGTCTTTTGTGGTTCCATACAAATTTTAGGATTGTTTTTTTCTAGCTCCGAAAAATGCTGGTGGTATTTTGGTAGGGATTGCATTAAATGTGCAGATTGCTTTGGGTAGTATAGACATTGTAACAATATCTGTTCTTCTAGTTCATGAACATGGAATGTATTTCTTTGTATTCTCTTCAATATCTTTCATAAGTGTTCCACAGTTTTCAGAATACAGATCTTGTACCTCTTTGATTAGGTGTATTCCTAGGTATCTTATGGTTTTGGGTACAATTGTAAATGGGATGAATTCCTTGATTTCTTTTGCTGCTGCCTCGTTATTGGTGTGTAGAAATGCAACAGATTTCTGTATGTTGATTTTATATCCTGTGTCTTTGCTGAATTCATGTATTGGTTGTAACAATCTTTAGGTGGAGTCTTTCGGGTTTTCTACATGGAGTATCACGTTGTCTGAAAATAGTGTAAGTTTGACTTCTTTGCCAATTTGGATGCCTTTTTATTTCCTTTTGTTGTCTGATTGCTGAGGCTAAGACAGCAAGACTATGTTAAATAGTAATGGTGAGAGTGGACATCCCTGTCCTGTTCCTGACCATAGAGGAAAAGCTCTCAGTTTTTCCCCATTGAGGGTGATATTAGTTGTGGGTCTTTTGTATATGGCCTTTATGATTTTGAAGTATGGTCCATCTATTCTTTCTTTGGTGAGGGTTTTTATGAAGAATGGATGCTCTATTTTGTCAAATGCTTTTTCTGCATCTATTAAGAGGGTCATATAATTCTTTTATTAATGTGATGTATCATGTTGATTGATTGGTGAATATTGAACCACCCCTGAAGCCCGGGAATAAATCCCATTTGATTGTGGTGAATAATTCTTTTAATGTACTGTTGGATTCAATTTGCTAGTATCTTGTGGAGAATTTTTACATCTATGTTCATCAGGGATATTGGCCTTAATTCTTTTTAGTAGGTTACTTATTTGGTTTTAGAATCAAGGTAATGCTGGCCTTGTAGAAGGAGTTTGGAAGTTTTCTTTCCATTTCTATTTTTCGAAACAATTTGAGAAGAATAGGTGTTAGCTATGCTTTAAATATTTGGTAGAATTCCCCTGGAAAGCCATCTGGCCCTGGACTTGTTTTTTGGGAGCTTTTTAATTAATGATTCCATTTCTTTTCCGGTTATGGGTCTGTTCAAATTTTCTATTTCTTTCTGTTTCAGCTTTGGTAGTTTGTATGTTTCCAGGAATTTGTCCATTTCTTCCAGATTTCCCAGTTTGTTGGCATATAATTTTTCATAATATTCTCTTACAATTGTTTGTATTTCTTTAGTGTTGGTTGTGATCTCTCCTCTTTCATTCATGATTTTATCTATCTGGGTACTTTCTCTTTTCTTTTTGATAAGCCTGGCGAGGCACTTATCAATTTCATTAATTATTTCAAAGAACCAGCTCTTAGTTTCATTGATATGTTCTACTGGGTTTTTTTTTGTTTGTTTCTATATCATTTATTTCTGCTCTAATCTTTATTATTTCCCTTCTTCTGATGAATTCAGGCTTTAGTTGCTGTTCCTTTTCTGTCTCTTTTCGGTGTATGGTTAGGCTGTATATTTGAAACTTTTCTTGCTTCTTGAGGTATTGCAATATACATCCTTCTTAGGACAGACTTTGCTGCATCCCAAAGATTTTGGACTGTCATGTTTTCATTTTCATTTGCTTCCATGTAATTTTTATTTCTTCTTTTATTTCCTGGTTAGACCGTTCATTCTTTAGTAGGATGTTCTTTAGCCTCCATGTATTTGAAGTCTTTCCAATATTGTTTCTTGTAATTGACTTCAAGTTTCAGAGTGTTATTGTCTGAAAGTATGCATGGTATGATCTCAATCTTATTATGCTTATTGAGGGCTGATTTGTGACCCATTTTGTGATCTTTTCTGGAGAATGTTCCATGTGCACTTGAAAAGAATGTGTATTCTGCTGCTTTAGGATAAAATATTCTGAATATATCTGTTAAGTCCATCTGATCTAGTGTGTCATTCAAAGCCATTGTTCCCTTGTTGATTTCCTGCTTAGATGATCTTTGCATTGATATAAGTGAGATGTTAAAGTCCCCTACTATTATTGTAATTTTTTTTTTTTGAGAGAGAGAGAGAGAGAGAGAGAGAGAGAGCACGAGCATGAGTGTGAGTGGGGGAGGGGTGGAGGGAGAGGGAGAGGGAGAATCTTAAGCAGGCTCCATGCTCACCATGAAGCATGAAGTGGGGCTCAATCTCATGACTGTGAGATCATGACCTGAGCCAAAATCAAGAGTCAGATGTTTAACCAACTGAGCCACTTAGGATCCCCCCATTACTGTATTATTATCATTGAGTTTTTTTATGTTTGTGATTAATTTATATATTTGTGTGCTTCAAGTTGGGGGCATGTTTACAATTGTTAGATGTTCTTGATTATGAGGCATTAATTATGATATAATGCCTTTATTCATCTCTTATCACAGTCTTTGTTTTAAAATCTAGTTTGATTGATATAAGTATGGCTACTCTGGCTTTCTTTTGATGTCCATTAGCATAATAGATGGTTCTTCATCCCCTCACTTTCAGTATGCAGGTGTCTTTAGGTCTAAAATGAGTCTCTTGTAGGCAGCATATAGATGGGTTTTTGTTTTGTTTTGTTTTGTTTTTATTTTTTTAGAGAGAGAGAGAGAGAAAGAATAAGTGGGGGAGAAGAGCAGAGAGACAGGGAGAGAGGATTGTAAGCAGGCTCTATACTCAACACAGAGCTTGACATGGGGCTTGATCTCACAACCCTGAAATCAAGACCTGAGCCAAAATCAAGAGTCAGATGTTTAACCAACTGAGCCACCCAGGTCCCCAAGGTGGTTCTTTTTTTTTTTTTTTTTTAATCATCCATTCTGATACCCTATGTCTTTTGATTGGAGCATTTAGTCCATTTATATTCAGAGTGACTACTGATAGATATGAATTTAGTGCCATTGTATTGCCTGCAAAGTTGGGTGTTTCTGGTGATGTTCTCTGTTCCTTTCTGGTCTTTGTTGCTTTTGGTCTTTTTATTCCCCACCCAAAGAGTACCCTTAAATATTTCTTGCAGGACTGGTTTAGTGGTCACAAACTCCTTTAGTTTTTGTTTGTCTAGGATACTCTTTATCTCTTCTTCTATTCTGAATGACAGCCTTGCTGGATAAAGCATCTTGATTGCATATTTTTCCCATTCAGCACATTGAATATATCCTGCCACTCCCTTTTGGCCTGCCAAGTTTCTGTGGACAGATCTGCTGAGAACCTGACCTGTCTTCCCTTGCAGATTAAGGACTTTTTCCCCCTTACTGATTTCAGGATTCTTTCCTTGCCCTTGTATTTTGTGAATTTGACTGTGATACGTCTTGGTGATGGCCAGCTTTTGTTGAATTTAATGGGAGTTCTCTGTGCTTCTTGGGTTTCAATGTCTCCTTCTCCAGATTAGGGAAGTTTTTGCTATAATTTGGTCAAATAAGCCTTTTGCTCCTTTTTCTCTCTCTTCATCTTCTGGGAGTCCTATGATATGAATGTTATTTTGCTTTGAGGAGTCACTGACTTCTCTAAGTCTACCTTCATGATCCAATACCTTTCTTTCCCTCTCCTTTTCAGCTTCATTATTTTCCATAATTTTATCTTCCATATCACTGATTCATTCCTCTGCTTCACCCATCCTCACTGTCATGACATCCATGGGTTTGCATCTCAGTTATAGCATTTTAATTTTGGCCTAACTAGATTTTAGTTTTTATTTGTGCAGTAAGAAATTCTCTAGTGTCTTCTATGCTTTTTTAAAGCCCAGTTAGTATCCTTGCAATTGTTATTTTAAATTATAGTTCAGACACCTTACTTATATCTGTATTGATTAAATCACTGGCCATTACTTCTTCCTGTTCTTTCTTTTGGGGTGAATTCCTATGTATTGTCATTTTGCCCAGGGAAAGAAAAGAAAAAAAAAGGGAAGTTAAATCATAGGTGTGTTTTGGTCTGCTAATTAAAAGAAACTAGATTCAGGGACGCCTGGGTGGCTCAGTTGGTTAAGTGTCTGATTGGCTCAGGTCATGATCTTGCGGTCAGTGAGCTTGAGGCCCGTGTCGGGCTCTGTGCTAACAGCTCAGAGCCTGGAGCCTGCTTCAGATTCTGTGTGTGTCTCTCTCTCTGCCCCTCCCCTGCTCATGCTCTCTCTCTCTCTCTCTCTCAAAAATAAAAAAAAATTTAAAAAATTAAAAAAAAGAAGCTAGATCCAAAAATAAAAAAAATAAATGAAAAAAAATTTAAAGGCAAGAAATCTAGATCCTTAGTGTGTTTTGTCTACTTGTTAAAAGAAGCTAGATCTAAAAAATAAAAAAAAAATAACTAAAAGCAAAAATAAAATAAAATAATGATGAAATGAAAATAAAAAGGAAGTTAGATCCTATTTCCCCTAGAGCTGAAGTTTGCAGCACTCTATAATCGGTAGATTTGATGCATGCCAGCAGTATGCTGGTCTTCTGGGGCAGAGGCCTGTGGTGCTGATTATCAGGCAGACTTGCCTGCTGGAGAGGCAACTGCAGGACGCAGAGGGGTGAGACTTGGTGTAAGCGGTTTGGTACAAGCCACTTGGTGGCTCTGTTTTGCTCCCCGAAGTTGGTCAGTGCTGATGGGCCGGGTGAAAATGGGGTGGCCCTGCTCTCTCATCCCTGGAGCAAGGAGCTCCCACCCACCGATCTTCAGGAAGCCTTCACAGATGAGCAAACAATCACCTCTCTGTGTCCTTGGCTTCCATCAGATCCCCTCCTTCACCCTGCCTGGGTCTGAGGTGTCCGCCTGCCAGGGGCACAGCAATCCTGTGTCTTATCTCAGGTACGTGGCTCAGCTTAAAAACTCCAAATTTTAGAGATCCTGAGGGAGGGTCTCGCTGCACTGTAGCTGTTTGCCAGTTTGTCCCAGAAATTGTGCAACTGTGCAGCAATTCAGAGTTTATGGTAAAGGGCAGCAGGAAGCTGGCAGAAAGTCTCGCTGCCCTCAGCCAGCATCCCCATTCCTATATTAGTGAACAGAGCAGCCCACTGGTGCCCACCGGGTCTTTTGCCCCTGGAGTGCTCATGCCCCCTCTCCCAAATGCCTTCCAAGCAGGGGAAATGCCTCTCCCCTGGCAACCCAGGGTATCCTTAGACCACGCTGCCTGCTGTTGGGTCTCTACCTTCCTTCCCACTGGAGCCCCACCAAGTGCAACCCCGGCGATGGTGTGGACCTCTGAAATGTCAGACTCTGCACTCCACTGTTTATAAAAACCTGTGGTATTCAGCCCCTCTCTTTTTTCCCAGTCAATGGTTTTGGGGAAGAGTTTTTCTTGTGCAATTGCCCCATTGTACTTTCTCTCTCTCTCCCTCTCTGTCTCTCTGTCTCTCTGTCTCTCTCCTCTGTGTGATCAGGGCTTCCTCCCCATCACAACATCCGCAACTCTTCCCTCCACCAAATCAACTCTCTGCAGTTCCTACCTTCCACGATGTGGTGTTTTTTTATTCACCCCAGGTATTCAGTTTTACTCTCAATCCTCAGATCAATTTCTTGGGTGTTCAAAATGATTTTATATTTATCTAGCTGTGTTCAAGGGACGAGGCAAGCATAGGCTCTCCCTACTCCCATGCCATCTTAACGCCTCCTCACTTCAGTTGTATTCTAAGAATGTGGGACACTCACCTCAGATCCTTCTGTATTCCTGCCTGCTTTGTGGCAGGCAGAACAATGTTGAAATTGAGATGTGACCTCCAGAGCCTGGTTTGAATCCTGGCCCCAGCACTAATTAGCTACGTGACTTTAGGAGGTTACTTAGGCTTTCTTTTCTTTCTTTCTTATTCTTATTCTTATTTTTTTTGAGAGAGAGAGAGAGAGAGAGGGAGAGGGAGAATCCCACACAAGGGGCAGAGAGAGTGAGAATGAGAGCGTGAGAGAGAGCAGGGCTCACCTGGGGCTCATGTCTTTACATGGAGCAGGGCTAAAGCTCACCAGAAGCAGGGCTCGAGCTCACCTGAATGGGGCTCGTGCTTACCCAGTGTGGGACTTGAACTCAACAACTGTGAGATCATGACCTGAGTTGAAGTCGGATGCTTAATGACTGAGCCACCCAGGCATCCTAGGAGTTACTTAGTCTTTCTATATCTCAGTGTCATATGTAGAGTGAAGATAATAAGAGTTCATCCTTTATGGGGTTGTTGTAAGGATTAGATAGGTTAACATTGGGAAACATATTTACAGTGGAGACTGGGACATAGTAGGGATGATATACATGCTTACTAAATAAATAAATAAAATAAGTTTGAGGTGATGGCTATGTGGAACAAGGTTTGGTTTAGGGCAGTGTTCTAAATATTCATCACAATGTGAACCCAGAGTTACACCTGCAGTGGTCAGAGGCAGTCTCTTCACTATATAGGGGTGGCTATAATATAATATGCTTCTTGTACAGCTAGGCATGGTCATGTGACCAAATTCCGACCAAGGGAATGTGAGCAGAAATCAAGTGTGCCATTTCTAGGTTGTGCCCTCAAAAGGGACAGATGTGTGCTCCATTTGCTCCTTTGCTTCCCTTCTCATGGTTGGCATGCAGTCATGACCAAGTGAGGGGGGACAACTGCCTTAGACTCAGAGATGAAGGTCTCATTTTTGAGGACGGCTTAGTTGCCTAACCAGTCGTGCCATCTAGGTCTGAGATGTTTTGTGTGAGAGCAATAAACTTTTACATTGTTGAAGCCATGGTATTTGGGGAGGTCCTTTTCATTATGGCTGCTTAGACTATACATACTACAGAAGGTATTGATAGCTAATTGACTAATATCTTATTAATATCTAGAAGCTTCAAAGACTTGGTGGAGGTCACACAGTTTGTAAGAAGCCATAGTGGGATTTAAATCCCACTGCTCTGGTGCTAGAGTTGAGACCTTTAACTGTGCATCATGTTGTTTTGCCCCTTGAAGCCCTGCTGGTCTATGATCTGGGTTTTGGGAAAGAAGATAAGAGAGAGACCCTCCTCTTGGTATACAGCCCCAGCTACAACCAGTAGTTCCACTCAGCATGTATAATTTATAACTATTCACTTCTCCATAGATACATAAGTGTGTGGTCTCAAGCTATACTGAATGCATTGATTTATCTATGAGGATTTGTCATTTTTTTTGAATTGTTGGACTTTAAGAACCCATGTCTGGTTTCTGCATACAGACTTAAGCCCGGAGTCAAGCACAAATACAACACTTAACAGCACATACAAAGGAGGCAGTCAAAATATCTCAAAGACAGCAGCCCTGGAAAACAACTCAAGCCAGGCATAGCAATCCCAGTAGTTAACATGACAGATTTGCACAGGCCATGCAGGATCCCAGATGAGGAGGAAAAGTGGGTGAGCAGCAGAAGTCAAAGCCAGTCTGAGTCAGATACAGAGGCCAGCGTGCTTGGGCAAACTTCGAAAAGGCTGAACTCCAGCCGCAAATGTTTGCTTGCTCTCCCTATACTATTCAAGGTATCACAATACCATCAGTGATGATGTCAGACTTTCGAGAAAGAATGGAAGAAATCTCTTCGGCTTTCTGTGGTCGCAGTGGGGCTAAGATAATGCTTATTCTTGGCACTATACCTAACACCTGTTCATCCTTCAAGGTTCATTTGGCCTTTATTTCTTGAGGAAGCCTCTCACGACCTCTCAAGTTCAGGTTAGGTGACCTTTTCTGATACTGCAGCAGCTGTATTTTCTTCCTCAGAGCACTCTTCACATCATGTTATTTCCTGGCTTTTTGCTTGTTTTTGCCTATCCCCATCTCTTCACTACTATGTTCCCAAAGTCAAGCACACAGAGTGCATAGGAGATTGTAGCCACTCACCAGATGCAATGAATCTCATGGGGTAGGTGGAAATGGCTGAATATAATGCAAGAAGTGTTGTCCTTTCTGAACAAACTAATAAAATATGCAATGTATAGGTACCTAGAATCTAACAACTTATCCATCTTTAAAATTTTATTTCCAGTCCTTACGCTCAGTGCTGGTGAATGTCAACTATTTCAAGTTTTGCAGAAAAAACTGACAGTATGTCACAAGGGACTTCAAATATGCATATGATTTGAACCAAAAATTACTTCTAGAAGTAGGTCCTAAGGAAGTAAGTACAAATACAAATAGAGGAAGGATGTTCACTATACTGTTATTTATAGTAGGAAAAAATTAAATGTTTCCAGTAAGGGAATGTGTAAATAAGGGATCGGTCCTTTGATTGCACATTGTGCAGGCATGAGGGAAAAAAAAAACACACTTTGGAAGAATATTTAAAGACTCAGGAACAATTTCATTCCATAATATTAAGTAAAAGAAACAGGACTTTGGACATGGTTGATGTGCCACGGTGCCAGAGAGGTGGCAACAAGGTGGTGGACAGGGAGTTTGGGGATGTGTGGCAAAAGAGTTTTCCATCAGGAATAAGAAATTTAAACAAAGGATGTGGTGACCTAACCATTTGCTTTCTTTTGCAGGGAGCATTCCTGATGGACAGGCTTTGCATTTCAAGAAAACTGGAGATTCCGCAAAATTACAAGAAAGTGCTACGGTAGGAAAAGAAGGTTCAAACCTCATAGGAATCCCAATTCACAGATGGATGCCTTGATAATCTGAAACATCTCTAGTGAGATGAAGAGGAAAAGCTCAGGAAGCAATTTAGAAAAGCTAATCAGCTTTTGTCAGAAGAGCAAGTTGTTCAGCCATTGCCAGAACTATCTAGCACTGACCAGGCTGTGTCTGAAGAACATTGCAGAGGTGACCAGCTCAGCCAGAACAGCATAGCAAAAGAGTAAACCTCATTACTATTCTAAAAAAAAAAAAAAAAAAAAAAAAAAAAAGAAAGCATCAAATGGAAAAGCAGAAGAAAAACATGAATGAGTACAAGCTAAGTGTGCTGCTAAGAAACAAGAATTTGAGAGTAGAAAACGAGAGAGACAAAGTTCAAAGGCTCTACAAAATGAAAAAAAGTGGAAGCGTTCAAAATGTTGAGCAAAAAGATTAAAAAGGGCCAACCAAACTTGAATTTACAAATGTAGTATCTTTAAAAAAAAATACAAGAAAAAGAACCTGTCAGATATTTTGTCCTTAATCAACAGTTAACCTATCTGCTGTCTATTGAGTTCTTCTGCATATGTCATGTACCTCCAAACAATTAACTGAAGTTATCACCATAAACTGGAACGCTAAGCTACACTAAATATAACATGTCTAAATATTTTTGTTCTTGTAAAGGAAAATTTTCTATATACGATCTACAGAATATACTTTGTTTCTTATTTATTTGCCTGTGAGGAAAGTTGGCCTGAAGAATGGAAAGAGCCTTCTATCTGGGTGACAGGTTTAAGCATGTAATGCTTTTGTATCACATGAAATTTGGGCCAAATCAAATGTTTTGAAAGTTAAAAAAAAAAAAAAATAAGCTTGTGGGCAAAGGCAGCACTACTTTTGTGGTCCTGCAAATTTCCACTGTGGTCTGTTGGGTGGGTAGGATGTCCCGACTCTGGTCCTTCCCCATCAGCCTCTTCACCCCCTTCCCGAACAACTTCACTTCCTGTGTCCAGGCCAGTGAGGAGAGGGCAGGGAGGGCAGGGAGACCCTCCCCCAGTATTAGCGGACCACGTAAGGAGAAGTCCTTCGTGCCATGGTCTTTTGGGGGCAGGGGGTGGCAGTAATCCTTCAGCTTTCATCTCCCTCAGGGGCAAGGTGGTGGAAAAGCACCCAGGCTCTTCTCTGGGCGTGGGGGAAGGGCTCCAGAGTGCCTGCAGTGCCTCCCCGTCTCTGATGGTGTGTCCAGCGCTCAGACTGTTGTCAACTGTTGTTGTTTGTATGAGCAAAATTATCTTTACTAAACAGATTTAATAGTTGGGAAAAAAAGCAGCACACAACAAATTACACGTTCTGTATGATCCGTTATTAATCTCTCTCTCTCTCACACACACAAACATGCACACACACACATTGCATACACAAGAGAACATATTGGTGGGAAAGATATCTATTTATTACTACCTGTGGATAATTGTTTATTTTATATACTATTTTGTATTTCCAAGCCCTCGTTAGGAGGCATACATTACTTTTAAAATCAGAAAAAAAAAGTTAGGGTAATAACAAAATCCAAATTCCTATTTCTGTTTCCTTTTTTCAAACACCCAGATAAATAACATGGAACATGTAGCCTGGAAGAGAAAAAGCACATGGCTTTTTTCTCTCAGGATGTTCCAACTATGGCCATTAACAGACCTCAAAGGAGGTCTGGGCTACTTCCTCTTAAGTAATTGTTTTATTTATTTATTTATTTATTTATTTATTTATTTATTTAAATGTTTATTTTTGAGAGAGAGAGACAGAGTGTGAGCAGGGGAGGGACAGAGAGAGAGAGAGAGAGAGAGAGAGAGAGAGAGAGAATCTGAAGCAGGCTCCAGGCTCTGAGCTGTCAGCACAGAGCCTGATGTGGGGCTCAAACGCATGAACTGCGAGATCATGACCTGAGCTGAAGTTGGACACTTAACCGACTGAGCCACCCAGGGGCCCCAAGTAATTGTTCTTATCAGAGCAGAAGTAATGCATGGAAAAGCAAAATAGGCAAAGTAGAAGGTATGTGCCTGTTTTACACATATAAACCCATATAGAACCATTGTCACTTTCTGCAAATTGGCTTTCCCTCTCCTGTCTGCTCAGGACTAGTCCACAGTGGGTTGAAAACATACACATACCATTCTGTGGCAGTGTTCACTGTCCTTCCCTCACAGGGCGTTCTGGGTTGTGACACATCTCTTCTCTTTTACACTCTTCCTTTTTTCTACCCCTCTCTCTATCCCCAGGTTACTCCACAAGGCTATTGCGAAAAGAATGAAATCAAAATATGTGGAACATTCTCAGTCCCTCAGAGGGTGGGTGGAATTAGAATAGAAATAATTATCTCGGTTTCCATTACTTTTCATGCTGCGCTATATTACATACCCGTCATCCAACAAGACACAGTTCCTCCTCTATTTCAAATACCGATGAAAGAAAATTTGTCAATAAAGGTTCCTAGTTGAGTGCCCAGACTTTTGTCTTCAACATTTACTGTATGGCCTACTTTGTAAGTTTGGTTTTAGATTTGGTGATATCAGGAACAATAACATTATGTTTTGTGCCAGTATATTTTATTTCACTGGGTTCTGAATAATCAGAGAACAGTATTTTCTAAATAACAATTGTATTCAATACCAATGAAAATATTCACGTGTTTGTATTAATAAAATATAAAAATCTGGGGCCAAATTTGTTTACTGAACCAATCATTTGGGATTACCTAGGAGTCAGATAGATTCAGTTTAATGTATTTTTAAACTAGGGCTGTTTTTTAGGAGTGTTTTCACTTAAACTATAATTAGGTTATAGTTGTAAAGCCAATGAATGTAATGCTACCAGTGTAGCTAATATAAATTCATGGCCATTACTTGTAAGCACATACCTTATTTTCATGTACAAGATTTGACATGATCTGAAAGTGTCTTGTCTCTCCATTTCTCGTTCACTGGAAATTCTTTAGGAATCCAAACCAACACTAAACGAAACACAGAGAAAAAAAATAAACAGGACAATGTTCATGTAGAGATCAAGGGTTAACACATGACTCCAGGCCTCTTTTCATTTACTTGGTTGAAATTTATCTCAGTCAACACAGACAACGATTCATTTGATCTTTTCAACATTTATTTATTCAACAAGCCATGAGCCCAGGAGATGAACGGGGCTAGAATCCTGGCTCTATCCTTTAATAGTTGTGTAATCTTGGACAAGTTACTTCTTTAACCTCTCCATGCCTCAGTCTCCTAAACTGTAAAATGAGGATAATATTAGCACCTAACTCATAGGGTTGTTGGGAGGGTGAAGTAAGCAAGTGCACACAAAAATCTTAGAAGACTCTTTGGCATGGAGTAAGCACTCAATAAATTCTAGGTGTGCAGAATACAACACGGAGCAAGATGTGGCCCCTGCCCTCATGGAATTTATACTCTGGTGGCAGTAGGGATGAAGTGGGTAGCAAAAGACACCACACAAATCACACAGCCAATAGCATCTTTGCAGTTGTGTTAGGTGTAATGAAGGAAAAATAACAGGGCACTGAAGATCAGTTTTGGGAGCTGCTCTCTCAATGAACTGCAAAAGTTAAACTTGTAGGACTGAGATTCTTGATATCACACTTTTGTAAAATCAAGAACACCTGCAAGTTCCACTATCCTATATCTACCCATTATATGTAGCTTTATTGGAAAATATCAAATGTAAAAGTTGAGCACCCTGAATTTGAAGATCGTATGCATCAAGGTAATATTTAAAGAGAAATCGCAGCACCTGAAGGGGGAAAACCATTCAATCCATTTGATAACAATGACAAATTAGTCAATAACTCAAGATTTAATTTTCCAATATGGCTCTTTAAAGACATAGAATTATAAAATTCTTAGAGTTTTTCAAAATTCTTTTTTTTTTAAATTTTTTTTCAACGTTTATTTATTTTTGGGACAGAGAGAGACAGAGCATGAACGGGGGAGGGGCAGAGAGAGAGGGAGACACAGAATCGGAAACAGGCTCCAGGCTCTGAGCCATCAGCCCAGAGCCTGACGCAGGGCTCGAACTCACAGACCGCGAGATCATGACCTCGAACTCACAGACCGCGAGATCATGACCTGGCTGAAGTCGGACGCTTAACCGACTGCGCCACCCAGGCGCCCCGAAAATTCTTATTCTTAGAAAGGCAGGATAGCATAGTGGTTCAGGACCCAGGCCCCCAAGGATCTAGGTTCTGACATTTTGCTGGCTTTTAAGCTCCATTAGGTAAGTTCCTCCACCTCTCTTAAGCCTCAGATTCGTCATATTTCAAGCGGGGGATAATAAAACTTTCATCACGAGATTGAAAAATTAAACGATATAGTCTGGCAAACATCTAGCAGCATCTGGCACACAGCAGATAGTCCAAAACTGTGAACTTCTAAGCCGAAAGGGAACCTAAAAGTCTGAACTTCCTTCCTAAGGATTTTAGACCATGAAGACCCTTAAGAACTTGCCAATGTTTCATTTTTTCCGTGGAAATAGTCTGTGATCCAGGAAAACTAATGTGACATTTGAGAAGATTACTGGAATTCATCCCAGGATTTCTGACTTATTAAAATGAGCTGAGATCGTGTTTACGCCTCAAAGCCCCCCCCCGCAGCGCCTAAGCGTTTCCTCAGCAAAACAGGCAGGCCACCAACCGTCGCTTCGCGTGGCAGACTGAAGGATGCTGATAACCGGGGGGGCAAGATTGAGGGCCCCCTAAACGGGACCCAGCCCCGGGTTCACAAATCCCGCCGTTTGGGGGGCGGAAGGGCGGGGCTCCCCCGCTTTTCACACACCTCTCGGGCCTTTCCCAGCCCCCGGGTTGCGTCTCCCTCCCGGAGGCCCAGCGCCTGGCCCCTCTTCTCCCGCCCATATTTGGCTTCCAATCCCATCCTGCCTGGCGCTCGAGCGGCCAATCAGGAGGCGGCCCTCCCTCGGGGGACGGGGCGAGGGGCGGAGCTGAGTGGCGGAGCCTGCGGTCGCCTACTTCAGTCGCGCGGCGGTAGACCGGTTCTCCAGCGGAGGGTGGAGACGCGTCGCCGAGGCTGCCAGCAACGTTCTGCGAAGCCAATCGGACACCATGGCGGACAGCCGGGATCCAGCCAGCGACCAGATGAAGCTCTGGAAGGAGCAGCGGGCCTCGCAGGTATACCCTGCGTCCCTCTAGCCGGCCTGAAGGTTTGCGCAGAGAGCTGGGCGTGGGCAAGTAACGGCCCGGCTTCTCCTGCGCTGCGGTGTGGAGAGGGGCAGTACCACTGATCACGGGCCGGGGTGGGCGCTGCTTGGGCGCTGCTTTCTTGTTTCGAAGGACTGTTCCATTCGTGGGGAGAAGGGGAGAGGTTTCTGGGGCCGGGGACACGCCTGCAGGATTTGTCGTCGGCCGCAGGGCGTGAGTGATTGGCTCCGATTTTTGCAATTCTGCCAGCTGGGACAGAGGTCGCAGCTTGAGGGAGGAATGAAGGCTCGTGGGGAAAGAGGCAGAGAGCCGCAGCAAGAAAGGAAGTGGGGGCGGGGGGGGGGGAGTGGGAACGGGGCTCCAGCCTTGACCTTGATCTGGCAATAACTACAAGCTTCCATATTTGACGTGGGGGCAGGGATCGTGTTTTATCATCTCGATGTCCCCAACACTGCTCACGATACCAGATACTCGGTACGCACTGCATTGAAGGACTAAACACTCCTAACAGCCATTATTCCATTTGCATTTAAAAAACACCATGCCTAACTTTGAGCTAGAAGCGACAGTAGGGATTAATGGCGTTTATTCAGACGTATTCTTTAAGAGCCTGCGTAATCACTGAGCCGAGACAAGGTGTACAAATGCCAGTGAGGCAAGAACTGTAGCATGGAGAAGCTCAAAGTCTAGTCAGGGAGACAACACAGATAAACGAATGATTAACATACAGGGGGCTCTCATGTAGGTTATCTGTAAAGTGTAAAGGGAATGACCGACTTGGCTGGAAAATTTCCCAAAGCACGTGACATCTGAACGAGCGCTGTAACGATGAGAAGGCTTTCAGCTCAATGGTGGTGGGTGAGGCATTCCTGGCCAGTATCCACAGGTGCAGTCTTAAAGAGCATCTTTGAGCAGGTTGGATCAGTTGAGAGTGCATCTGATCCGAGTCTTGTCGTATTGGCCCACAGAGTCTGAGGGACTTGCCTAGTTCGCATGGCAGTTGGTTTATGGCAGAGGACGAGAGCCATGCTTTTTTCTCATCTTAATGTTCTTTCTCAAAAATAGGTTAGTATTCATGAACTGGGGTATTAATGCTAAATGTCCATGGGTTGCTTTATTGTTCCCTGCTCTTGAGAAGGCTGTCTGTCATTCTCCTCTAAGGGCCTGGAACATCTCTCTTCTCATTTTGTCCTTTATTATATGCCAGGAGGGTAGTTCAGTTTTTTATGAGCTCCTAAAGTGAACCAGAGCGACTTAGAGTCTAATTAAGGACAGGCAGCTAGTGGCAGAGTCAAGATTAGAACGTAGCTGGTGGGGCCAGGATTCTCTCCATATCCAGTGGTCACTAAATCCTGGTTCACGCTGAAGTTTTCATGATACTCTGTGAATTGAGAAAAATATGGACTATATAGTGAGTTTTTCATAAGGCACAATTTATTCATTTTTAAAGGACCCCCCCCCCAACCCCCCTTTGTTCTGAGACTAGCTTACCTCTTCATTTGGAGAATCAGTAACTGTTGTTAAGTCATTAAGACCCTACTGGTGATTTTCTCTACATGGTTGCCTATGTGTGAAACATCTGGCTCACAAAAGCACATCTATGATCGGGGGACTCGTAGTCGAAATAGTGCTGTCTCCTCTGCCTGTGGTATGTCCATGCGCTGTGTAGGTGGTCCTGATTGGCAGTCACTTCGATGTCTTGTTGCCCTTCACTCTTAGCTGCTCTGAGTGAAAACTACGTATTTCTTTGAGGTGATCCCCTCTCCTGATCCTCCAAAAGGAATTTTGCATAGGGAGCCTTTACAATTTTCCAGTGCTTTTTGTGGAAAATTTCAAACAGAGCAGTTGAAAGAATTGTGCAGTGTATACTTACGTATTCACCACATTTTGCTACGTATCTTTTATTGTGTTATTCTACCTGTCCATCTCTTTGTTCATCCATTAACCTTCCCCTTTTTGGGGATACATTTCAGATTAGATTTTAGACATCAGTAGACTTTACCCCTAAACACAAAGCCTGCAAATGAACAGAGTTCTGTGTTTGATTGTGTGTTTAAGGTAATACCTATAGTGAAGTGTACAAATATTA
The DNA here is from genome assembly GCF_022837055.1 of Prionailurus viverrinus. Taxonomy (NCBI): domain Eukaryota; kingdom Metazoa; phylum Chordata; class Mammalia; order Carnivora; family Felidae; genus Prionailurus; species Prionailurus viverrinus. Next base: position 88,644,547 of record NC_062570.1, read on the forward strand.
AGTGTACCATTCCAATGTATTTCGATAAACATACACCTGTGAATCCTTTTCCCTCATCAAGACATATAGAAGGTTATTGTCACCCTGGAAAGTTCCTTCATGCTGCTTCCTAGTGATTTATTGCATCCCCTGCAATCTTGCCCCACGCAACCACTGTTTTGACTTTTTTCTTTTTAACCATTGGCTTATGTACTTTTTTGTGTTAACACTTCTTTCGTACAGCAAAAATGTTTTAAGATTTAAAAAAAGAAAAAAAAATGTTTTAAGAGTCATTCATGTTGTTGCATGTATCAGTAGTTTGCTGTTTTTATTACTGAGTAGTATTCCACTAGATGAATACACATCACCATTTGTTTATCCCGTTGCTGGACATGTGAGCTATTTCCAGTGTTGGGGTGTTATAAGTAAAGCTACCTTGAGAAGTCTCATACAAGTATTTTTGTGCACATATGCTTTCATTTCTCTTAGGAAATACCTCGCAGTAGAACTGCTGGGTGATGGGGTAAGTGAATAGTTTATGAGAAACTGCTAAGCCTTTTTTTCCGAAGTGTTTGTACCATTTTACACTTCCGTCAGCAGTGTGTGAGAGTTCCAGTTGCTCTACATCCTGCCAACATCGGCGTTACCAGCTTTTTAATTTCAGCCATTGTTGGGGGGTAGGAAATGATGTCTCTGTGGTTGTAATTTGCATTGTTCTGATGACGAAAGATAGCTGTCTTTTCATGTGCTTAGTGACCATTGGTATGTGTTCTTTTGACATACCTGTTCAAATCTTTTGTCCTTTAAAAATTAGTTTGTTTTTTTTTTAAATTTTTTTTTCAACTTTTTAAATTTATTTTGGGGACAGAGAGAGACAGAGCATGAACGGGGGAGGGGCAGAGAGAGAGGGAGACACAGAATCGGAAACAGGCTCCAGGCTCCGAGCCATCAGCTCAGAGCCTGACGCGGGGCTCGAACTCACGGACCGCGAGATCGTGACCTGGCTGAAGTCGGAGGCTTAACCGACTGCGCCACCCAGGCGCCCCTAAAAATTAGTTTTTAATTGTTGATTCATAGCTCATATTTTAAATCATACGCAAGCTAAGTACTGCAATAATCTCCAAATCTCTAATGGTATAAACACATTAGAGATTTCTTTCTCTCTTACCTGATGAGCTAAAGTGGTTTGAGGTTGAAGAGATGGGGTGAGTACTCTACTGCCACAGTTATTGAATGTTCCAGGCAGAAGGAGTCTCCCCCTTTGACAATACTTGGCTTTAAAGGTTGCCCTGGGCATCACAGTCCAGGCATGGAAGGTTAAGGACATGGAAGAGGGTATGTGGCAAGTTTAGGGACCAGGCTGGAAATGGTGTAGGTCATTTCTACTCACATTCCATTGGCTGTGGTGCCACACCTGTTACATGACCACAGCTAACAGTGAGGGCACCTGGGAAATGCAGTCTACTTCTGTCCGGGTAGCCAACACTACTATTTTTCCGAACCATACATTCCATGTGAAAATCTGGCCATTTCTTAATGATGGGGTGATGGGCAAGCAGATATAATCTTTTTTTAGAGATTATGTCATTTTTACCTTCTGGCATTAAAATATTCTTTCTGTTAGAAAATTATGATAGTAATGGATAGTGTGTGTGTGTGTGTGTGTGTGTGTGTGTGTGTGTATTTTTTTCTCTCTCCGTACTTGGCAAATGCCTCTCTTTAAGTGGGCAGCTCTGTATCAACATCCTCCATTCCGTTCCTTGTTTTTTTAGTTTTTTACTAGACTGTGAGAACTTGAAGTTTTGGAACTACTATAGGAAGGCACCCTGTTATCTCCTCCCTCAAGAACCAGTTGCAGAATGCCAAGCTGGGCGTATCCTCCTTTGGAACCAAAGTGTCAACCAATGTGAAAACAGTTTATTGGGAATCTCTCCTTGTAGTCAGATTTTGTTGCTAAAAAGTGAATTAGAAGCTTTGTAAACCTTAATAAGTGATCACTGAATCAAATGTTATATGTATGACTTGGATTTTCTTAAAAAATCTTTATTTCAGGGCGCCTGGGTGGCTCAGTTGGTTAAGCGTCCGACTTCGGCTCAGGTCATGGTCTTGCGGTTCGTGGGTTCGAACCTGTGTCAGGCTCTGTGCTGGAGCCTACTCTTGTGTCTTCCTCTCCTTCTGCCCCTCCCCCACTCATATTTTCTCTCTCTCTCTCTCTCTCTCTCTCTCTCTCAGAAATAAACATTAAAAAAATCTTTATTTCTCCTTCTCTCAAAATTCACTGAAGGGAAGGAATTGGTTTTCCAGGTATTCCCAGTCACGTTGGATGAGCTTAAATAGGAACATTCTTGCTCACCAATTAGAATATTCTTCCTTTTGGATACTTAGGCTTAATTAGTAGCTTCTGATCCCTTTAAAATTGGAGAATTTGAACAGTTCAAGCTTTACCTTAAAAAAAAATTTTTTTTTTTTAATGTTTATTTATTTTTGACAGAGAGAGAGAGACAGAGCATGAGCAGGGGAGGGGCAGAAAGAGAGGGAGACACAGAATCCGAAGCAGGCTCCAGGCTCTGAGCCGTCAGCACAGAGCCTGACGCAGGTCTTGAACTCACAGACTGCGAGATCATGACCTGGGTCGAAGTCAGATGCTCAACCTACTGAGCCACCCAGGCGCCCCCAAGCTTCATGTTTTTTAAATAGTTCGTTTATTACCTGGGAGAGAGATTGGGTCTTAGTCCATCCATTCCTATCACTGAGTCGTAAGACAGAGCCCATGAGGATTTATGTATCTTTCAGGGTAATTTGATAATACCTACATCGGTATTACACTGCCAGCATTTGGGATGGAGAAGGGGTGATTTACAACTCCTTGTGCACTTGTGCTTTTTTTTTCTTTTGGGAATTACATAGGAGTGAGATGGCGGGGTCATTGTGTGGCAGTGAAAGAGACATGAGAAGTGGAATCAAAATTTCTAAGCTTTCATTTGTTTAGCCAGCATGTAGACCACTCTATATTTTTCTCCAGGTAAGAAAAGAGTGGCTGATGGCAAAAAGTAAAACAAGCAGATCTTTAGTTTTGTTTATTTTATTCTTGGATTTGTTCTTTATTTTCCTCCCGAGTATTGTGACTGCTATGGTTTCTAATAAAAAGAGTCAAGGAATCATTTACATTTGTGGATCAATTATCCTTCATTTTTTGAGCCTTTTGTTACCATTTCCTCTTATTCCCTACTGTTTTGAAAGATTAAAGGACTGGGCCAGTTCTTAGTGCTCCCGTACTTATTTTAGACAGTTACCGAGGCAGAGAAAAACCTTTTGCAATAGCTATTATTTTGTGTATTTTAAAGGTTTTATTATCGATAGGATTATTCTAAATGTTTGCTAATGATTGAAAATCAATAGCAATATTTTGACCATTTCTTAATGGAGACGTTAACAACTCACCAAGAAGAGAGAAAAAAACCATTAGCAACTATCATGACCCTTTTGCTATTACACATACTAATATGAAACAGCAAACAGCCTTGCTTGGAAAACAGACATGTCTCGTTCGGGCGGAGGAGGAGGTGTGTTCAGTGTGTGTGCAAGCAGAGATCCAGCCATGTGACCTTTAAGTTTGACATTTATCTCCCTTGTAAAAGGCAACTTTGTTTCATTTCTTCTTGAATTAAAACTACCCACTAGTTCTCTTTCCTGGGATCCTTGGAATCACTTTTTATTTTCTTTTGTCGTTTGCTCCTCCTCCCTTCCCCCATTCAGTTCAACTCGTGGACAGGCAATTCTTGTTGTGCCTGATAGATCTTACTGTTCCTTGCTCAGGGCATTGTTAGTCTGAGGCCATAAAGGTTGCAGATGTGGTAGCAACGCACTGCTGAAATGGCCTGTTCAGAAGCTTTCAGATACTTTGTTTAGTACCAACAGGATCCCTTTGTGTTCTTTGTTAAGAACACAGTTGGGGGGGCGCCTGGGTGGCGCAGTCGGTTAAGCATCCGACTTCAGCCAGGTCACGATCTTGCGGTCCGTGAGTTCGAGCCCCGCGTCGGGCTCTGGGCTGATGGCTCAGAGCCTGGAGCCTGTTTCTGATTCTGTGTCTCCCTCTCTCTCTCTGCCCTTCCCCCGTTCATGCTCTGTCTCTCTCTGTCCCAAAAATAAATAAACGTTGAAAAAAAAAAAAAAAAAAAAGAACACAGTTGGGATATTGTAATAACATTGTAGGGTGACAGAGCCACACTTACCAAGGTGAGCATTGAGTAATGTATAGAATTATGGAATCAATATGTTGTAGATGTATGTTAATTATACTTAAAAAAAAAACAGCTTGATTTTTTTTCTTACCCTTTTTGGATTTCGCTTTTTCCATGATACGTTATTTAAATTTTTTTTTGAGTGGCAACAGCCTAGGTGGAGGATATAGGATAACTTAGACAATAGTAAAATAAAATGAAAATCGGTCTTGCTTCTTGAACTCAGAATGACCAACTGGCATTGACTTTATACCATGGTGGCTTGACCGTGATGAAGTCAGCTTGCAAAACAAAGTGTATCCCAGTGATGAAGTCCCCACGCCTAGCCCAGAAAGCATAGCTTTCAATCATGAAGGCTATCAGAAACATTTCCTAGTGCTATCAATTCACGTATTTTATGCTTGTGAATCACCCTGGTGTGATGTGGCATTAAGGGGGGACCTTCTGATGTTTGGAATGTTTTAAGGTTAATAAAAAAAAAAAAAAAGCCTATCAGGCTGAGTCAGAAATTTAGGATTAAATAGCCTACATGGTAGTTAGGGTTTTCCACATTTTCTGGTGACGATAAGCCCTCTCTGGGCAGGAGCCAGCATTAACCATCTGGCTGGTTGCCTCGTGTGTGTTTTGTGTACAGGGCTGAGCTCTGCTCTTTGTCTTGACCAAACGGTTTAGGGTGGCAGACGGATTCAATCCGGAGTGTGGTCAGAATGAGCACCCATGTGTTAGGGTGACTGATGCAGCCCTCCCTTTCTCTTCCTTCAACTTCTTCCTTATTTCTTTTATCAGACACTTCTCTTTGATTCTTGATTTAAGAAAACTCTGAAACTTTATATTGCGGAAGATTTCAAACCAGAACTGGAGTAGAGAGGATTGTGTAATGAGTCTCCCAAGTGCCTGTGTCTCCAAAAGATAAGGACTCTTTAAGAATACCATTGTCACATCTAGAAAAGTGAGTAGTAATCGCTTACTGTCCTCAGCCAGTCAGTGTGTTCACTTACCTTGATTGTGCAGAAGAGAGTTTACCTATATACCAGAGAAGACGGTCTCTAGAAAGGCCTACCTGCAAGGGTGGCCCTGGGCTGCAGTCTGGAAGTTGGATTTCAGAACGGCTCCCCCCACCTGAACTGATAAGAGTGGCTGACCATGCCAAAGGGTGCAAACAATGTGGTTTATGTACCGAACACCTGCTTTCCTTCTGGGAGCCAGGGGGCACCTCCACGATCAGCTCCTTATGTAAATCCCTGGGCACTGAGTCTCTCATGAGCTTTCCCACTAGACAGCATTTCACATGTGTTGCTACAACTCGATGGGGGATTAAGCGTGTCCCATGTGACTCCCCTGGGAGAGGACTCTGGAAGCTTGCGCTAGTTTCCTCCGGACTTCACTCCATTGTGCCTTTTCTCCTTGCTAGGGTTTTGCTTTGTATTAAAATGCTATAAAAATTATAGCCCGAGTATGACTAGCTGCGACCCCTCCTAGGGAGTCACCTAGAGGTGGGTGGTCTTTGGGGACCCTTGACATGTCTGTCTGTCTCTTTTAGAATGCTTTGTTCAGAATAAGGTTAACACATTGCATTAATTGGTATGTCTTTTAAGCTCCTCTTTATCTTCTGGTGGTTGTAAACACAGTTTATGGTGGTTTAATGAAGCAGTGAAGGGTCAGGCTTTACAGTCAGATAGGAGTCAGATTATGGTCTGACTGCTTGTGGGCAGGTTACTTCACCTCCCTCCCCCATGGTTTCCCCATTTTAAAAATGGGATAATAATTCTCCCCACCTTGAAGGCTTGTTGAGGATTCATTTATGTAATATATATGTGTAAATTAATGTATGTTGATTACCCAGCACATAGAATGTCTACAGGACATGTGAGCTGTGTTGTTTAAAGAAATGTTATAGTGGTATGGTTAAAAGTTTGGGTTCTTGAGCCAGTTTGCTTGGGTTTAAATTCTGATTCTGACCTTTTCTAGGTGGGTGACTTGGAGGGAGTTGCATAACTTCTCTGTGCCTCAGTTTCCTTTATTGTATGATGGGAATTGTAATAGTCCTTAATTAAGAGAGCTTGTGATAACCCAGGTCGAGTTTGGAACAATGCCTGCTTAGTAAGCTGTTATTACTGTTGTTCTGCGGTTTGAGAATGTCTAATGAGAATGTCTAATGAGAATGAGAATGTCTAATGTCACATGTACATTCCATACCCAAGCCGAAACAAGGAGTCAGTGGGATGAGTAAGTTCCAAGTGTGAATTGGAGATTGTGGCTTGGGAATTTTGGCCAAGAGAGCTTGCTGAGATTTTAACCCCTGTGTTGAATTTACTCCTTGCATGTAGGCAATGAAGATTACCAGGCCTCCCCCTGGGAGAGCAGGATGTGTGCTGAAGGATGTGTGCTGCCTGTGGCCATTGGTTTCTAAAGGGGAAAGGAGTGGGGTCCCTGTGCAGGCCTGGATTCTTTTCCCAAACTGCCCACTCAGGGAAGTCTCTCCCCTTCCATGGAATGGACCAGGAGGCTTGGAGCACTCTGCTATCTCTCCCACTTCCCCAGAGAAATTTGAGGGCCAAGACAGTCTTCGGTCTTCTGCACATGGGTCTGCACATTGTAGGTACTTGATGAACCTTTGTTGAATAAATGTAGTGTTTTAAGCAATAATTTTCTAGAAAATATCGGGCATATTCTGTGTTGGACTCTGAGAATGAGAAGCTGTGTCATTATGACTCCTTTGGGGCTGAAAGTTAGGGAGTGACTGTATTACCAGTCTTTATCTATTAAAAAACAGGAGAATGATATTTAGTGAGTTCTTGGGCCTTCTGTGAGCCGAGGGCACTAATAAGCGGAAACTACATCAATAAAATATTTTATCAGAGAAAGCCAACCTTACTCCTCCCAGGAAAATTTCTTCATTCATAGCTTAACTCCAGCCAAAAGATACAAAGAGCAAAGCCGAAATGGAATTTTACTTTGAGTCCCTACTTTTAATCATGGTGTCAGTTTTTAGCCAAGCCAAAGTACTTCTTTACCAGTTTCTGCAGCAGTTTTCATAACATTTGTCTGAAGGTGTTTGATCACAATTTGAAGTTATGAATTCAAATATTTCTTGTTTATTTCAGGGAGGGGAGACGCAGGGAGAGAGGTAAACTATTGTTGCTTCCTCCTCCTACTTAGGGATAATCTTTCTTGGCCATTTTGGATTGGCCCATAGTTTAATTTAGTCACACGTTGAATCCACAAGCATTTTTTTGTGTACTTGTTGATAACAGCATCGTGTCGGGTATCAGGGATATAGATGTAAAACAAATATACTCTCTAGAGAGGAAAAACAGTGAAGCAGACCGGCAGTTATAAGGATTTTGTTCAGCGGGGTACAAGAAGATGCCCTTGGCCCAGCTCAAGGGATGGTGTAGGGGTGAGAGCAGGAAGAGTGGTTCAGGAGAAGCGTGTATGAATATCAGGAATAATTGGCAGCCAGAAGGATGTAAACACCTGAACAGGTACAAAAGCTGCTTTTCCTGAGAGAGAGAGAGAGCTCTTAGAATTATCCAGCAATTAAAAGCTTTTCTGTCATTAAAATTTCTAGTTCTAAAGTGATCTGAGTTTAAAAACAACAACAACAACAACAACAACAACAACATGATAATAATAATCAGCAAGTTGGAAGAAATCTCTTTGCCCATCCTGTTTCTTATGTGTAACAAGTAAACCTGGGCTCCAACATTGAAATCTGTGTAAAATCAGTCAAAGTCTCTGATCATACATACAGCATCACTCATTACATGGGAATAATAACATGTCTCTCACTGGATTATTGGAGGCTTAAGTGAGGTGACTTATGCAAAGGTAGCTGGGATAAAGCCTTGCATATGGCAGGTGCTCCAGAAATGGTGGTTATAAAGGGAAATTAGGAGTTCTGTGCAGTTCTGTCAACTGCATTGATTCTCTGCCTTTCTTGATTAACTTTGGACTGGAAATGGCCACCCTCCATCCCATTAGCAGAGCAAGCTTAGAGCTTAGAGCTCTAAGCTTGTGATGTTGTTTCTGTTTAGTGTGTGTGAAGAAAGCTGTTAAAAATTAGGGCCTTTGATCTATTAGAGCAAGGAAGAGGGGCTGAGTGCTACACTTGTAACTTTGAAACCCAGGTTTCATTTCTTAGCTTGATCAGTGTTGTGGTGGACATTCTTGCACAGGGTGGGAGGAGGGCCAAAACGCGGGAAAATTCCGCCATTCCTGCTTCCAAGTTTCCATGAGTCTGGGCCATCAGGGGAGACCGTCTCATTCTTCAGTTCTTCACTCAGCCATTCATTCATCCACCTTACTATGCATGTACCTCCTCTGGGCATAGTTTTTATTCTTGAGCCTATCACTCTGACCTGGTCCACAGGAGGGGACATGTGATGTGGTTTTATCGCTTCCATGAGTGATGGAGGGATGTACGTGACACTGACCTGTTTACCTTTCCTTTTCCTGAGCTTCTTTGTATCTCCTGTCATGCTTTCCTCCTTTATGCGATGTCCCCTCTATTTATTTATAGTTTTAGATTTCCTTTAGTGCCATGTTTATATGTTGAAAAGAGCACAGGAAGGTGTGGACAAATTATTTGCTCAGATTCTTATTATTTTAATTGTAGTTCACCCCAAAGCTTTAAGTCAGTGGTTCTTAATCCTGGCTTCACTTAGGAATCACCTGGGGAGCTCAAAGCAATCCTGATGCCCAGGCCTCATCCGGACTAATTATATCAGAAATTTCTAGGTGGATGACCCAGCTGTCAGTATGCATTAAAAAGCTCCCCAGGTGGAGTGCCTGGGTGACTTAGTCGGTTGAGTGTCTGACTCTTGGTTTTAGCTCAGGTCATGATCCCATGATCCCAGGGTTGTGGGATCGAGCTCTGCATCGGGCTTTGTGCTAAGCATGGAGCCTGCTTAAGGCTTAAGATTCTCTCCCTCTGCCCCTCTTCTCTGCTCGCACTCACTCTCTCTAAGACAAAAACAAAAACAACAACTTTGCAGGTGATTCCAGTGACAGCCATAGTTGAAAATCAAGGTTTTAGGTTTCAACTAAAGGTGAACTTGTGCAATTTCTTCCTTTCTTTTTCTGATTCATTTTCTACTTTATTTTTTTTTAAGTTTACTTATTTATTTTGAGAGAGAGAGAGAGCATGCGTGAATGGGGGGGAGGGACAGAGAGAGAGAGAGGGAGAGAGAGAATCCCAAGCAGGCTCTGTGCTGTCAGCGCAGAGTGGGGCTCGGTACCATGAATGATGAGATCATGACCTGAACACAGATCAAGAGTCAGATGCTTAACCGACTGAGCCACCCAGGTGCCCCTCAGTTTCTACTTTAAATTAGTAATAATAATAAAAAGTATATAGTATCCCATGTGTTAGTACATGTGTATCTTCAAAAGAGAGTGTGGCACGATTGGGTGGTATCTGCTGATTAGACCCTTAAACTTTCTTATGTTTGGGAGAGTTTGCAGCTGGATGAGGAAGGGATAGGGTAAGAGAATCTGAATGGATGGCTGCACGTGTGCCATGGTTGTTAGAAAAAGATACCTAAAATGCTTTGCTTTTGTTATCACAGCACGTTCACACAGCCAGTAAAACGTTAGCATGTGTGTGCCTTGTGTGGGGCCCTCATTTGGCATGAACTTAGCATTTTTAATCCATGCATTAACTCTGGGAGGTAGTTGTTTCTTGTCCATTTTACAGGTGAAAAGTTGAGACTCAGAAATAGTAAGTAATATGCTAGTACATACACAGAGCTGGAAGTTGGACCTAGTGCTCACAGTTCCTCCACGGTTCCATGTTGGCCTCTTCCTATTTCCATGTGAATAGAACTCCGGTGGGCAGGGGGGGTATCCTAGTGTGTGTATGAGTCTTGTTTATTAATTCTGCAGATTCCAAGATCTCTCTTATTCAGTGCATTTTCCCAAAGAGCTCATGGTATTTTTATAGTTTTTTAAGTGACCCCTCTCCTCCTCATATCCCCTTGTAGAGAAGAGACAGGTATTGAGTTTATTTTACTACTCAGAGCGGGTGTGTCTCGAGAGCAAAAGTTATCCACTCCATTTCAGGTTTGCGAAAATTCTGTGCATAGAGCTTTTCTGGGCACAGGAAGCTGGTATTGTGGACTTCCATCACTGGACCTTTTTGAGTTGTTCCCCTAGAATGGAGGTGGCTTAGCTCTGCTTCACCCACACATCTCCCCTGGTTTCCCAGAGGCCAGGGGAAGACACTGGAGAGACATTTGTCTCTGGTCAAGAGCAGAGTGTGTGACCATAAAGCAAGATGATGCTAAGAGCTGTGTAGGATCACTAATTAAAACATACTGCTGGTCCCGTCCCAGAGAAGGGACAGCTGAGGGGCTTCCAGTGTAACTGATATTGAAGAATTGGGTGGATTAAAATGAATTCTTAAAAAAAAATGTGTTTTTTTTTAATGTTTCTTTTTGAGAGAGACAGAGACAGAATGTGAGTGGCTTAGGGGCAGAGACAGAATCTGAAGCAGGTTCCAGGCTCCGAGCTGTCAGCACAGAGCCTGACGCGGGGCTCGAACCCACGAACTGTGAGATTATGACCTGAGCTGAAGTTGGACGCCCAACCGACTGAACGACCCAGGCGCCCCTAAAATGAATTCTTTATTACAGTGAAATAACCTGTCCCATTTCAGGGACCTTTGACATCTTTAGCAAGTTAATACTATAATCCATCTTGACCATCAACAGTTTATTTTCAGTGACAATAAAAGCCATTGAATTTTTGGGGGTTTTTTTTGTTTGTTTGTTTTGGAATTGAAAAGAGATAGCTGGTGTATGCTGCTTGAGAGAAATGAGTGCACCATACAGGATGACCCAGTTTCACATCTGTAGCAGTCTTAAAGCATCCGCAAGCATTAGCCAGCATGGCTTCTCCAGAGACCATCTTCTCACTATCACTTGGACATTCAGTGTTGAGCACATATGATCTCTTTAGGGGGGGGTCCCCATCTGGGGGTTTCCAGCCCACCGGTGGCTGTATCTAGAGCAGGGGCCGAGCAAGGTGGCAGGCTAGTGAGCCTTCTTTCCACTCTTCAGAGCGGATTTCTTAGCAGATTGGGGTTGAGATTTTTCAAGGGTTTCCAAGACTGGCCTATACATTTCAGGCAATAGCATATCTTGTAGTATTTCAGCAGTTCAGACAGGAAATTTAAAAAGAGCTGGAGCAGAAGGTATAAAAATTGGAAAGCGGTGTGCCCTCTGGCAGTGTAAATAATGGTTTGATTGTACTGAGTCTCTGCACACTTTTGTGTTCTTTTGTGTTTGTTCACTTAGAAACCTGACGTCCTGACCACCGGGGCCGGTAATCCAATCGGAGACAAACTTAATGTTATCACAGCAGGGCCCCGGGGACCTCTTCTTGTTCAGGATGTGGTTTTCACTGATGAAATGGCTCACTTTGACCGGGAAAGAATTCCTGAGAGAGTCGTGCATGCTAAAGGCGCAGGTGAGAGCTATGTTTATTTGTTGCGAAAGGATTGTTTCATAACACCTGGGTTAAAAATTTACCTTTCACAGGGTTTGGGCTTCTTTAGTAGAAGCAGCAAATCTCCATTCTTGGGAGAAAGGGAAAAAAATGTCCATCAGGAGAGGAGCTCGTAATAAAATGATGGTTATTTCTCTGGATTGAACGTTATATGTAAAATGCTTCATTTTACTAAAAACGAAAGTAATCTTCCTTTTCTTCCATTATGCACTTTAGTGAAGAAATAAAAATATGAAAATAGAGACATGGGCATTCTGGAATTGTAGCTAGATTTAGATGGAGCCCTAATTGGCTACATACTGGGAAGAATGGTGCAAAATTGAGGATAGTTGTGTTAGGGTGGTAGATTTCTGGTGATTTTTCCTTTTTGTCCAAAAGTTGTGAAAACTTTTATCTTGCTTTTATCACAGAAACAAAAGATAGGGTGCTGTTTAGAATAAAGCCAAAAACTCAATTGGACAAGCAAGCTTGATGGGAAGGAAGAAAAAATTTTTCTCCTAGCTGCTTGCTTGGACTCCCGGTTAGAACTTTCTAGTTTTTTTATTTTTTTCTTCCATCCCTCTCCAGCTTTTTCTGTGTGGCTTTTCCATCACGACTTTGGTATGCTGTTCAGTTTGTTGTTTGGCCTGTGGTGTCTTATTTGTGTTTATCCTATTCTTTCTTTCCCTGTATTTTCTCCTCTTCTCCCTGTTCTTCTCTTCATCTCCTAGGTCCTACCTGTACTTCAAGGCCTCCTCAGGCCCTGTGTCCTTGGGTCAGCCTTGACTTGCTACTTCCACCCCCACTCGTCTCTTTTTCTTCTTGGCTCCAGCTGTGTAGCCCTTGGGTTACTGCTGAGTGGTAACAGGACTTTGCATTTTGTCCCCATTCATTTTGTGTTTGGCCATCTATCTCCCCTTCTCCCATCATCTCAGAAGCTCCCAGAAGGCCAGGGCCGAACCATCGGCTTCCCTTGTCACCTAGCTGCCTATTGGGGGCCCAGTGGTCTGTGATGGTCTCACGATGAGGGTTTCTGTGTCTTTCTCATTAGGAGCTTTTGGCTACTTCGAGGTCACTCATGACATTACCAAATACTGCAAAGCAAAGGTGTTTGAGCATATTGGAAAGAGGACTCCCATTGCGGTTCGATTCTCTACTGTCGGTAAGTCCATCTGTTTGGGTGACTGGCACTGCGTAACTCAACCCTGTACCTTATTTTGGGCATTTATAACTTCATTTCAAGAAAAGCATATTAGAAGGTAGGAAAAAAAAAACCACTTCTCCAAATTATACCAGGTTTTTACAGGGGGAAAATTGTTTCGAGCCATGCAGGAAGTTACTTTTAATTCTGTTTGTCGAGGTCTTAGGAAATCACACTTATGCAGAGGCCACCACTGCAATTCTGTGACATTTGGAAAGAACCTTCCCACAAGTGGTTGCCTCAGATGGAAATGTGGAGTAGGAAGCTTATTCAGTAACCACAACAGCCACCCTTTATTGGGAATTAACTCCGTGCCATTCATCATTGGGCACTTTACAGACATTGTCTGTAATCTCATCTGTAGGATCTGCTTTGCAGGGTGGGGCTATTTCTATTTCCAGTGGTTAAGTGATTTTTTTCAGTAGCACGAGTAAGAATTAGATCTATCAACAACATCTTAATACACCACCTGCATGAATAATTCCGTTTCTGTTTCAGTCTGTGTTTGTGCATTTTTAAAATACTGTGGATGCAAAAAATAAATGACGCTAAGAATAAGAATCTATATTTTAACTCAGTTTCTTAATATTAACCTCATAATTTTGACAGCTCACTTATTCTCTTTGTTTACTACCTTAATCTTTACAATTATTTTCTTCCTTTATTTTAATTTAAAATTTAATTACCTGTTTGAACTATGTTATGTTAAGTGGGTAATCTTTTCAGCTTTTACAGTTATGTAAAACTCCTTTTTTTTTTTTTTAATGTTTTTTATTTATTTTTGAGACAGAGAGAGACAGAGCATGAGCAGGGGAGGGGCAGAGAGAGAGGGAAACACAGAATCTGAAGCAGGCTCTGGGCTCTGAGCTGTCTGCACAGAGCCCGACACTGGGCTCGAACTCACAAACTGATCCGAAGTCGGACGCTCAACCGACTGAGCCACCCAGGCGCCCCAAAAACTCTCTCTTCTTAATCTCAATTATTTTGTTTAATTTGGGGACTGAATTGGCTGGCAGGTGGTAGAAATAATGGCTCAGGCACTTAAGTGACTGATTTCCTTCTAGGAAGTGGGTTGGAAAGCATAGATCCTAATGTTTTTTTATGACCTTAGGCTTATGCCTCATTTTTCCCATTTGAACCTTCTAGCTGGAGAGTCGGGCTCAGCTGACACAGTTCGGGACCCTCGTGGGTTTGCAGTGAAATTTTACACAGAGGATGGTAATTGGGATCTTGTTGGAAATAACACTCCCATTTTTTTCATCAGGGATGCCATACTGGTAGGTGATAAAGTATCTTGCACTCTACAAATGTTTGTTGATTTAAATTGGTTTCAGACAATCTGTTTCGACTCTCCTTTGAGGCGAGGCCTTGGGAAAAGCAGAAAGAAGAGAATTTGGGTTGGTTGGATTGCCTTTTAAAGCACATTTTTCTGTATTTAGTATCTTTTTATGAGATCAAGTAACAATTACTGTTGGTCCTCAGTTTGGCATTTCAAGATTCACTGACTTAATGGGAATAGTCCAGTTTTCCATGTAATGGGACTATTCCCATTAAGGCCATGAATGAAAAGAGGCACTTTGTCCTGGGAACATGTAGAGGGTAAATTTTGTTTTAGGGTTCGGCAGTGTGAAATTCTGGGATTATACTATTCAGAATTATCATCCAACAATTATAACAATTATATTGCTTACCTAACAATAGGCAATGTATAATGTAAGACACCATCACTCCGATAAACTTGATTTTTGGATTTTTGTCTCCTTTTCTGTTTAGTTTCCGTCCTTTATCCACAGTCAAAAGAGAAACCCTCAGACGCACCTGAAGGATCCGGACATGGTCTGGGACTTCTGGAGCCTGCGCCCTGAGTCTCTGCATCAGGTGGGGGCTCTCCTTTTTCACTGTATCAGATCATGTCACTGTTAGTTATGCCCCGTAGTGCCATTTCTCCAGTGCTGGTTATCTCACTGCACTTGGTTTCTGACTTTCTTTTTGGGAGGCTTCCTCAGGTTGCTTGATCCTGAAGAGTTTTATAATCTGCATTTGTTCATCTTCCCTCATTCATAGGCCTTAAATGATCTAGAAACATTATCAATTGATATTTCCCAATACTAAGGATTAAAGTCTCTAGTATGAAGTAAAGCTCTTTGTATCAGGGAGAGAAGGGAAAAGTGGTACCAAACACGTTTACTGTTAAAATAGAGTAAAATTTTGAGTAACAAGTTAGCTAGTTTTCAGATTTGCTTTTGCTTTTCTTTATAGAATTTTGAGCCATGAGGCTAATGATTTACATATCATTCTGCTTTAAAATTCTTGTTATTTTGTATAAATGATACTAATGATAACCTTTCCTGTGGGTACTTGGTTAGTGTGTCCCATGTCATTAAGAGATTTTTTGGGAAACTTAGGAATGTGTTAAGAATCTAGGATGTTTTGATTGAAACTGAAAAAATTTAGGCTTTATTTACTTTTCTGTTTCTTAGGTTTCTTTCTTGTTCAGTGATCGAGGGATTCCAGATGGACACAGGCACATGAATGGATATGGATCGCATACTTTCAAGCTGGTTAATGCGAGTGGAGAGGTAGTTTATTGCAAATTCCATTATAAGGTACGTGTTGCCTTTGGGGAAGAGGGGACAAAGCTCTCACCACCCATGTCTCCTTACTTCTCTTGAGGATTGGGCAGAGATCAAGGCCCTTTCCACCTTTCCCTTATGTCCACTCCGAAGGCTGGGAAGTATTGACTCAGTTGATCAGGACCATGACTCTTCTGTTGGCTATGCCCAAACGAACAGGTGTGCGCTGCCCTGTTAGGGGAACCATGTGGGCTCTCTTTGGTCTCTTTCCATGTGGCCGGAGGGTAGGAACACACAGCTGCTGGCAACGGTCAAGCTCTCTTCTCCTTCTGGGGTCCTGGGAGAAATGTGTAAATATTTGGGAAAATACTCATTTCATGCTGGTTCTCTGGGTTAATGTTTCTGGTGCTGGCAGGTGCGTATCCATTCTCCCTGGAGAGGGAAGACCTAAGGTTTTGTTTTGGGCTCAAATGTAAGGAGATAATACAGGCCTTCATGCTATATGAAAGGAGATTTCTACCATGTTTAGCCTAGCTTTCTAGACTTCTTTGTTGGAGTTTAGAGTCAAGCCTTAGCAAACAGTGAAGTATTATGTTGCTTTGCCTTTCCTAGCCCAGAGTCATCGATTTGAGCATAGATACCTTTTGTGGTCCAGGAGGGGACAGTGGCAGAAATGGGGACTTCCTGTCTATAATACCAATCTCACCATTACTCTCAATGTCTGATGCTATCTTTCCAGAAACATTTCTTCTAACTTTTTAACTCCTCCATCCATTTATGTAGCATGTATCAAGGGTATATTCTGAATAGGGAAAAAAGTAAAATCAGTTACGAATGTAAGAAAATAAAAATTCTGTTTTTTTTTTTCATTTACTTTCACACAATCATGTCAAATAACTTTCCTTCAGGGAAAGCTTTGAGAACATTTGAATTAATTGAAGTGTTTAAAGGGCTCTTCTTTCTTACTATGATCTTGGCATTTGTTGCAATAAGCAGTATTCTCAGAGAACTCTAGAAGGTTATTTAAAGAACCTCTGGTTGCCTAAGAACATGTTTCCAAATACTACTGCTAAAATAAGCACAAACAGAAGTGGACTGAGGACAAATGCAGTCTCCCTGTTAATGGTATCTGTCCTAAGATCTGTTATTTCCTTCTGTCCTGTTTTAATCTTTATCTGAACAACTTACGTATGTATATCAAACAGGAAAACTCTCTCCCCTCTTTATACTTATAACTTGGATCTATAATCTTTGGCAAGGAACAGTTTTAAGAAACAGTTGCCCTGCGGGCTTGTAAGTGCCAAGAGGAGAGGTGTAGTGTCACTGGGAGCCAGACTAAGTGATTGTGTCTGGTGCACCGGCATGGTGGTGGCTTTGTAGTTGGACCAGTCTGAATTCAACTCTTCCCTCTTCTAGATAACTGTGACTTGGTCTACTATTATTGAAAGTTCTCTGTGCTCCAGCTTTGTCACTCTAAAATTGGGATAATCATAGCAACTGTCCATGATCCTGCAAGGATTGGGTTGCTTATGGGTCTCTTCAGCAGAGGGCCCTGGGATAGCCTGAGACCTACTTGGATGTATCAGTCTGGATTATTCTGACCTATGGTTAGTCGTTTCTGAGCCCAAGGGAATTCAATTAAAATCAGAAAAGTATTGCAATATTATTGCACAATTTAATGGATTCGCTCTCTGGGTGATCTGCAGACGGTGACCTCCAGTTTTAAATCTGGAAGGTGATTGTACTTCTGGTCTGATAGTAAGAAGAGTTCAGGTCTTGCCACTGGTTAGCGAGACTTGAGATTTCTGTGATAGAAAGAGTTTCAGAGTTCACTTTGCTGAGGAGATCTTTCGAAGCTTGGCTTGTGGGGATCTTCAGAATAAGATATAGGTGGAAATCTGTTGAAGAGCAGTTTGGTATGATAATAGGAACACCGGTGACAGTGACTAACTTATTTGGGTTTTAATGGCTTGCTTGGGAAGTCAGAATATAATTTTGCCTACTCATAGTCAGAATTGGTTCAGAGTGGCTCTACTGAAGTTCTTTTCAGCTGTATGAACTATGATTCTATGATTTTTTTTTTCAACGTTTATTTATTTTTTTGGGGACAGAGAGAGACAGAGCATGAACGGGGGAGGGGCAGAGAGAGAGGGAGACACAGAATCGGAAACAGGCTCCAGGCTCTGAGCCATCAGCCCAGAGCCTGACGCGGGGCTCGAACTCCCGGACCGCGAGATCGTGACCTGGCTGAAGTCGGACGCTTAACCGACTGCGCCACCCAGGCGCCCCTATGATTTCTTTTAAAAAAAAGGAAGACAGTAGAGGTGGAGGGATGCTAGCTGAGCATAATCTCAGTAATTTATTTGAGCTATTATAAAACAGGGAGTTAAAAATTACTTCGTGAAAAAAGATAGTCCTTTTATTAATTTTTTGCTCATTTAAAAATATTTTTTGCTCTTTTTTCTGATTTGAAAAGTAATAGGAGTATAACAATTGAAATAATAGCCACCTGGAAAACAATTTTGATGTTCCTCAAGAAATCAAACATAGAATTACCATATTACCTGGAAACTTTGAAATATGTGCTCAAAAAAATCTACTGAATTGGACACTTTAAAATGGTTAAAGTGGTACATTTTATGTTATGTATATGTTACACCAAAAAGTTTTTGGCTTTTCTGAAGACAGTGTCATGGCATTCTGATTATGGGTGAGACGTTGAAAATCAACTGTATGTTAAGAGTTAAATTAAAAAAATTCAGGGTACAGAAAGGGAAAGAGAGGACTAATTTTAAATATGAAATGTACCTACAGAATCCCTGCACATTTAAAAGAGTGAGGATAACCAAGTGGAATTTCTTGTTGATAAATTCATATTTGGATCAGAGTTGAAGAGTGGAATTGTCACAAGGAAGGTCCAGTGTTTGTGTAGCATTGCTCATCCTCCTCAGTGCATAACTGATTAAAGTTCCGTAACTTTGCCAGTACATTTCAGTGTGAGCTTCTTTCTCTGATTCTGCAGACTGACCAGGGCATCAAAAACCTTTCTGTTGAAGACGCAGCACGACTTTCCCAGGAAGATCCTGACTATGGCCTCCGGGACCTTTTCAATGCCATCGCCACAGGCAACTACCCCTCCTGGACTTTTTACATCCAGGTCATGACGTTCAGTGAGGCAGAAACCTTTCCATTTAATCCATTTGATGTCACCAAGGTGAGTCCGTTGACAACCAAATTGTTTTCTTTTTTAAGTCTCTTTGTGTCTAATTTTACAGATTCCAGTCAAGCATCCATAATGATAGAGAAGTCATGTACAAAATGGCAGTGGTGCCTCTTTGGATTTTGCTGATCTGTGCATCACACTTCTAGTTCCTGTTTGCTGAGTTCATTGAGTTCTTCTGGGTGGCTTGATCTATCGTTATTCGCAGGGAACAGATCTTGAAAAGCTGATGTACTTGTGCCCAGGGAAGATGTCAATATTTACCATTAACTGTTGTGAAAGATTCAACCAATGTACTCAGTTGAAGTTCTTTTCATTTTATTGGATTAAAAAAATCACTATTTTCACTTATTATCGTGGGCTTCATTATATTAGTTTCCTGTAGTTGGTTGTCTGGTAATTGTGAATATGACATTTATTTTTAGGTTTGGCCTCACAGCGACTACCCTCTTATCCCAGTTGGTAAACTGGTTTTAAACCGGAATCCAGTGAATTACTTTGCTGAGGTTGAACAGATGGCATTTGACCCAAGCAACATGCCACCTGGCATCGAGCCCAGCCCTGACAAAATGCTTCAGGTAAACCTGGTGGATTGAGATGTTCAGAGGCAGGAGCACACACATATGCGTGCGTGGGCACACCCACCCACCCACCCACCCACCCACACACACACAGACACACACACAGACACACACAGACACACACACACACACACACACACACACACACACACACTGTGTAATTTGGCCTGACTTTTGTAAATTTTCATCTAGGTCCTTAGTTTCCTCAGTTCCTGTGGGTCTGACTGAAGCATTCGTAGATTATAGTATTATAGTATAAAGCAAATTTCATAGTAAAGTCTTTCAGTATGTTAAGACTTTGACATTTAGTCTCTTAGTTTAAAAGAAGTTACATTAGAAAAACCTCAGCTATCCATAGAGTAAAGCACTCTTTGTTCAGTCTGTAATTGATGGGAGGGAATATTATTAATTGATTATAACACCTTGGTCAGTATAACTTGATTCATTTCCTCTTCCATGGTGATGCTTGAATTTTTCCATCTGTAAAAGGAGACAGAAGATGGTTTTTATGAACTAAATGTCTGTTGCCACTGATTGAAGGCAGTGGGTTAATTTAACCATTTGTCTCAGTAATGTTCCTACTCATTCACTATTGTTTTTTAAATCACTTTCCATTATGCTCTTTCAAGAGTAGAAAGAGTAGGGGAGCCTGGGTGGCTCGTTTGGTTAAGCGTCCGACTCTTGATTTCGACACCTATCATTATGTGTAGGTTCATGGGATTGAACCCAAGGTCAGGCTCTGCCCTGACAGCTCAGAACCTGCTTGGGATTCGCTCTCTCCCTCTCTCTATGCCTCTTCCATCCCCCCGTCCAAAGTAAATAAACATAAAAAAAAGAGTAGAAATAGGGAAAAATATTTTTGGGGGTCCAGAAATCAGTAGGAAAATAATTGGTTTAATAATTAGTGAGTAAATCAATCTCTTGTGTTTTTGGACTCTGACCATGATACAGGGGTTAAAGATCATTGCCCCAGATCAGACCATAGTGACAGATGGATGCTTCTTATATAAGTGTCCAAGTCCAGTTCAGGAGTCACTGTCCATGGAGACAAGCTAAGGTGCCCTGTATTTTTTTTAATAGAACCTTGTTTGATTTGACATTGGGAACATTTGGGACTTTTATAGAAAATAAGTTTTTGTTCGTTTTCAGTTCAATTTAACTACTATAAATTGAATACCTCTGTGTGTGGCAAACTGTCCTGGCTGCTATAACAGATATAAAGACTGAAAATAACTATAATATAAAGTAGAAGGCCCCGTGAATCAGGAGAAATCTTGTCTGTTAGGAGGATGATGACAGAGTTTTGAGAATGAGCTATCATTTGAGATAGCTTTTGAAGAATGGATAGGATTTCAGTTTTCAACAGAGATGAAATGGGGCAGGAGAGAGACCTGAGTATAGATACAATGGTGGACCGTATTTAAACTGTAAGCAGTCACTTTTTCCTGAAGTAGAAGACGTAGGATTGGGTACATGGAACATACGTCAGAGGGGACTTCAGTGCTTAAGTAGAAGTTTGTACAGTTAGACCTTTTAGGAAAAGAAGGTTTCTTCCGTTTTGAGAAATGTGATCTGTGATCAAGTAGCATCGCTCCAGTTGGTGACAGAACAAGAGAGAAGTGAAGGTTAGGGAGGAGAGAAGAAAGGCCAAGCAGAGTGCAGAGGATAGGCAGAAGTGCCTGTGTTGAAAATGGAAAGGAAAGGAAGCCAAGACAGCATGACCCTGGGCCCTCAACCTCCCCGCCTGGAGTTGGAAGGCGGCTGGACCGTGTGAAGGAGGTTAATGGGATTTGTCAAGGCATGAACTTGGCATGGGTAGAGCCAAGACTGCATAGCCTTGGTATTGAGGAAACAGGGTGAGGAGCAAATGTCATCAAAATTCTTTTCACAATCCGTGTCACCATGGGTCTCTGGGACCACAGTGAGACATGGAGACAGTTAACAACACCGAGTCATACAATTAGAAGAGCACTGAAGCATTGGGTGGAGGCCTAGGCCCAGGGGAAAGGACCACAGATCAAACACATGTTCTCTGCAACAAGAAAAAATAAATGTCTAAGCCATTTCATTGAAACTGTTGGGAAGAGAGTCCTGAGAAAAGATGATAAATGCAAACCATGCAATTATATGAGTGAATTGAATTATATGAATGAATCATACAATTTCTATCAGCATTGTGGTTGTGGCAAACATGTATTTTATATTCAATGTGCTGTCTTTACAGTTTTTTAAAAGTGTGTTTAGGGGCGCCTGGGTGGCGCAGTCGGTTAAGCGTCCGACTTCAGCCAGGTCACGATCTCGCGGTCCGTGAGTTCGAGCCCCGCGTCAGGCTCTGAGCTGATGGCTCAGAGCCTGGAGCCTGTTTCCGATTCTGTGTCTCCCTCTCTCTCTGCCCCTACCCCGTTCATGCTCTGTCTCTCTCTGTCCCAAAAATAAATAAACGTTGAAAAAAAAAATTAAAAAAAAAAAAGTGTGTTTAGAAAGTGAAGGGCTTTATGGAGTGGGCGCAGTCAAGATATCAGTCCCTAGCCCGGTTTTTCCACAACTTCTCAAGTCATTGGCTGTGAGTTCTAATGCCTTGGAGCATGTGAGGACACATGTAGGGAAGAACCATGATACTCGTTTAGCCACTTGGTGACCAGTGAGGAAAGGTTTAAAGTAGGTAAGTAACGTAATCGGTGTGGGGCCTTAGGCCCATTCTTGTGGCGGGAGTGTGTAGGACGATACTGTTGGAGGAGGGGCGGGAAGCAGAAAGCCAGTGAGAACTTTGAAATTACTCCAACGGGAGCTGAGGAGTGTCCGAGGGTGGTAGTGGTTGTATGGTAATGGACAGTGGGTTCAGTTACCTTTCAGCAAGGTCACGTTAATAAATTTTCAAGGGTCATCCAAAGTGGTAAGCCAGATCACCCACCGTGAAAAGGACACAGATGCCAGTTAGTTGCCTACGATGTGATACATCTCTGAGAGAAGGAAGTAATATAAGACAGGACGCTAACTTGTTATTTGAGAAAACAAAGGAGTTCTTACCTAGAACAGGTGTGAAAATCTGGAGTTGTTTCGCTGTGTGACGTGGAAGATTAAGAGCTGTTCAGTTAGGGAGAACTCATTTCATAAGGGAAGAAACTTTGCTGTCTTCAGGGGATAGTAGGCAGCGTTTTGTGGTAACCCGGTACGGAGTGTTTTGTGCTACAAAGTTGAGAATGAAGTTTATAGACCCTTCTGTTTTGTTTGTTACTGCACAGCACCAATGCCTGTTTCATTTATAACTGTAGGGCCGCCTTTTTGCCTATCCTGACACCCACCGCCACCGCCTGGGACCCAACTATCTTCAGATACCTGTGAACTGTCCTTTCCGTGCTCGAGTGGCCAACTACCAGCGTGACGGCCCCATGTGCATGGTCGACAATCAGGGTACGCCTAAGACATTCGGCTTGCCCAGGGAGGGCAGAGGGCCCTGCTGAGCGGGGAGAGGGCAGGGGACGCCATGCCAGGCCAGCGGTTTGCCGTGTCCTGCTCTATGGAGAAGACCCAGGGGACCTTCTCCTCTATGAAGCAAGGAAAGTTTATCCGTATACTTTATCTGATAGGTTTTATTGACAGTTCCCATCTCACATTTTTACTTGCTGTCCATCTGATAGTGAAAGGCAGGGAGGAAAATCCTTCACACACTGGCCGTTGTCGAGTAGCATTCAATTTAGGGTTTAGGTTTTAGGGACTCCACATAGTAGATAGTTTATTAAATCGCTAGGACTTAGACTCTTGGAAGTGCAACAGCCAAGAGTTCCTGTTTCTTGTTCCTCTTTGCACTTTGCCGGGGCTGAGGAGGAGCAAATGTAGCTAGAGTTCAGAGGGGATGGGGCAGGTGAGATAAGGGAGACAGAGTAAATCAAGGCATTCTTCCCTTTTCACTAAGGGCATGTAGTTGAATTCATGTAAATCAACTGGTGAGATGAGACTGTAGTGCATCATTTTGTTTTTTGGAACTCATTTTTCAAATTTATGATTTTTTTCTTTTGACTTCTGTTTTTGGTGCCATGTACCAGCAGCCTCTATTTGTGATAACTTGTTCTAATTAGAGACTGTTTAATTAATGTTTTTTTCCTTTTAATATTTTCTAGCTTAATATAGATTTTAATTTTCTTTTTGTTTTCTATTTAGGACACATTTATTTTAGTAATAGGCTGCTTACATTGATCCCTTTAGAAATTTTACTGATGATTTATATTTATATCTATGGCTATAGATGTCTATATTCAAAGATGACTTTTCGGGGCGCCTGGGTGGCGCAGTCGGTTAAGCGTCCGACTTCAGCCAGGTCACGATCTCGCGGTCCGTGAGTTCGAGCCCCGCGTCAGGCTCTGGGCTGATGGCTCGGAGCCTGGAGCCTGTTTCCGATTCTGTGTCTCCCTCTCTCTCTGCCCCTCGCCCGTTCATGCTCTGTCTCTCTCTGTCCCAAAAAATAAATAAACGTTGAAAAAAAAATTAAAAAAAAAAAAAAAAAGATGACTTTTCTATGATAATAATAATACACGTGCCCTAAAGAAAATTTAGAAAACATAAGGGAAAGAAGAGAAGGGAGAAGGAAAACCCACTTACAGCCCCAGCCCTCAGAGACCACAACTGTTGCATTTTGCTATATTTCTTGCTGTATTTTTTTTCTGTGACTATTTTTTATATACTTAAGATTATTTTGTTTATATGATTTTGTGCCTTGCATTTGTTATCATCATGACTAAGCCTTTTCTATGTATTTAACAAGTTTATTTACTCACTAACTGATTATATTAGGTGTTTGCAATACTTCTGCTTTCTGAGGTTTATAGGGCTAATGGGGTGTGTTATTACCCAAAGTAATTATTACTTCCTTGTATCTGTCTTCTGTATTTTTATTCTAAAGTGATTTTTTTTCTTTCATATTCCTCAGTCCTTCTGTTATTGAGACTACCTGTATCAGAGAGGTTCATGTAGATTTCAGAACTTCATTAATTAGTACCTGTTTCATGTTTATCATTCTTGTTTACTATTATAGTGGCACATGTATGAAGAAACTACTTAAGGATACATTTTGACACACCCTTTGCCCAGTTTTAAAAGCCAAGCATTTGGGTTGTGCTCTTGAGTTTTGATGAAAGAGCTTAATTGTTCCCAGTAGTCAAAGACTTGAAGACAACTCCTACTTTGAGTAAAGGTCGGAACTCATTTGGAAATAGAATTTTAAAATTACCCAAACAGGCACATTTCAAAAAGCTGATTCTAAATGCAGAAGACCACTGTAGTGGCTGGTTGTTGGAGCACAACACCTTTGATATAGATGAAGCTCGCCTAGAATGACTTCCAAGGGCTAGTAATTGGGCTCCGTAATAGTATGGTGCCTTCCTTCTTCCTACGTGCACTTGGTACCTTGATCAGTGTCATGTACAGGTGCATCTTGATTATTCACTCTGGATAATCTGTTCTGGCAGTGAGCTGGTTAAAGTTCCAAGCTCAGACTGGTTTGTTCAGAACACTTACTATGTTTCTAGGCCACTCCTATTTAGGCAGCATGTGCTCAGGTAACTCAAGCTTCGGCTAATACCAGTCAAAGCAGGTAGGAAAGTAAATATGCCAAAATGAAAAAGAAAAGCCTTTTCGTTTATTCCAGAAGTTGTAAAATAGGTTTTGATTGCATTTTATCCTTATTTTTTCTAGAAGTCTAGATAAATGAGTGCTGACATGCCTGAAATACCAAATTTTTTTGAAAACCCTTTTTTATTCATCTGTGGAGGGAAGCGAAAGTGAAGCTAGAGCTGAATAAAGTCATAGTCAATAAAGGAAAGAGACTTCGAGAATCTTAAAAACCTTGAAGGAAGGGTGAAGGAGAGCTCTGGAATGGGAAATGGGAAGATGGTGTGTGCTACAGTGGAAGGCACAAAAAAGATCCCCGACACCAGCTCTGCCACTAATTACCACGTGACCATGCGACAGGCAGTTAACAGCTCAGGGCTCCATTTATGTGTCTGTAGATTGAAGGAGCAGAGCAACTTTCAGTTGCTCCCAAGAATTCTGTGATTTGGTGTTTGAATTGAGCTCAAGCCCAAATGCAACTCTCAGATTTGAAATGTGTCTTTGGGTCTCTTCTTCTGTGGGGGCCAGATCAAACCTGTATGAATATATTCGTACTGGTAAGCACCAGAGGATTTTAAAGGTCAGATCCCTTGAAGTGTTCAAGCAACCTTGAGATCTCTTCAGCAAGACCCAGAGTGGGCCCGCCCATGTGAGAGCATTTGGAAGCTGGCATTGTTCTTTAAGAATCTGAGTCCTGCCTGTAGCTAAACAGAAGACCTTAAAAATAATAGGTACATGGCATGCACGTGTATTGTATGTGTATATACGCAGGCATGTGTGTGTACATATGTGTATATGTAATTGCCACTTGAATTATATCTTATCACGTTGACTGTTTTCACACTTACTTCAGTTTTCATCTCCCTAAGTGAATCCGTATGGTTTTTTTTTTTTGAAGGTGGTGCTCCAAATTATTACCCCAATAGCTTCAGTGCCCCCCAGGAACAGCGCTGTGCCATCGAACATAGCAGCCGGTGTTCTCCGGATGTGCAGCGCTTCAACAGTGCCAATGAAGACAATGTCACTCAGGTAATGACTCCTTTGTCAGCTGTGAGAGGCATTAGATCAGTTTCTTGTTAGTGTCTGCATATTTCCCCCTCCTAAAGTGTCTAATATGTCTTAAACTGAATTCATGGAAGACATCCGTAATCATAAATCAGTCCCTTTATTAGATGGAGTTGGAGAGCTGTGTTGCTATGCTCTTTCAGTACAAGGTATGGAGACTCATTTCAGCTCCCCCAAATTTTATTGAAGGGGTTATAGGTGGGGGCCATTGGGGAAACAGTGACACATAAGAATGTAAGAGATGGGCAAATAAAGCAAATAAGTACAACCACATCTAAGAAGATGGGCAGGACAGCCTAGATTTCAGGGGCTAGAACTTGATTCACAATAGCTCTAGGAGCCTCGGTAGCAAAAGTATGCATGTTTCCACCATAGGGCACCCTGTTCATGTTATTCCACTGCTTTCCACCTGTCGTCTTCTGTTTTCTAGAACTGATTTCTTATTCGTACCATGTCCTCCCGAGTTTCTCCTCACCACCTCATAGCTTCTGTTTTAACATTGCTCTGACCATGGCCTAACCTTCTTTATGGCTTCTTTCTCCATGTATCACATTTTTTTTTTTTACCATTTCTCTCTCTCTGTCTCTGTCTCTGTCTCTCTCTCTCTCTCTCTCTGTCTGTCTCTCAATATTTATATATCAGTTTCTGGAGAGAGGAAGTCTGATTGATTTGACTGATCTTTTCACTTCAGGTTGCATCATTGGCCTTTGGCCAACCTACGGTTGACTGCCCTTGGTCAAGTAGCCACCCTCTTTGCAATCCCCTGTGGCTGCCTAAGAGCTGTTCTCTCTGTGGATGCACTGCAAGAGACCCTTTGACTTTATAGAGCAGCCTCCTCATTAACGTGCCCAGTACAACTTATACCTCACACAAAAAAAGAATGAAATTAAAGAGTCTAGTTGCCTTAAGAGCTCTGTTTGGGTCGCTGGTGTTAAACTTAGTGTATAAACTTAGAATAGGACCTATATCTAGTTTCTCAGTTTATAAATGTGGGTTCCAAGTAAAAGATATTGATATACATGAATTTATTCACTGTGGAGATACCTTTATTTGAAAGGCACATATGTGTATACATAGATATGTGTATATAATAAAGAAATTACTTTATAGTAGGATATAAACCACATTTAGATGAAGTTAAACACCTTCTAAAAGCCTTTTGTGGTAACTGCATTATTCTTGGTGAGGCAGGTGTTACCAAGTATATTATAATACAATCCCTGCCTCTCAAAGAATTTTGCCTGCGTGAGGCCTATTCCAGTGTTAAACTAGCTAATACAATGTCTGCAAAAATTAATTTAGATAGTAAGTGGCTTCTAGAGTGAGAGAATATATTTGCATTTCATCTAACTAAAGACTCATGTCCAGAATATGTAAAGAACTTCTACAGAGCAGTGAGAAAAAGACAAATGAATCGAAAATGGGCAAAGACTTGAATAGGTACTTCACAAAAGAGGATGTGCAAATGACTGAAAAACATACGAAAGGTGGTTTATCTCAGTAGTCATCAGGGATATGCAAAATGAAACCACAAAGAGATAGCACTACATATGCTCCAGGACGTCTAGAATTAAAACGACTGCCCATTCCAAGTGTTGAGAGAAGGAGAAACAACTCTAACTCTCCTGTGAGTGTAAATTAGTCCAGCTGTTTCAGAGAACTGTGTATCAGGATCCATTAAAGCTAAACACGTGTGGGTCTTTTCACCTAGTAAAGTACGCTCTTGTGTGGGAACCCAATAGAAATGTGTACATATGAGCACCTGAAGAAACGTACAGGACTGTTCATGTTACCAAATGTTCAACAAGAGCTTGGATAAGCACATTTGGCAAAACACAGTTAAAATATTAGAAGGCGGGGCACCCGGGTGACTCAGTCAGTTGAGCATCTGACTTTGGCTCAGGTCATGATCTCACGGTTCGTGGGTTCGAACACTGTGTCAAGCTCTGTATTAACAGCTCGGAGCCTGGAGCCTGCTTCACATTCTGTCTCCCTTTCTCTCTGCCCCTCTCCTGCTTGCACTCTGTCTCTCTTTCTCTCTCAAAAATAAACATTAAAAAATTCAAAATATATAAATAAAATATTAGCAGTCAAAAGAACTGCCTTTCGGGAGGCAGTTGGAGGGGAAAGAAAGTGACTGGGAAAAGGGACTACAGTGGGCAGATTTCTGAGTGTGAATGATCTGGGTGGTAGTTACATAGTGTGTTCACTTACAAATCATTGAACTTCACACTTATGGTTGGTGCCCTCTACTATAGGCCTATTATACTTCAATTAATAAGCTTACTAAAGAAAAAAATCATTCTCTCACTTTGTATAGACTAGTGAAAATACCAGTTTTCTGGGGGCACCTGGGTGGCTCAGTTGGTTAAGCGTCCGATTTTGGCTCAGGTTATGATCTCGTGGTTCACGAGTTTGAGCCCCATGTTGGGCTCTGTGCTGACAGCTCATAGCCTGGAGCCGGCTTTGGATTCTGTGTCTCTCTCTCCCTCTGCCCCTCCCCTGCTCATGCTATGTCTCTCTTTCTCTCTCAAAGATGAATAAACATTAAAAAAAATGTTTAAAAAAATGTTTAAAGGGAATTTGGTCAAAGGTCTGTGGTTAAAATGTTGGAGCTGATAAAGCTGTTCAGAATCCTTATCTGGCTAATAAATTAGAACAGCCGTCCCATGTGTGGAGTCCGTGCCACCTATAGTGAGCAACTGTAGATGGTGGTTGCGAGCCAGGTGTAAGAACATGCAGATCACAGCACCCTGGAGACTTCTTCAGTTTGACTTCCAAGTCCCAGCCTGCCTTTGACCTGAGTGGTGTGAATGCTGAAGCCAGGCTTAGATGGTAAGGGTTACATACTATTTACATTGCAGTCGTCTTGTCCGCACGATGAGATAGGGGTGCTGTTCATCTCTGTTTGTACATGTACTTTTTAAAAAACTTCTTGGAGCTAGACCAGCCAGATCCTAGGCAAACAAGTTTTTTGTATGGCTTTTATTCAGTGGTGTGTTGATAAATATTAGGAGTTGTGTGCGGGGCGGGCAGGGGAAACCCTGGCTTATAATGCTTGTCAATTTTCTTGATGAAGATATTCCCTGGAGCTGATTTTAAGCTAGCAACATGGTGTCACTGAATCTGTGGCATTGGGATATGATGTTCAGTATTTCCACTGTAGAGATACAGCAGACACAAATAACCTCAGGAGCATAGGTTACATGCATTAATTGGGAAATCATACATTTTGGGAGTTTATTATTTTTTTTACAATTTTTTTTAATGTTTATTTTTGAGAGAAAGAGAGAGAGAGAGACAGAGTGCAAGAAAAGGAGGAGCAGAGAGAGAGGGAGACACAGAATTGGAAGCAGGCTCCCAGCTCTGAGCTGTCAGCACAGAGCCCAGTGCAGGGCTTGAACCCACGAACCGTGGGCTCATGACCTGAGCCGAAGTCGGACACTCAACCGACTGAGCCACCCAGGAACCCAGGAGTTTATTATCTTTGTTTGTAATATAATTTATTTTATAAATAAAGTTTATAATGTAAGTTTATGTAATTGAATTTTTAATAACGGCTATGGTGAACAGGTCACAAAATTTGTAAAAAGCTGACAATATGCCCTCATGAGCAAGCGGGCTCCAGCACACTACTGAAATTGCAGGACCAGATTCCTTTCAGTTTGATGGTGATTGATGGGACACAGGATGCCTTACTTCTACTCATCACACATAGACATGCTAGATTTGAAATTTTTTTTAAAAAGTAGTTGAGCTGACAAGCAAAATTAAATCTCTAGGAATAACAACAGTGTGTGAACATTGAAGGTATATATATTACGGTGTGTAACCAGACCCTATTTATGACTTAAGGGGGTAGGAGTTTAGGCTTCAGGCTCCTTGTGTTGCAGAGAGCTAGAATTGGGCTCTTGACATGGTGAGAGCCAGGAACCGCCAGGAACAAACTATCCACCAGACTGAGGCTGCAGCTTGTGGCGTGTGGGCCCTAGATTTCCTGAGAAATTGGGGGTCCCACTCTTCTGCTCCTCTCCTCTAAGTGAGGTCTCTGTATTCTTGTTCCACTTAGAACCATAAAGAAGCCCTGAAGTGAGAGACAGTGGGTCAGTGAACCCTGCTAGGCTTCTGCAGAGATGGTGAAAATATCACAAGACACCTTCATAACTTGGATACAGTTGGTTGTGCAGAAAACTCCTGTTGGACACGAGTCACAGGGAAAAATTACAGTACATATAGGGAAATCCATCACCCTGAGAAATTGCACATGCAATAGATGGAAAAATCCTGTACATTATAGAATAATCTAAAAGGGCTTTAAAATAAGCATGTATACAGTATTCAAGGAGATGCAGAAAGGAATATGATTTACAAGATAAGAATAGGATGTGAGGAAACAAAAACAAATAGATTTAAGAAAGATCCAAATAGATATTTTTAGAATCAAAAATTACAATTTTTCAAATAAGAATTTAATGGATATGGGGACTCAGTGGATGATTAAGCAATATGTTAGATATAGCTAAAGAGAGAATTAGTGAATTGAGGGAGAGATCTGAGAAAATCCCCATAATGCAGTACTGTGATTGGATTGTCTTCTTATCAAAAGTCAGATTTTTAAACTTTGGTATCAAACGTAAACTTTGCTCAAATTTTTAAACAATGTTTTTATGGCTTGATATTTGATAACATATTTAGAAAAGCTATGAACATTTTGACATTTTATGAATTTGATATTTTGGATAATGGGATTTTTTTAACTTTATAAACATTAATATAAAGTGCATAGAACAGTGCCTGGTACATTATAGGTACTCAATAAATAAGTATCGGTTGATTGAATGAATGAAATAGTAGAATAAAATCATAGCTATTACCTTGAAATGGTTGATTTCAGAAATGAACAAAGTCCATTAGGGCTCCTATACCAATACTAAGCTCCAATTTTCCATTTTAATCTATTGATACTAATTTTAGAGGTGAGCTCAGTAATATAAACAAAATATCATTACTAACATGTATCTTCATAAACATTTTTTTTTCATTTTATTTATTTTAGAGAGAGGGAGTGCAGGGAGGGGCAGAGAGAGAGAGAGAGAGAGAGAGAGAGAGAGAATCCCAAGCAGGCTACCCACTCAGTGTGGAGCCCAATGCGGGGCTCAATCCCATGACCCTGAGATCACAACCTGAGCTGAAATCAAGAGTTGGGCGCTCAACTGACTGAGCCACCCAGGCACCCTGTGTCTTCTCCAAGAAAGCTTGGCTTCTGAAAAACTAAGGATATATATTAATGAATTAGAGTTTTTTTCCTCTGTGGTTCTGGGTGAATTGAACAAAGGTTGTATTGTGCTGAGTTTCTATGTGATGACAGCTTGCACACTTTGGACTTGGCAGTGTTAAGGTGTGGTGGGATTCTTAATTGTAGACTGTATGGTTTTCTGTTCATAAGAGATTTACAAACACTGACGAAGAAGGACGTTATGAAGAAGCAGTTGTGGGCTCTGATCAACTGAATTCTTTCTGCTTTGCTTAAAATAAAACAAAAAAGTGAGGAACTCCACACAAATGACAATTTTAATTAGAACTTTAAATTATCCTTAAATTCTAAGATCGTTTTCATTCTTATGCCAATAAGAAGTCTTACTTTTTCATTTCAAAAGTGGCCCATCGGGTGAGTTTTGTTCATGATAAACTGGTTATTTGATTCTCTGCACTGTGCATTTTCACTGAGCAGGTGCGGACCTTCTATATGAAGGTACTGAATGAAGAGGAGAGGAAACGCCTTTGTGAGAACATTGCTGGCCATCTGAAAGATGCACAACTTTTCATCCAGAAGAAAGCGGTGAGTCACGCTTTGTAAGCCGACGGGTGACATCTGCTGGCCGAAGAGAGTGCAGCTGTGTGAAAGAACCCTTAAAAGGAAGTGTGTCATTTTTATTGTACTTGAGCTAATTGGACTTAAAAAAAAATCAATACTAATCCCCAGCCAACCTCTGATCCTTTTCTCTGTGTTTTATCTCCAGTGAGTATGGTGTATCCATTGATCCATTAGCTCCTTGTCTAGCATGTAATAATTTAGTTGAGTTCTGGTGAATTCTCTCCTATGCTCTTTATTGACTGCAGCCAAATTCTGTTCAAGAGAGTACTGTCCTGTATAAAAATGTGGGTCCTGCCACAATTTTTCTTAGACTTTGGAAGATAAGAAATATAGGAGTGCCTGGGTAGTGCAGTTGTTTGAGTGTCTGACTCTTGATCTTGGCTCAGATCACAATCTCTCATATTTTGTGAGTTCGAGCCCTGCATTGGGCTCTGCACTGATGGTGTGGAGCCTGCTTGGAACTCTCTCCCTCCGTCTTTCTGCCCCTCCCCCGCTTGTGCACATGTTCTCTCTCTCTCTCCCTCTCTCTCTCTCTCAAAATAAAAAAATAAACTTAAAAAATTTAAAAAAAAAGAAGGTGAGAGATACAGATTGCAACTTTATATCGTGAAGCCTGTCTGGGTGTCATGACACTTGACCCTCCTTCAGAAGCAACTAGAAACTTCCATGCTCTCTGGGGAAAACTGAGCTGCTTCCAAAACTCAGGCTGAACTTCTGAGCAGAGGTGCCGTGGTATTTCTGATGGCAGTTCACTGTGCTACACGGAGCCTTTTCACTTGGCAGTTTTCTGGCCAGCCGCAGGGCTAAGCTTCACGTAAATTTAGGCAACCCCAGTTTCCTCGTCTCGTGGTTGCTGCTTTTCTGTTCAAAGGAGCAGCTGGCCGGCAGCTCTCTGGGATGTGTTCAAAGGCCTGGAGACAGGTACCAGCAGGCTGGGCACTTTCTCTGTAGGCAAAGTTCTGTGTCTTTAACTGTCTTTCACAAGTGAGTGTCTGAAAAATAACCCTTTAAATTCCTGAGGCACTATTTAATTATTGCCGCCTGCAGCAGAGAGCTGGACAGTTGCTCTGTGAGATAAGGGGGTACAGGTTTTAGCTCCTCTTACTGATGAGAACGAGTGAGACAGTGTAGAAGTAGCAGAACTGGGCTCGGACCCTTGGCGTTCTTGTCTCACATGTGCCGAAGCTGGGAGGCTTCATGTGGGTTCCTGGTGCCCCACCTCCTGCTGTCTGCTCAGGATCAGCCCCCGGTGAGGAATTCCTGCTTGAAGTATGTGGAGTTGTCCAGCAGGTGCCAGTGTCTTTGTGCACGTCACTTAAAATTCAGGTAGCGTCTGGGCCCATTTCTGTACACGAATCACTGTGACTTGAGCCACTCTGAGGTCAGTTCATCACGTCGTTAGCGCAGCTCACCTCGAATGTGTTTTTCTTATAATGTTCTGTGAGGTAGGCTTAATTATCTCACTCATTTTATGGGGAGTGGACACTGAAGCTCAGAGGAATGACTTATCCAAGGTTGCTCAGCCAGTATGGGCCAGGGTTTTCCCCAGACCCCGCCCCAATCTTACCCTGTGTGGGTAGACCCTGTGTGGTTCTACCCTTCCTTCCTTCCCAACGAGTAAACACTGTGAACCGGACACCGGGGTCTGGCCTGTTAGGGGCTCGGGTAATATTTACATCATTTTCATTTGGTTTCAGGTCAAGAACTTCAGTGATGTCCATTCTGACTATGGCGCCCGCATCCAGGCTCTTTTGGACAAATACAATGCTGAGAAACCAAAGGTGAGCCCAGTGCAGCCTGGAGGTAGAGGAAGGGTATCTAACTACGATTAGACGAGGCGTAGTTTGGTTTCCTTTTACAGTGATTCTTCTCAGGGCCAACTATTAGATTTCCGAAGCTGTCCGGACCCTCATTTGCCACGTAAAGAACTCACTTGCAAAGCCCATACTCTTCATTTTAGCTCTGGACGATATAAGGCAGTTTAGATAAACGAATTCCCAATTGTTATTATTTTAGTGTGAGCACGCATTAAAGCAAAGACGAAAACCATGTTGCTGCCGAGGGAGTTAATTAACCTGCTGGTCTTGTTCTTTTCAAACAGAACGCCATTCACACCTTGATGCAGCATGGGTCTCACTTGGCTGCCAGGGAGAAAGCGAATCTGTGAGAGTCGGCGCCCTGGTCCGGCCCCAGGTTGCTGTTCACCTGTGAAGCAGAGCACGGTGTCTACTCTTTGCTGGATAGAGCCTTCTCCTGTGCTAGGTGTGCAAAGGCAAGCTCATGCCTTTAAAATGATAATCCAGGTTTCTATAGCAAGTAATGCAGCAATGGCTTTTAATGCTGTTCCCCTAGAAGGAAGTGAGGGTTAGGGCTTAACCGGTCATATTAAAGAAAATGTATTTGCTTTGACATTTGGATTATTCACTTAAGATGACTGGAATGAAAGTTTCTAACAGAAAGATGATTTTATTTGATAAAAAAAAAAATCTTGCTGAAGTTAATATGTTTACATATCATCTCATGGCCTTATTAAATAAAAATATGTCTGTGATTATATAAGAAGAAAAGATAATCTGCTCAGAAATTTTAATTTTTCTCAGTTCCCTATAGAAAAAACACATTTAATGCATTGATGTTTTTTGACAATAACTTCAGTGACATCATAGCTTAATGCTTATTCCTGCTTGGAACTGCTCAGCCTTTTTTAAACTTGGGATTACACTTATGCTAATATAGCATTGATTTTACGACAGACTGGTTTGTAATTGTTACATTTTTACAATAAAATAATCTGTACATAAGAATAGAAGAATGGTATTTGATTTCTTTAGGCTCTTTCTGGAATTTGGACTCTTAATCCGAGTATCATGTGTTATCAGATGCTTACCCTTAAAATTGAAAATAAACCAATGTCACAAGGATGCTATTGTTATTTGTTTAAACCAGTAGCCTTCTGAGACACTGGGGACCAGGACTTTTTTTTTCTCTAGGGAAAATAGCAAATTTCCTCAAATTTGAAAATTGCCGAGATCTCTTGTCCATTAGCTCACTTCCTTATCTTTTCTTTCTTTTTTTCTTTGACTCGTCTTTGCCTGTCATACCGAAAATCAAGTAGAGTGCTTTAAAGTACTCAGTGAAAACCTGTTTTCTTTGAAAACCCTTATTCCCTTCATCTCTGATCTTGAAAACCAGTTTGCACTCTGCTCGCAGGAACTCCCTGAGATCTTTCCAATCTTCTAGTTCAAACTTCTTTAACCACCCCCACCCCCTGCCAAATCCTACTCCCTAAATTCTTCCTGTGTGTGTTTTTGAAACTATTACATTTGTCAACATAGAAAGTAAGATTATCCATATGTACCCAGTGATGAATACTTTCAATATGGTGACCTCACTACAGTTGTCTTTCTACAGTACCTAAAAGATAAATATAAGTATATGTATCTTTATGATATAAGATAAAGTCACACAAATTAATATAATTTGTCAGTGGAGAAGGAGTTGATTTGAATATTGGTTATAAACACAGAGATGGAGTTTTTGAGATAATTTCCCGTTTTGGTTTATTCTGTCATCTAGAAATAAGTCAGTAGTTAAAATCACGTGTATTTAACATGTTTCCTGTATATAAAAATCTGACACCTGGAAGTGTCTCCAGTTTTGCTCTGGAGACGTCTTACTGTAATTTTCAAAGATAAATACTGATGAGGTTAACTTCCCCAGTTAGGTTTTCCTTCCTGGGAAGTAATATCTAGTTGTATTCCTTTTAAGTGACATTAAGAGACATCCTTAGAGTTTCTGAGCCAAATTTATAAGGTGACTAAAATTAGTGAGACATGGTGTGTTATCCACCTGTGGATATTTGAATAAGTTGCTTTACCTCTCTGAGCACTAGTTTCCTCATCTCGAAGTGGAGTCAATAATTGTTCTTATCTCCCTAGGGTTGTATGGTGGTTATTCAAAATATTTGACTTTGACCACCACAGCTTTCCAGTTCAGCCCCCTAGGACTGTGTCTTGGTCAGATTTTGCATTGTAACAAACCACTTTAAAATTCAGTGACTTAAGTCAGATATCACCTATGTGTCCAAGTCAGCTAGGGATTGGCTGATCTAGGCTGGGCTCAGCTGGGGCAGCTTGGCGATGTGACTCTGTGTCACATGTCTCTCAGCCTTCTGGGATGCATGGTGATGGCTAGCCCATAGTGATGGCAGAAGTGTAAGAATGCAAGAAAAGGAAACCTCTTTTTCCTTTCTCTGGAAATTGAGATTGCAAGAGTAGAATCCCAATTGCACAAGGGTTTTGAAGCCTTTGTTTGTGCCATGCCCACTGATATTTCATTGGCCGAAGCAAGTCACATGGCTAAGCCCAAAGTCCAAGAGTGAAGAATTGTACTCCACCCCTGGAGGTGGAGTGTGCGTGCGCGCGTGTGTGTGACTGTATCTGAACATTAATTTACCATAGACTCCGCCCCCCACCATTAAGTTCCTCAGCACTACTAGAACATTCAATCAGTTCTCAGTGATCATCACCCTGTTCATGTCCTCACTTCCCTTCTTACTCTGTTTAAATTTTATGTAGTTCTAAATCATAATTATTCCAGAACCCAGCTTTGGTAAGGGACACCTCTCAGTGACTCAGTTCCTGCACTGGAAATGACCATGACTGGAGCAAAACACAGCCCTGTTGGCTGGACTTTTTAAAATTTGACCCCAAACCTCAGGTGGGCCTTCAGCACTGCCTGGAAATCTGTCTTTCCCTCCTCACTAAACTCTCCCACTTGGTTCTTCCTTTCCCTCTGCCTCTCAGCAACTTGTTTCACCAAGGATAGAATAACTTCCTTAGTTTTTCCCCCACCGGAATCTTCCAAACTGCCAGCATCGACATCCACATGCTCCCCTTTCCTTTCTATTGACAGAGGTGAGCTCTGCTCCTACTGAAGGCCAGACCCCTCGTGTGCACTGACCGCATGCCCTCCCTCCTACTCTGGGTTCTCCCTGTGCTCTCGTCCATCACCCCTGTGAGTATGAAAACCTGCTGCTCTAAGTCAAATCGTCTCTTGCCCTCGGAGGGCTCTCCTGTTATTGCCCCCTTCAGTCGGCAGTTCTCCTTTATGGAAAAACATCTTAAAAGAATTGCCTTTCCTTGCTATCCCCTCTGTCTTCTGTCCTCCCTTGAACCTACTCCAATCAGGCTGCCCTTGCCAGGGTCACCAGTGGCTTCCATGCTGCTAAAATCCAGTGGTCCCATTCAGCGATGCCACTTCTGGGTATATGCCCCAAAGAAGTGAAAGCACGGACTTGAAGAGCTGTGTGTACACCCTGTGCTCATAGCAGCGTTATTCACAATGTCCAAAAGATGGGTAGAACCCAAGTTTCCATTGATGGATGAATGAATAAACATAAGTTGGTATATCCAGACAATGGAATATTAGGCTTAAAAAGGAAGGAAATTCCAACACATGCTGCAACATGGATGACCTTTGAAGGCATGATGCAAGAGAAATAAGCCAGCTACAGGACAAATGTGGTATCATTCCACGTATATGAGGTCCCTAGAGGAGTCAGACCCTCTAGACCTAGAGTGGAATGGTGGTTCCCAGGGCTGGGGAAGGGGGAAGTTAGTGTTTAATGGTCATACAGTTTCAGTTTGGGAATAGGAAAAAGTTCTGGAGATGGATGCTGGTGATGGTTGCACAATGCTGTGAATATATTTAATGCCACTGACTTGGGCACTTACCATGATTAACTTATTACATTTTGTGTTTACGTATTTTACCACAATGAAAAACAAAATCCCATGGTCCATCCTCCTTCCTTCTCCCACGTGGTCTCTTAGCAGTGTTTGACACAGTGGATCATTGGAACTTTTTAAAAAAAGATAATAGGGGCGCCTGGGTGGCTCAGTCGGTTAAGCGGCCGACTTCGGCTCAGGTCATGATCTCACGGTCCGTGAGTTCAAGCCCGGTGTCGGCTCTGTGCTGACAGCTCAGAGCCTGGAACCTGTTTCAGATTCTGTGTCTCCCTCTCTCTGACCCTCCCCCATTCATGCTCTGTCTCTCTCTCTCTCTCAAAAATAAATAAACGTTAAAAAAAAATTTTTTTTAGGGGCGCCTGGGTGGCACAGTCGGTTAAGCGTCCGACTTCAGCCAGGTCACGATCTCGCGGTCCGTGAGTTCGAGCCCCGCATCAGGCTCTGGGCTGATGGCTCAGAGCCTGGAGCCTGTTTCAGATTCTGTGTCTCCTTCTCTCTGACCCTCCCCCATTCATGCTCTGTCTCTCTCTGTCTCAAAAATAAAGGTTAAAAATTTTTTTTTTTTAAAAGATAATAGCTTTTTTGAGACATAATTTACATACCGTGAGATTCAGGCAATTAAAGTATACAATTCAGTGGCTTGTAGTATATATATGGAGTTGTATAGTCATCATAATTGATTTTAGGACATTTTTGTGCCCCCCCCCCCCCCCCGCAAAACCCTGTACCGTTAGCAATCACTCACCCTGCCCCGAACTGAACCTTGCCCCAACCCTTGCCATCACCAGTCTACCTGCTGTGAAGAGATGGGCCTGTTCCACACGTTTCATTTAAATGGAGGCCTACGACACACGGTCTTTGTGACTGGCTTCTTTCCCTCAGCATCGTGTTTTCAAGGTTCTTACATGTTGCAGCGTGTACCGTGCTTCATTTCCTTTTATTGCCAAATAATATGCCACTGTATGGATGTGCTGTGTTTTATTTACCCGTTCGTCAGTTGACAGACATGTGGGCGCCTCCACTTGCCGGCTACTCTGAATGATGCTGCGGGGACCGTTTGTGTGCCTGCTTTTGTGCGGACACGTCCTCTTCGGTTCTCACATCCTCACCTTCAAGGGCATTTTCCCTTCAGCTCTGGCACACCGCTGCCTGAAGATCCACTCCCGGTATTTTAAAATCGATGATTTGTTCTCCTGAGAGGAGTACTTGGTCGGGGCTTTTAAGCTCTGGGAGGGAGCTCCTTGTTCTTGTGAAATCCAGTGTCAGAATTTTGATGCAAAAACACATTCATCTTGTATTTCCCTGAGCATGAGCATCGCTCCAATTATCTATGAAGGAAATGAGCTTTAAGACCTTAGCACGTGCGTTTCTGAGAGAAAAGTGGGCAGGCTCTGTGGCCACTTCTTGGCCTCTTAGTTCACGGCACCACAAAGCAGATGGCCGAATTCCACTTTCAGTGAGCTGCTGAGACAAATTGAAGGCTTTAAAGTCCTCAGAGCTTTTAACAACGTGGAAGGTGAGGAGAGGTGAACTCAAAAAGTTCTGTATACTTTTAGATTTTGGACAATTTTCAACAGTCACGAATATACTGAAAGTTTTCTATCCAAAGCTCTACTGTGATTTTTTTTTTTTTTTTTTTTTTTTTTTTTTTTTTTTTTTTTATAAAGCAACCACTTTTCCCTCATTTGACTCTTTGAATTTTGCATTGTCATTTTTAGGGTTTTTTGTTTGTTTGGGTTTGGTTTTGTTTTTTTGCTCTAGTATCGTTTGCTGGCAGTGTGGTATTTTAAGCAGCTTTTCACATTTTCCGTTCTTTAGTGACTTGTGTCACGGAGCTCTATGTTCAAGTAAAGCTCACATTAAAATTTTTTTTTTACATTTTTTTTTTTTTGAGAGATAGAGTGAGACAAAGCGTGAGCAAGGGAGGGGCAGAGAGAGAAGGAGACAGAATCTGAAGCAGGCTCCAGGCTCTGAGCAAGCAGTCAGCACAGAACCGGATGCGGGGCTCGAACCCATGAACTGTGAGATCATGACCTGAGCCGAAGTCAGACGCTCAACCGACTGAGCCACCCAGGCACCCCGTAAAGTTCACATTTTAAAGAGTATAGTGGGTTGAATTAAGTCCTCTAGAAGGATAGCCCGTGTCCCAACTCCAGAAGCTGTGAAGGTGACCTTATTTGAAAGGAGTTTTTGCAGATGTCATTAAGTTAAGGGTCTCAAGATACGATCATCCTGGATTATCCAGATGGTTCCTGAATCCAGAGATGAGTATTCTTCTAAGAGACGAAAGGGGAGAAGGAGGGGCAGGCCACTCGCAGGTGGAGGCAGAGGTTGGAATCTTAGAGCCCTAAGCCAAGGAGGCCTGGAGCCACCAGAAGCAGAATGAGGCAAGGAAGCATTCTTTCCTAGAGTCTAGGGAGGGGGCATGGCTCAGCCAACACCTTGATTTCAGACTTCCAGCCTCCAGAACTGGGAGACAATACATCCCTCCTGTTGTAAGCCACCAAATATGGTCATTTGTCATGGGCAGCCCTAGGAAACTATTGCGAAGAGGATGCTGGTTTAATGATTTTGTAAAGGGAAAACTTCTTGAGTGGCAGAGGGATAAATTATTTTGTTCTGTGAATTGCTTGAGGCCCCCTTCCAGGGCTGGGCAGCATCTCTTAGGTAGCGTGTTACTCCTCCCCCCCCCCCCAGCTCTGACCCCCACCTCAGTCCCCGCCATCTCCCCCTGCCTCAACTTCTTGGTTCTGCTTCTGCCAAACTCTCTGCTGGAAAGTTCCCAGTTCTCTCCCGTCAGCAAATTTCCAATTTTCTGGACAATCTCTTCTTTCAGTGGGACTGTGGGCTTTGATCCGTCCACTGCCATGGCACTTACCTCTTCGGATGGCCAAGACGGAGGTCCCAAGTTCAAAACGTACAAGCATTCTGGGTGTATGGAAACAAACGCCACAATAGGGCGAGAACATAGCTGAATGTCCGGAAGGAGGTATGAAGTGGTGACCAGATGCTCTGCCCAAAGGGGGCAGTTTCTACTTAGCCCCAGGAAATTATTGCCACAAAGCATGGAGAAAACTAGTGTGGCTGGATCTGAGTTTTTAAAAGAAGCTGGGAATCTGGATTTTTCAGTCAATCCCCTGATTTTTAGATAAGGTAACTAATTCAGAGTGAGAGACAAAACCAAACCTCAAAACGAGCAAAAAAAAAAAAGTGTGTGTGTGTGTGTGTATGTGTGTGTGTGCATGCCCGCACGTGGATGGATACCAAACAAACATATCCGTAGGTCCCACTCACCTATGTATTCCATTTTGTTAGGGGAACCTCTGCCTTAGGATGTAGAGGTGGTGGGTAGGGTTACTGCATACATTTCTTGCATCTTCTGGGGCTCTTTACACGTCCCAAACGCTAAGAAACGCAAGTGTCGTCAAAGGTTTCCCAGGTCGCTAATGCTTTGCCGAGTCTGCCTTGTGGAATTTAACGACACAGAGACACTTTAACACGTTAAATATTTTATTCACATTGTTTACAAACTATATCCACCTGGAAAACACGTGAATCCAAAAATAGATTATTTTACAGTAATTCACATTTTTTTAAAACACGTTGCTTTTGAAGTTAAACTCTACGCACGGAGGTCCTCAGCCTGTATCCTGTTTCAGTGCCTTGTCACATGGAAATCCCTGCTCGGGTGGAGTAGCAGTCCTAGGGGCAGGCCACCTCATTGTAGGTCACTAATAGCTCCCCCCCGCCCCCCCCCGCCCCGCCCCGTGAGTAATGAGAAGATGTCAGTGCAGACTCAAACCTGTGAACATTTACTGGTATAAATTCACTCTCGCTACTTTTGTCAAGGAAATGTGTTTTAGAGCTTGAGTACATGCCAGGAAGACAAAACAAAAGAGGCTTATACATTTAATCGGCCATTACAGAGTGGTCAGGGCACTGCCAGTCTATAAAGGTTTAACGCCTTGGCCACTGACGGAATCGACGAGTTATAATTTTGTGGCACTGACAGCTGGAATCAGAAACAGCGGTGATTTGGAAATCGGTACAAGTATCTGTTGATTAACTTGGCTGCCCCCCGCCAGGAGGAGAAGAGAGGGAATAAACTCAGCAGGAGTAAATAATGTGCCTAATTTTAAGGGTGTTGCTCTAGAAAGATGGCCATGGGAGTTTTGCTGAGCGGCCCAAGAGATGCTCTGGTCCAGAAACTTACTATTAACCCATGCTAAATCCAGTCACGTCCCAGCTTGATGGATGAGCTCCTTTACTAATTAAGAAACTTTTCTATGGCATTTGACGTGAACGACTTAAAATCTACAGTATGTTTGTCTCACCCACGTCTCACCCCCTCCCACTATACTAACTGCTTTTCCTTTGTGAGCTGCCACGGTTAAAAATGTGAAAACTTCTGAGCCTTTCGAATGGGAGCCCCGGACGAGTCTCCAGTGGCAGAACTGGATCCTTTCCTCCGAGCAGCACCAATAGCATGGGCTACTGTGTGTCTGCAACTCTTGATTCGGGAAGTAATGTTTCATCAAGGTACTGCGAAAGATCACCCCCTCCTCCCCCTTGGGTAAGGAAAAAAAAAAAGGAATTTCTTAAGAGCTGCTGCCGCTGTCCCCACGCAGATGACAACAACTCTGAATCCAAATGTAAGCTGACAGGTGGAGAAATTTTATCAGCACATTTGCAGGTTGACAACAACAAAAAGACTTTGCAACGTCTCTGGTGATCCGATTGTTGTGGAAGACAGAGATCCGTAAAACCGAGCAGATCATAGCTTGTCTTCCTGCCACCCGTGTGCATTTTTGCCAAATTTGTACACTAGCCTTCGGTCGACTCGCTCCAGAATTCCCGTTTTGTAGTAGTACCTGAGAAAGGCAAGCAGAAGAGGAATGTGGGGGAGGTTCGCACCCCCCGGAAAACAACAGAATACAAACCCTGTCCTTCATTCCTCTTAGGTGAGCAGGCTGGTCTTTGGTTACCCTGGTATTTTCACACCCTGCTATCAGCTTACACTTAAACCTTTCCCAGACATCTTGAAGACTGAGCCTCCCCACTCTCAGTTCAAAGCGCGTTTTGTGTGTGTATGTGTGGGATGGCCTGCACTCAGCATGATCCCCGGGGCCACTGCCAAGAATGCGAAGCACGGCGTTTCCATTTACAAACCATAATCCCACCTGTAACTAAGAACCACAGTGTTGTCTCACGACCTTTCGATTATCCAGGAAAGAGCTGCAAACACAGTTTAATCCTCTGTGGCTGGCCATTTTGTATAACTCTGCCCGAAGGCTCATGGCATTTCATGCTCTCAACTTACCTCAGGGCTCTGCTCAACTTTTCATACGTCATTCTGTCATTTTTCTTCCTTTGTCCCCACATCTTTGCCAGGGCTTCTGATTTTACCACCCGAAAAATACCTTGTTCCCTATCTTCCCATTCCAGAATGCCACAGTTTTCTTCAGGAGATAGAAGCAGGTCTCGCACAAATTCCCATAGATGAGAACTTTGGAGGCCTTTCGAGAAGGAAAAAAAAAAAAGTTACTTAAACATTTTTTAAGGGGCACGTAGGTGGTGGCTCCGTTGGTTGAGTGTCCGACCCCTGATCTCAGCTCAGGTCATGATCCCAGGGTTGTGGGATTGAGCCCCACGTCGGACTCTGTGCTGACAGCGCGGGGCCTGCTTGGAGCCTCTCTTTCCCTCTCTATCTCTCTGGCCCTCCACCCCGCTCATTCTTTTCCTCTCTCTCTCTCAAGATAAATAAATAAACTTAATTTTTTTTTTTAAAATTCTAAGAGAAGTATACAACTTCTCATTAATTTATGAGAATAGCTGCTTCTTTTATGGGGTTATTTTCCATCGTTATGACCCCGTGCTCCACTTGGAACCTGACTGAGCCGTGAAATGTCTGTCTTCTATGAAAGCAATCAGAAAACACACATACGGGGACGCCAAATTTATACTGACTAGAAACACCGTGGCTCACACACTGTCCTCGCTTCGTGGAGCTATGGACTAATTCTTAGGAATTAATTAAATGACAGTCAAATGGGCCGACAGGCATTATGGTTGTACTCAAATCCCATAACCCTACCTCTCTGGGCAGACCAATCCTACGATTTTGTTTTTCATGAAAAGCTGGTATTTCTCTTGTTTTCTTTTCCATTGTGGCTAAGACTGTCTGGAGAGTCCAACCACCTGGGTTTGGGTCCTGAATTCACCTCTTCTAGCTCTGTAATCGTG
The DNA here is from genome assembly GCF_022837055.1 of Prionailurus viverrinus. Lineage (NCBI taxonomy): Eukaryota > Metazoa > Chordata > Mammalia > Carnivora > Felidae > Prionailurus > Prionailurus viverrinus. The sequence goes on from NC_062570.1 coordinate 88,688,367, forward strand.
ATCTCTCTAGTTATCTGTGAAATGGGATAACAGTACCTACCTCCGAGCAGACGTTGGAAGATTACGATTTAATACAGAGTTAGTTCTGCACTGGGTAGATTTTAGGGCCGGGAAAGGCTAACAGAACTGCCAACACCTGGTGTTTTCTCTACTATTGTCCATGAGTACTTCAGAGAGAAAACTCCCCAGTAGACCAGGAGAAATAGACCCTTATTCAGAAATTCAACACGGTTAGAAAATTTCTTTCCTTCCTCATTTTAATTCTTGTAACACGATGTCTAGGTGAAAAGCAATGTGATTTTGATGCCATAAAAGTCAACTTTTCTGGTACCTTCTTCGGGAAACAACTGGTCCCATTCAAACATTTCAATTTGAAAGTGTATTAGAGTGCTTGTCTCATGAGTGGTTATAGGAAATTAGAAATGAGAAATGGCATCTCTACACTTACTCGTTCGACTATGACTGTGACAGTCTTGACTTTTGGTGCCACTGGTTTTCAAACAGTTGGAATCGGCATCTGAAATAGAATGATTTGTAGCAGGAGAAGTCACTCAGAGCTTAAATCACACCAAAATGAGCAACTCTTAACTGGACGCCTCTGTGGCAGCCAAGGCGCTTTGGGGGTACGTAGTAGGTGCGAGGTGTTTGCCTGCAGGAAGCGTTTGTACCCTGACCCGCTGGGTGCCAGGTTCTGGGCTCTGTGCTGGGAACAGGAGAGAACGAGACAGACCTGGTCCCTGTGCAGGTGGAATTTAAGGACCCACAGGCAAGGCAACACACGAGTCAAACAAACAATCCACCTATTTAAGGTGTTGGGAAGGAAGCAAGACATCAGATAGAGAACAAATGGGGGGGGGGAGTGCCCACTTTAGGTGGGGTGGCCAGGGAGGGCCTCCTGTGCAGGAGGGAGCTGTGCAGATGTGAGGAGGTGCGAGAGTGTTCTGGAGGGAGGGAGCAGCATGTGCAGAGACAAGCATGCAGAGAGAACCAGTGAGGCAGGCATCTGTGCCCAGGGGAGGGGCAGACAAGGATGCTGGGGAAGCCGGCTGCTGGCAGAGCCCACAGGGCCTTCCTTACGGGCCATAGTAAGGACTCGGGGTTTTATTCAAAGAGTAAAGTGAAGACTTTGGAGTTTGACAAGATCCACATTTAAAATTGTTTTTTTTATAAATTTTTTTTAACGTTTATTTTTGAGACAGAGAGAGACAGAGCATGAACGGGGGAGGGGCAGAGAGAGAGGGAGACACAGAATTGGAAGCAGGCTCCAGGCTCTGAGCCATCAGCCCAGAGCCCGACGCGGGGCTCGAACTCACAGACTGCGAGATCGTGACCTGAGCTGAAGTCGGACGCTTAACCGACTGAGCCACCCAGGCGCCCCAAGATCCACATTTTAAGAAAATTTCTCTGACTCGGGTGTGCAGAACGGACTGGAAGGGACACTAGCAGGAGCAGAGAGAGACCAGAGCTGATGAATAGCATAAAGCAAGGCAGGAACTCAATACAGAGCTCAATTAGAACTCACGCTGTAAGTAACCGCTTGAGACCCTCACACAGCATCGTTTCAAAGTAGTATATGGTTTACGGAAAAACGAAACAGGTGGTACCAGATCTCACCCACCCACCCCCCGCCTCTCCCCTTGGTCACTTTGCTCCAGCCACACCGGCTTCCTGGCTCTTTCTGAAACTCACGTGCACATTCTACCCCAGGGTCTTTGCACTTGCCCTCCCTCTGCCCTGAGTGCTCTTTCCTTGGATATCCGTGGTTCGGGCCCTCCTCTCCATTGTTGCTCAAAGTCGCCATCTCGGTGGAATCACACACACTCACCCCTACTCAGCATCCTGTATCCACAATCCCTTATTTTATTTTACTTTTTTTTTTTTTTGCCTTAATATTTATCACCATCGAACCTGATCTTTTATTTAGATCTTTTATTTAGAACATCTTTTATTTAGTTCACGCTCTATTCCCATCAGAAGTCAGGGATTTGTGTCTCCAGATGTATTGTCCCCCCGACACCCAGCCCAGGGTCTGGAGTATGATAGATACTCAGTAGGTAGTACTGAGCAACCACTATACCACATGCCATTCTGTACTAAGCATGTGTACTGTGAGTCTAGTAGGTATACTACGCTATAATCACTGGATGAAAGGGTAAGTATGTTGTCAAGGAAAGGAATGGTGTCCTGTGTACCACACTGCTGACCAGGTCAATCTGTCTCAGTGCTACTGGGTCATGTCTCTCCCTGGCTTACCATCCTGCAGCAGCCTCCTCTTGTCTCCAGGATGAAGCCTGCCACGTTAGTCACGCCTTTCACAAACCGACCTCCACCCAGCTCTCTAGCCTTCTGTCTTGCTGATTCCCAACTTCTTCCCTGCTCTTGAGTTAGATAGTCCCAATGCAAATCGGCTTTCTCCTGCCTCAGGGCCTTTGCATAGCTCCCTGCTCCCCACTTCCACCAAACCCACTCTCGCTCTCCAGACCTCTTCAGGAAGTCTTCTCTGAACTTACCCCTGGGTCAGGTCCCCTCTCTGTCTCCTAGCGACTGTGCATGCCTTAGTATCACAGCAGTGGTTGATCTTGTCTCTTTTCTGCTCTACCGTGGAACGCTTGCTAAAAGCCAAGTGCTTGTTAAGTGCTTCACGCAAACTATCTGATTTAATTCCTGCAACCACCTTGTGTGGTACGGTTGCTATGTCCACTTTATGGAGGAAGAAATGGAAGCCCAGAGAGCTGAAGGATTTCATCCCGAGCGGTGGAGGCAGGACTTGAACCCAGGGCAGTTCCGTTCCAAAGCTGACGTTCGGAGCTATTACTCTAGCCTGTCTTTCATTGTAGGTGTTTGACAGACGTTTCCCGACTATGAGCTAAGCTTGTTGAGCGTGCGCTGTGGCCGGGTACTCACCTCACCCACCCTCGTGGTGACCGTCTGTTCCTATCCCCACGTGACACGGAAATAAACGGCGGCGCAGGGGGCTTGGGGAGCACACTGCAGGTCATTGGCTCGTTTGTTCGCGAGTAGTGAGCCACCGCACGCCCACGCCACGAGGTGCTGGAGGCACGGCCCAAAAGAGGTCCAAGTCTCTCCTCTGAGACCTCCGAGTGGGTAGCAACATCTCACCAACAAGCCAATATGGACCATTTTGGCCGGTGATAAACGCTGGGAATATTGAAACGGGGCGGGGGCAGGGAGAGCGGCGCCCCGGATGGTGGCGGGGGGGGGGGGGGGGGGGGGAGGGGGGGGGCGCACGGGGCAGGTCACGTGCCTGGCCAGCGCCGGAGCAGGCCGACCTCAGAGCCCTAAGCTCCAGCAGCCCCAGTGCATGTCCACTGGAGCAAACAATGAGGTGCACGCATGCCTTCAGCCTTCAGGGTCCCTGGGCCTCTTCACCCTTTCAGATGCTACAGCCTGGAATTGCACTGATGTGGAAAAACAGGCCCACGCACACGGGCAGGTATGTGCAAACCACAAGTGAATGCCCGGGCAAGGTCAGCGGAGAACGGGGACAGCTGCCAGGTGGAGAGACGTGAAAGCAGGTGAGCAGGACAGACAGCTGGCCGACTGCGACAAGAAAGACCGCTGCCCTTCTGTCCCCTCGGAGGCCATGCTGCATGCACAGCGTCCCCCACGGGGCAGACCTGTTGTTGGGTTAATTTAATCTTTTAAGAAGAGAGAAAGCAACTGGAGTGGTGAAAATAGACGAAGGTGAATTACTAACCCGTGAAGAGACAATAAGCTTTCGCTGAAATGCCAAAACGGCAAGAAGAGGGAGGGGAAAAGTCGCCCTTTTAATTTTTATGATTTCTTCCATGTGTTGCAGATGAGGGGTATTCGGCTGGCTGGGGTGAACACAGGATAGGTCAGTGTGAAACGGGGTTATGTGGACTGTGGGAGCCTCTCCTTGTGGGTCTTGCCAGACATAACTCTGTTTTATCTGCCCCCAGTCCTCACTGGGGGCTTTGAAGCCACTCACGGGTCCCCTAGACTGGAAGCCTGGCTTGGCAGGGTGGCAGTGGGGGGCCATGGGGGCAGAGGTGCTGTGGCCATCAATGAGATGGCCAGGCAGAGGCAGGTTTCCAAGTCAAAGCCTCCACTGATGCCAGCCGGAGGCCACAGCACCCCCACGAACCCGCTGTATTTCTTTGCCAGTGGTATTCTGGGGGACACTTCTCCCTGTCTCAGAACTATCTTTATCTCAAATGTGTCCCCGCAGCTAGGCTGTGCCAGTGTGGGGTGACTGGGGCGTGGCCTCGGTTCTCTGCTGTCTCTGGACAGCCTTGAGGCTGGAGACTGTTAAAATGTGGCCAAAGGATATATTCTCAGTCATTGACTGAAGTCCAGAAGCCAATATGGGGCAGGGGAGGCAGAGTTTCCAAAAGCAGCTCATCACATCCCCACGACGTGAGCGGTGCCATAGAGCCCAGTCTCCGTGTCAGGAGGAGAGGCTCTGAGCCTAGAACCCAGGCCTTCAGGCTTTGTTTTCTGGCATTTCTGCAGTGGGGGGTGGGAGGGGCTGGGGCGTGTCACTTGGGCCAGTCCAACAGTTTCAGAGCTTGTTGGGCCTGGGTCCCTTCAGCAGGTACTAAGTTGAAAATCATCTCGTTCTCTGGATCACTGCAGAGCTGGGCCCAGACCCAGAAGATTCTTGAGCCTTGGGTCTCAGCTGAGGGGGCAACAGAATGAAGAGAAGGGTCTAGGCGCTTGTGCACATATGCATGTGTGTGTGTGTGTGTGTGTGTGTGTGTGTGTGTGTGTGTTTGGTGAATGGCATAGCGTATACAAGAACAGACTTTGAGAAAATGAATTGGAATCCCATCTTATTTGCAAGTTATTGCTCTTCTGATTTCCTCAGGTGTGAATGGGAGTAACAAAACCACCTGTTTGAGTTTTAATGAAGATTAAATGGGCTAAAAGTATGTGCAATACTCTTCCTGGCACCGCTCTGGGCACGTGTTTCACGGATGCCAATGAGTGATGTTAATCTTCACCGAAGACTCATGGGAACATTACCTGAAGCCTCCGGGATGCCAGTTGTCTTGGTTGGCCAAGTCCTTGGCCTCTGGCTGGCACAGCTCATTTCTCGGGTGGATGGTGTCTAAGATCGTGAAACATCACCTGGGCCGTGAGCATCATGATCATATGTCCTGGACTTTCTAGAACAGGCTCCTTATATGATCTGTTCCTACTAAACTGTACATTAGGGTTTCTGGTTGGGGAAATCTGTGAGAGAGCCAGGGGCCCAGGGGGAAGGCTGTGGTTTCCTGGCTGTAGCCGTGGAGGCTGCGACTCGGCAAAGCTGTGGTGCTCATTTTCGGTTGTACTCACCAGACCACATGACCCTGAGTTCAGTCTAGAACTTGTGCCTCCCTGATTGCAGCAGGCTGGGCAGGGCATGCACTGGGAGCGCTTGTCTCCATGGGTGCGTGTGCCAGAGACGCCAGCTCAGAGTCCTTGTCTTATCTGCCTCCAGAAACTTCTCTCTGTCCCTCCCGTCACCTGGTCTGGGCCACCATCACCATCACTCTCCTCCTGGACAGTGGCCTCCTGGCTGTCCTCCTTCCTGACCTAGACACCGCAGTCTGGGGGATCTTCTTAAAATGCAGATGGGATCTTACTGTTTCCTGCATTAGTGGCTTTCCAGCCTGCTCAGAATGACATCCAGACTCAAGAGCTGTACATGACCTGCCTCTGCCCTGCTCTTGGCCTCGGCTCCCACTCCTCCCTCTGCTGATGTGGCCAATGATCTACCAAGGTGCTGTCCAAGAGAACTTATCATGGTGACAGGAAGCTGAGCAGTCCTATGTGGTAGCCACTAGCTACCTGTGGCTATGGAGCACTTGGAATGTGGCCAGTGTGACTCAGCAGCTGAATTTTAACTTTACTTAATTTTATTTAAATTTAATAGCCACCTGTGGCTAGTGGTTACCATATTGAGCCTCCTAGTGTGAGAGTTTCTAGCCTTTTTTTGATTCTTTCTCAAGGGCTCCAAAATTGATCCTGCCCCAGGGCCTTTGCACTGGCCACTCATTCCCTGGACCCTTTCCTCCTTCTTTTCCTGGCTAACTTTCACTCTTTAGGTTTAATTTAAAATATCTCTTCTTCCAGGAAGTCTTCCCTGGTCCCTAATTTAAATGCAATCTTTCCTCCATCACACACACAGCACCCTGTCTTTTTCCTTTGCGATATCGTCATACTTAGTCATCACATATTTATTATGGGGATTATTTATTTAATGTCTCTCTCCCTCTCTTGCTTTATGAAGGCAAGACCAAAGTTATCCTCATCAGTGCAGCCATGGCACATAGTAAGTGCCTGGGCCTGGCTCATAGTAGGTGTTCAATAAATATTTGTTGAATGAATGAATGAAAAGGGAAATAAAAGGGGTGCCTGGGGGATTAAATTTAAAAAACTTAAAAATTAAAAAAAAAAAGGGAAAGAAAGGAATGGGTAGGAGAGTAGGGGTTAAGGGCTTCAGATTTAGACACACCTGGGCTGCTCACCTTCCTAACCTTTAACCTCTAAGCTTTAGTTCCTATGTGGTACTAGGTCTTGTCTTACAGAGTTATTGAGAAGATTACCTAAAACAATGTCTATAAAGATTCTAGCACAGGGCCCAGCTCTTTGTAAGCACTCAGTAAATGCTAACTGCCATTGTTATTATTATAGCAATGACTCTAATTGGGGCTAGTTGTATACTCATATAACAACTTCTTCTAAAGAACTTACAACACGCTGTCTCTTCCTAGCTGTGAGGAAGGCAGGTTGGCAAAAATACACCCATTTATAGGTAGAGACACTGACCCCTGAGAAAGGGTCAGGCAGGTCAGACTCATTGCTGCTTAGGAATACAGCAGGTGCCTGTCCCTGGGCCTCAGTGGGCTCATTTCTTCCAGGGGCTTCTCCTGGCCTGGGCTGGGTGGAGACAGCTGGGTTTGCACCCTGCAGACTGCTGCGGAAGGATTCTAGTGGAGCTGGGAAGCTCCATGGGAGCTTTGTTTCCAGACAGGGATGAGGCTATGCTCTGAGGCCTGAATGCCGGGATGCCTCATGGAAGGCAGACCTGCTCTTGTGAGGTCCACTGGGGTCCATGGGGCACCTCGGGCCTCTGTAAGCCTACAGAATGTGGTTCATGGATGCAGCTATTCCTGCACTAAAACTCTGAATGAAAAAACCCTTCATGGGGCGCCTGGGTGGCTCAGTCGGTTAAGTGCCCGACTTCGGCTCAGGTTATGATCTCGCAGTTCGTGGGTTCAAGTCCTGCATCAGGCTCTGTGCTGACAGCTCAGAGCCTGCAGCTTGCTTCAGATTCTGTGTCTCCCTCTCTCTCTGCCCCTCCACTGCTTGAATTCTGTCTCTCTCTCTCTCTCTCTCCTCACAAATAAATAAACATTAAAAAATTAATTAAAAAAAAACCCTTCATTAACCAGATAACCTGAATCCTCAGTTGATTGCTTGGGACTTTCAGAACAGAAACAATAAGTCATAAGAACCCATCTGTCTGTGTCTGCCCCTCAGAGGCCTCAGCAGTACCCATATGCTCTGTCCCGTCTCTGTAGATGAAGGAGCGAAGTCTATGGAGGGAAGGGGCCTGCCCAGGACCCAGCACCCACATCTCCTCTTAGTTCCCAAGCCAGGGCCATTGTGTGGGACTTGGAAACTAAAAGTAATAACCATCATCGTCTTTAAAAAAATGAAAGCTCCAGGGGTGCCTGGGGGGCTCAGTCGGTGAAGCGTCCAACTTCGGCTCAGGTCATGATCTCACAGTTCGTGAGTTCGAGCCCCGCGTCGGGCTCTGTGCTGACAGCTCGGAGCCTGGAGCCTGCTTCAGATTCTGTGTCTCCCTCTCTCTCTGCCCCATCCCCACTCATGCTGTGTCTCTCTCTGTCTTAAAAATAAATAAAACATTAAAAAATTAAAAAGAAAGCTCCAAAGTTCCCTTTCCTAAACCTCTGTCTGCAAAAGTGAAACTGTGAGGGTTAGTTTTCAGAATCAATAGGGCTCTTGTAGGTCCTCCATCCCCTTGTAATTGAAAAATGCTTAGTGAGCTCAGATCTTGAGAGACATTTGCAGCTACAAGGCCCCCGTGGCTAGTAATTATGATGATTATTGCTCACAGATACCAGTGTTTGGAGCATCCACGTCGCTGGCATCTGCCAGCCACTTCATGTGCACTGTTTCTCCAACTCACCACGACCTGGCGAGGGCCACTCCATTTTACAGATAGGGACACTGAGGCTGGGGAGGGCAAGGAATCCATAAATCCAAGCCCCGTGCTCTGCCCACCACATTTCTCCCTGCTGTCTTCTCCTGGTCTGTGACCGTTTCTAGGTCATCAACTTTTCAATGTGGTCACAAAAGGCCCATCAAGCCCCCGTGCCCAACAGCAGCCTCAGCACAGCCTTGGGCAGCTTGAACTTGGTTACTTACAGTCTTTGATGGCAGCCTTGGTCTCTTCTGTGTCATTAAAGAAGGAGTAACCTAGGAAAGAAAAAGAAGTCCACAAACCGCACCGTGATCCTGGGTTCCCTGGCCAGGAGAGGGGGTGCAGGGAGAAGGGGGGACAGCTGTCCTCTCTGTGGGGTAGTTTTATTTCAGAAAGAAACTTGGAGACCACCTGGCGCTAATTGGGCCACCCTGAAGCCATCCTTGGGAGATGACAGTCTCCTGGTTTTTAAAGGCCTCCTGGAGAGGGCCCCAGGGCCATGCATTCCAGCAGCCTCTGGGATTTTCCAAGCGGGCCTGGACTCTGAGCTGGACCTTGTCACTGACCCCAGTGGGACCTTGCCAGTCACTCAGTCTCCAGGCTCGTGTTCCTCGCTGGCCACAGGTGACAAAACTACCACTGAGTCCCCCCTTCCGCTCTCAGGGTCTGTGGTCTATGATGTAGCCTCTAATCCTCTGGGGATTTAAATGCCTGCTACGTGCTGGTCACAGGGGAAAATGGACGCAGGAGGCCCAAAGAAGTGCAAGGCCGGCTGAGAGGCTTTAACAAGGATTTGGGGGGCCATGTTGGGGCCTTGGTTTGCTCCTCTGAAGCATGGGGTGAGTTGGGGGTGAATTCGGAGTTTCCAATCAAGTTATCATGTAGCAGTACAGGAAAAAGGACACCTCTGTCCTAGCTTGGTGGCCAGTGAGCACCAACTTCCACTGACTCAGGAGGCCGGGACAGGGCACATTTGGGACTGTTTCTTCCTAGCGCCATTTTCTGATGGGTTCTGCTCGGCCGGGACACCTCGGCCCACTCTGCCCACAGGGCCACCAGAGCACAGGATAGAGGATTAACCGATGAGGGACCCACTCCACCTCCACTGTGGCCCCCGCACTCCTTGCTGACCTCCTCTTCCAGCAGCCAGCGTCCCCGGGTTTCCAGGCCCTTAAATCTTACTGAGATATCTCCGAACCGGACAGCACGCTGGGTCCTATGCTGCCCTGTAGCTCCTCCCGCTGTCAAAACTTACTTGTTTTGTGTCCTATTCTTTTTTTTCTCAAAAAAAAAATTTTTTTTTTAGTGTTTATTTTTGAGAGAGAGACAGAGCGCGAGCAGGGGAGGGACAGAGAGAGAGAGGGAGACACAGAATCCAAAGCAGGCTCCAGGCTCGGAGCTGTCAGCACAGAGCCCAACGGGAGGCTTGAACTCACGAACCAGGAGATCATGACCTGAGCCGAAGTTGGACGTTTAACCGACCGAACCACCCAGGTGGCCCTTCTGTGTCCTATTCTGCCAGAGTCCTAATCTGTGCAGTAATAGAAGACCTAAACTAGATAATAACCAGATCACCATATAATTAATTAATTATCCAAATGCAGGCACTTTTGAGAATGAAAGACAGTGCTAGTAACAACTACTCTGGGATAATAGGTGAAAACGGTGTGTCCCAGGCAAATTGGGCCACTGTGAAGTCTGGTCACAATACGTGTACTTCAGTTCACAATACACAGCACACATTCCTGCTTGAAGAACGTTGCTGGCCTGAAATTCTCCCGTTCGAGTTGGCTTTGTGACTCCGGGGATTCCTCAGAATAAGAAGGAGCCAAATATGGTCTGTTTGAAAAACAATTGTTTTGGGCTTGTTTTGCACAGACCCTGAGGCGATGGCACCAGGAATAGGGATTTGGGGTTGTAACGAGTGTCAGGGAAGGGAGGTACCCCATGCTAAGAGACCCCAGCACAGTGGCTGCTGGGGGCCTGGAGACAAACTTGATGGACATGATGTTTGGCTAAGGCTGGCAATGCCAAGCTGCATCCTCTTCCAGGATGGGACACCTCCCTCTCTGTGGCCCAGGGGTTCTCATGCAAAGAGGTTCCCTCAGAAGGTGCTGGAGCCTGGAGCTCTACTCTGAGCTGCTGTGATTTACTCAGACTTTCCCCTTTTCAGGGAGGGCCCACTCTACGCCCAGACCACTGCTCCTGGCAGCGCACTGTCACTGGCTAAAGAAGCCAGGACTGGGCAACAATGGACAGCAGGTCTCTTTGTCCCTTCCCTGCCCCCGATGGGTCGTGGCTCCCAGGACAGAAGCTGAGCAGTGCCCCAGGGCCAACATCTATAGCTTGCCCGCCCTCAGGCACTCATGATTGGGGAGAGCAAGGGGAAAGCAAAGAATTCTTAGAGTTGGAAGGTCTTCTGTGGTTTTCTGCCCAGACAGGAATCCCTGCCCCAGCACCCCCATCGATCAGGGGGCTATTAGACTGCTTGATTATCTCCAGTGATGGGGAGCTTCCTACCTTGAGTATATTCTGAAGCAGTCTTCCCCCCAAAAAAGGTGCTAACCTTAATGTCTTTTCTTAAAATTGAGCTGAAATATGTTTCCTTTATTTTTAAAAATTTCTTCCCCTTGGTTATATGCCTGATGACAAAAAAAACAAAACAAAACAAAACAAAACCAGCTGCCATTTATTGCATTTACACTTTTTTATGCTGCTCCAGGCAATGTTTCACTGAAACCTGTCACCTGTGAAGGTGTATTATTATCCCAGGGTACAGACGAGGCAATGGAAATCCAGAGAGGGCAAGCCCTTTGCCAGAGGACCTATGGCTCCAAAGTGTTGGAGTCAGGATTGGAACACAGGTCTTTCTGAACTCAAAGCCTTTGCTTTCTATTGATTTTCCATGAATTAACCCTGTTTGCTGTATGACATCGGAGAAGTCACTTAATAGCTTGGGACCATAGTTCCTTTATCTGTGACGTGGGGATACAGAATTATACGTTCTCGAAAACAAAACCTATCCAGTTTTAAAACACCTGTTCAACATTCCGCTCTTGCGGGGCCTGTTGAAATGTTAAAGAATGCCACTGACGCCACCTTCTGGCTGTTTCTCCTTGACCGTTAGGAAAGTGATCACGAAATGTCAATGAGTCGGACTCCTCTGGAAATGGGAAGGGAAAGGGTCTAGTTAACTTTCTCCTCCTTCTGCTTAATGAAAAGTCAAGCAGAAACCTCTTCTTCCATGGTTTATGGTTGCAAATCTTAATGAACATACTTGCTTCCCCTTAACTTGCTCCCTCTGACCTGCGATCTCTAATCCTAGCAAACTAGAACTTGCAGGTATTGAGAGGGTTTGGTGACGGGGATGTTAGTGAACAGAGAGTTCCAGCGAATGAGATTTTGCCGTGTGAGTCACATCGTGGGGTCATTCGGTCCCAGTCCCGGGCCCCTCCCCTGGAGGCCCGGCCCTCTGGACACTGACCTTGCGAGCGGATGTTCTGGAGGATGAAGTAGAGGTACTCCCCACAGAGGCCGGCCGCCTCGGTGAACTCCTCCTGAGTCATGCTGCACAGCTGCGGGCCGCTGATGTTGAAGTGGCAGAAGGAAATGCAGTTGGCATCCAGCTTGTACTGGTCACAGCAGAACTGGAGCCATTCCCAGACGTGGCGCTTGGTCCAGTATTCGGGGTGGACGGACGTCCAGTAGGAGTCGCAGGCTACGGCAGAAGAGAGGGAAGTGAGGGACAGCCGCCCCCAGGGAAGCCTCTAGAGGGCCCCCGAAGGAGGCTTCGGTTGTGTTAACACCCCCACCCCTCTGCTGTGAGTTAAAAGAGCCTCTGGCTTTGGGGTGCTCTGGGCCCAGGTTACCTACTCCACTGCAAAACCCAGAAGAGACTGGATCTTACAGGTGGACGTCAGGGCAGGAGAGAGGATGACGGGTGAGAAACCCAGTCATGGCTTGGGAGTGCCTGGACCTAGTCTCGATGCTTAGAAAGAGGAGACGTAGCGGAGAAGGGGAGAACAAGGCCCTTCAGTGGTTCGGTTTCAGACAACAGGTTATCAAGAGCACACTCTTTGGGGCCTGACGAGCCCGGGTTCCCACCCTAGTTTGGCTGCTTGCGACTTGGGCAGGGTCCATAGACATTCAAGCCTCAGTTTCCTCATCTGTAAAATAGGTATCATATGCCCAACTCACAGGGCTGTGATGCAATTTGGAGTTAACGTATATAGGCTGTGTAGCGCCTAGAAAACTATCAACACTTCAATGGTTATTAAATGCTGACTGTGTGCCAGACACAATCTGAAGCTGATTTGATTCCCTCTGCTCTTACAACAGTTGCCAACACTAGCTGTTGGTTTGTGCGCTGTTTCTGGTCATCTAGGGCCGAGGGTTCGAGCTGGTGAGACATTGCCCGCAGTCCGACAGAGCTTGGATCACCTTAGCAGTCTCCTCTGGGGAAGAGAGACGTGGGGGAGTTGATGGTATTGTTGCTTCTGTGGTTTTGATGATGCTTTTCTATCCTGAGGCCAGAGCCCCGTCACTCCGTCAGAGGAGCCCCATACAAACCCAGAGAGAAGTGGGCACCATCTTGTCTGGGAGGCTGGGAAGGGGCCATGCTTGGCTTGGAACAGAGACTCGGTGCTCAACAGCTCTGTCCCAATGCCAGGAGGAAAGGGTGGCAGACGAGTGTGGAAAAAGTGAGGAGAAAGGCAGAACGTAGAGGATGGCACAGTGACTGGCTCGGGCTGTGTCGATGACAGAAAGCGTCACTCAGAGTTAGACTCCACAGCAAATGTCAATGAGGCTATTCTGACTCCCTGGTAAATGCTGCATTTGCTGCCACTGTCCCCAGTGAATCTACGGAGCTTCCAATCCAAGGCAAGAGAGATGTTCGCTGCCTGTCAGGAGTCTTGCTCCTTCAGGAGCTCCTCAAGTACCCCTGGTGCGTCAGCTTCTCAAGGGCCTCAAATCCTCCCAAATAGGAATGATCAGGCGACTTCACAGAGGGGGAAACTGAGGCTCCCCCTAAAACTCAGAGCCCTTCCAGAAATCTCTTTCCCTACCATGGAGTGGATTGAGGGGTGGTCAACTTAAACAATAGATTTGTTTTCATTTAAGTTTGTAATCAGAATTTTATATGCATGTGGATAAAGAGTCGGTAGTCTGTCAAGATGGTCGAGATCAATGTTGTTGCCTCTACCTGGTGGGTGAGGAGAACCAGGAGGCCGCCTCACTTCTTGCTTGCTGGTTGCTGGCTGCGGCCCGCCCACTAGCCTGTGAGGGGCACCTTGGGGCCAATAGGGTCTACTGGGAAAATAGGGCAGCCATTCCCCTGTCTGGTCTGTGCTTTCATCTACTGATTTCTGGCTTGAGTAAACCTCGGGGGCCTTTGACATTCCTGGTATTCTGATGAGGGATGTTTATGAGCCTTGAAATTCTTCCACCCTTGGTCCCTAGCTGAGTCCCCAACGGAGATGGCTATCGGTGTGCAACAGTTGGAGGATACAGTTTATTTCTTTCCGTGGAAAGGTTTCGCCAAGTCTCCATTCCCTCCTCTTTCCACTTCCACCCCCTTGTTATTTTCTTTGGCACGTGAAGAGGGTCATGTTGTTTCTGGACGCTAAAGGGCCTGGAGGATTCGGAGAAATGCTTGGGTGGGGGTGGGCACTGACACGAGGAGGTGTTGCTGGCAGGCTCTGTTCCCCTCAGCTCTCTCCTTTGAAGCTCACCCACAGAGCAGGCTTTGTGTGCGGCTCCCCCTGGAGGAAAGCCAGAGCCAGAGCCAAGCATGGCGGGCTCTCTTCAGGGAAAGCCTTCCCACAGCCCCCGGAGCTGAGAGGAAAATGGCTGTTCTCACTACACAGAGGGCAAAGAGAGTCAGCATCATGGGGCGCTTTCTGGTTGCCGTGTGTTTCCATGGTCCTGTCCTCACTAGAGGGGTGCAGCGATGAGGCTGACAGGGGTGAGGAAGGCCTGTTTCCTCTGGCCCCTCCTCACCCTCTCCCCTGTGGCTCCCTCAGGATTGCTCCTGGGCCAGAACAAGGTCTCCATCTACCGTCTCCTAACTAATTCTTGCTCATCCTCAAGACCACAGCTCACTCCCCCATCTCAGGGAGCCTTCCCACGTCTGCACAGCCCCCTCAGGTGTCCTTCTCAGAAGGATTCATGCCTAACCACCGCCGCCCCCCACCCCAAACGTTGAACTCCACATGGCTGGCCAGCTCTGCTTTGCTCACCCTGAGCCAGGAGTGCACGCGGTCTGGCCTACCCCGCTGTGGGTGCTCAGTGAGTGGAACTGACTGGCTGAATGACCAAGGATTATTGTCCCCACTTTATAGTTGAGAAAAAGGAGATTCTGGGAGGCTATGTGACTCTACTAAGGCCATGTGGGTAGTCAGTAAAGGAGTTAGGTCCACATCAACTCTTCCATCTTGCATCATATCATGCCTCACTGTTCTCGGTTGAGGAGGACCCAGTCGGACACATCTCAAAGACTGACTAAAAAAGATTTGGACGAAGGCATACTGAAGGCATAAACGCACATGATAATTATACACACACACACACACACACACACACACACACACATGTGTGTGTGTGTGTGTGTGGTATGCTATACATAAAAAATTTATGTCTAACGTGTAATATGTAAAATATAAGATAATGTGAAATTTACGTATATATGTATATCATACATGTATAAAATTCAGTTTAAAAAGGTTTAAAAAATCAGAAAGAGGATGAGAGACTGATGATGACCAGATTTACAATCTTTAGAATGGCATGAAAAAGACTCTTTTGCCACCTGAAAGACATGAACTCAGGGCAAATAAAAGAAAGGGTGGGGCCCCTGGATGGCTCAGTAGGTTAAGCGTCTGACTTTGCCCCAGGTCATGATCTCGAGGTTCACGAGTTCCAGCCCCGCGTTGGGCTCTGTGCTGACAGCTCAGGGCCTGGAGCCTGCTTCGGATTCTGTGTCTCCCTCTCTCTCTGTCCCTCCCCCAACTGTGCTCTCTCTCTCCAAAATAAATAAACATTAAATGGTGTGAACTGAAAACAAAAAAACCGTAATGTCAGTTGAATGTCTGACTTCGGCTCAGGTCATGATCTCACAGTTCTTAGGCTTGAGCCCCACATTGGGGTCTGTGCTGATGGCTCAGAGCCTGGAGCCTGCTTCGGATTCTGTGTCTCCCTCTCTCTCTGCCCCTCCTCTGCTCATGCTTTGTCTCTCTGTCTCTCTCTTTCTCAAAAATAAATAAACATTAAAAAAATTTAAAAATAAATTAAAAGTAAATTTTAAGAAAGGAAAGGGTAATGCACCCACAGAATATATTATCTTTAATAGGTTGTGTTGTCTGGAAATACAAAGCGTTTTTCTCAATGCATCTAGCATTTATAAAGTAATCAAAACTCTTTGGGGAAGCTGAGCATAAGCCCTTCTGCCTATGTGTGCAAATGACATCTCCTGCCTGGAAGACTTAATCTAAATGTCCACAGGCCACTATTAAACATCAGACTCAGCCAGCAACTTTGAAGTTGGAAGTGGGTCAGGACATTTGTTCAAGGGCCAGCTACGCTGGGAGGAAGAACTGAGCAGCTAAGGGAGTTTTCAGCAATTCTGGTCGTGGTTGGGGGGTAGTTCTCACAAGTGATGCTATAACCTGCGGTATATATAAATTCAGAGGGAAGACTTAACCTTGTAGAGCTGGGCTGACACACTCACATGCCCACATGGTCAGCAGCGAATGTCCATGGAAGGCACTTAGAAGAGAGGCAGGCGTTTATGTAGTAAGCGCTCATTAAATACCATCCATTTATACTTGTTAGTACTGGGGCTACCCATAGCACTACTTTGATTGTATTTCCTCAAATACTTCTAATAGGTTCTCTGCGTGTGTCTCTGTGTGTGTGTAGGTCGGCAGCTTTGTTCCTTTCCAGAGACTTGGGTTTATTTCCTTTATGAAAACAAAGGAAGTTATACTATAAAGCAAGCTAATTTGTCCTTGAATTGCCAGCAGGAGTTAAGCAACCAATGCTGTCCAAAATGTGGGGACACTGTGTGGTTTTGTAAGATGCTTGATGTTCAGGATGCACATGAGACCCATGCTTCCCCACTGGGGTGGAGGGGCAGGGGCTAAATCCCCACAGAGGGTGCCAAGGGTAAGGGGGCCCACATGATTAATGTCTGGGCATCTCCGATGGTAATGCCAGAGAGTGGGCCCATTAATCCACTACTTCCATTCTTTGTTACAGACACCTGCTGTCTTCTCAATCTTACGCCAAGTGCTCTTAAAAAAAAAAATCTAGGTGAGTGCCTTTGCCATCTCTTCCACATGAATTGCTGCCCCCAAGCCCTTCCTACACAGAAATTCTGGAGCCAACACTATTCATTATTTTGGAGCCTCACTTAAGGCAAAAATCTAGGTGGGGGGAGATTTTGACTTTTCTTTGCTATGCAACACAATGTGAAATCTGCAGACTGTAAAAATAGTTTGAACTTCGAGCTTTGAGTTATGTTCCCAGACCCTTTGTAGGAGAACTTGGTCTTTCTCCTCTGCTGATCGGGGAACTTCGATGAGAAGGTTTGTGAAGCTAAACGAACCTGCCAGCTCCTGGATTCAATCAGACCCTTGTTCCCATCCTCCATTCTAACTGTCCCGTCAACTAACCTGATGTGGAAGGGACCTGAAGAAAAAGACCTGGAAGGGATTTGTGTGGATTAGCTGAGTTTGAGCTGCGGCATGGACCTTCCTGATTTGCAGTCCTGACTCTTCAGCATATTAGCTGTGCAGTCCTAACTTCCTAACCTCTCTGGACCCCCAGCTTCCTTCTGTAAAACAAGAATAATAATAGTGCCTACCTCTTAGAAGGTTTGCTGTGAAAAGGAAAAGAAATGCCTGTAAAGAACTTAGCCCAGTTATCTGGACGGCAGTAAGCCTTCAATGGAAGTCACCTGTAATTTGTTACTATTTTGGGACTGTGTTTGTTCTCAGGGAAATGAGGTCTTCCTTACCAGAGCTTCAGTCTAGGTGAGGAGAAGCAGAACAAAGCAAGCCCAGGGCTCGGCGTGGGGAGGCAGACAGTCTGGGTCAGAGGAGGCCCGAGTTAGACAGCCTGGACCATAATTAGCATGATTTATTAGCATAGGGAGTTGGGAAAGTTTTTTGCCTGGGGCTGCACTGAAGAGAGCCGGTGAGTGGACTGGGTAGCACGGGGGCACCATCAATTGTGGCTTTGTCACCGCAAGGAAGGACTTTACGAGGGGGGACGCCTGAAATGATAAATTGTTTCCAGGTTTCCTCCCAGAGATGGTCTAACTCCATCCAAGAGCCCTTCTTAGCATTCCTTCCAAGGCTGTGGAATGATTTAGACCATGAGATGGTGGAATGGGAGGGAAGCCCGGAGCAGCATAAGAAACTGGATGGGAAAAACACTGGAAGGGCTGGTGGCTATCAACAAAGAGTTGTGGCCTGGGGCATGTGGGGCTAGGAAGGGACAGGGAGCAGCGAGCCCTGAGTGGTCCCGAGGCCACAGCTGCCCAGGAGGCTCAGGTGTGTGCCAGATAGGGTAGCGGTGGTGAGTGCTGAGGTCTGTCTCTAGGGGGTGCTCGTGGGGTTGTGATCACTGCCACGGGCTCATCTCCCACTTTTCAGTGGATTTTGTTTATTTATCTGGTTTTGACTTAGAAATTCTTAGACTCTATTTTGCGTGCGCTCTCAGACTTCTATACCCAGCACATGAATCTTGCTTAGAAAAGCCCACATGGGACCCACATGCCTCTCTCCCCGATCTTCCGTGTATTAATATTCAAAAGGTTTTGCACCTTTTCAGATAAAGTTCTTTCTTTAAATAAAATTTCCCAGGGGCGCCTGGGTGGCTAAGTCAGCTCAGCATCCAACTTCGGCTCAGGTCATGATCTCATGGCTCACGAGTTTGAGCCCCGCGTCGGGCCCTCTGCGGTCAGCACAGAGCCTGCCTCAGTTTCTGTCTCCATCTTTCCCCGCCCCTCCCCAGCTCCTCCTCTCTCTGTGTCAAAAATAAATAAAAACATCAAAAAAATGTAAATGAAATTTCCCCCGGTGTAACGATAGTTTGACGCACGAGTGTTAGGATGTACCAGTTAGCATACCGGACCCTTTGTGCCCGTGGTATCGTCCACACTGTGCCACCAGGTCCTAGATCACATCGCCCATTTTACAAAGTAAACCAAGAAAGTAAGGCACAGAGAGGTGAAATCCCTTTGTCAGGTCACATAGTGAGTAGGCAGCGGAGCCAGCAGTAGGTCGGGTACGTGTATTTCCGCGTCTACACCTGAGGCTTAGCGACCAACGTGCTGTACTGTCTTTAAGGTGCATGGGGATGGGAGGGGGAGCCAGAGCCTGGCTTTCTCAACTGTCACCGGAGGTCCCCAAGGGACCTGTCAGGAACCCCCAGAACTGCCCCGATCTAGAAACCGCTGGTGCCGCCAAAGTAGAAACCAGAATCCAGAGCAGAGGGGGTACCGCCTGGTGGTGTGGCGACCCCGCCAAACGGCGGGAGGGTGGCGTGTGGGCATGTGGAGGTTCAGGACGGAGTGCCAAAGCTCAGCGCGGGGCCAGGATACTCCGTGGCTTGTCAGCGCTTGAGCAGGGAAATCTTTCACGAAGTCTCGTATGCTTGTGAAATATATGCAGCACGCCTGCCACGCTTGGATACAATTGTCCAGTATTTGCAGTCCTTTAGTTTAAGGGGGCAGGAGGGAACGCCCGGGCGAGTGAATGAAACCCTAGGGTATGTTGCAATCTGTGACCATCCACTCCCCACACAGAAGGCGCGCTTCGAAGAGCAGGTCAGACCCTTTGTGGTTAGCGCGGGGAGGGCACAAATTCAGCTGCTGTCTGCTAAAGCCATTTGAAAAGGTTGTGAAAACAGCTGGTTTTCCTGACTGAGCTGATTATTCCTCTCTGCCCTCTTGTAGACATCGTTTGTCCGGCGGGCACACCCTTCCTTTCTCCTTTTCTTTCCCTTTGGTCTCCAAGTATCGAAGCTGTCAAACTCTGAATCGGAACGGATGAGAAGGAGACCTTTGTTGCTTTTGTTCACTGCGGAAACTGAAGAGAGGAACAGGACCGTGAGGTGTTCCTGGCAACGGTGAGCACCTCCCAAGTGCCTGGCGTTTGACGAAACGCTTTCTATGTGGACTGTCCGTCCTGCCAACCCTAAGAGGCAAAGGCCGTTCCAGCTGGGAAGGCATATCCCAGAGATGTTAGGAAAAAAACCTGCCAAGGTCACGGTGCCGGTGGTCAGTGAGAGCGTCAGCCAGACTCGAACAGGGAGCTGCCATTGGGACAACTACGAATTCAAGATGGGGGCTGCAGAGAGGTCTCACTGGCCACGGAGTACAGCAAGTTTGCAGGGTCGTGTCCAGAGGTGACCGTGCTGCATCCTTCTCAGAGAGGGCTGCAGACACTCAGACGGACGCGTCACCTCTCTGGGTGAGAAAGGACAGAGAGAGGCCCTGCTGGTCACTCCTCCCACCGGCGGGAGAGCCAGGGCCTCCAGGGCCCACGCAGCGCCTGGGGAAGCGCTCTGCTACCCTTTCACATCCAGCTTCTCTGACCACCTCTGGGAGGTCAGAGACATTCAGCAACTTCTGGAATCCAGGGCGGGCAGGTGGCAACTCCAAAGCCGGGAGTATTTGGGAGCTCGGTCACTCCCGGAGGGTACCTTGTCTTCACTGGCCGCGTGCTTTGGTGGGACTTTATATTTTCTCAACGGGTGGTGGGAGAAGAAGGCTGCATCTGTGGTGCAGGAATCAGAGAAGCTTCTGGAAAGGGTTCTAGCAAAGACTTGGTCCATCCCCTTGTTACACTGATGGAAATGCAGGGGCCTCAGTCTTTTTATGTACGACTGTTGGATTTCAGCCCCATCGGCAGTCTTATTGGTGATCACTTCTGTTAACCCTTCAGTTTTGTTTTGTTTTTACTGTGGTAAAATAGACCTAAAATTTACCATTTTAACCCTTTTCAAGTGTAGATAGAGTGGCATTAAGTACATTCACATTATTGTGCATCACCACTGCCTGTGGTGAAAACACCATTTTCTCATCTTCCCAAACTGAAAGTAGTCCTTCGTTTTCATTTATTTATTTTTTAGGAAGAGAGAGCTTGAGTGGGGGAGGGGGAGAGAGAGAGGAAGAGAGAATCCCAAGCAAGCTCCACGCTGAGTGCTGAGCCCAATGTGGGGCTTGATCTCACGACCCTGGGATCATGACCTGAGCCGAAATCAAGAGTTGGGTGCTTAAATGATTGGGCCGCCCAGGCGTCCCAGTCCTTCATTTTTATTAAAAAAAAATTTTTTTAATGTTTATTTTATTTTTGAAACAGAGAGAGACAGAGCATGAATGGGGGAGGGCCAGAGAGAGGGAGACACAGAATCCAAAACAGGCTCCAGGCTCCGAGCTGTCAGCACAGAGCCCGACGTGGGGCTTGAACTCACAGACCGCGAGATCATGACCTGAGCTGAAGTCTGCTGCTCAACCGAGCCACCTAGGCGCCCCACCAGTCCTTCATTTTTAAACGCATGTCTGTGCTTATCCTGTGCCTGGCTGTGTCCCAAACACTTCACATATATTAACAAGTTACCCTCCCAACAATTCTATGAGGTAGGCGTTATTGCTATCTCCACCTTACAGATGAGAAGACTGAGGCACGAGAAATTATGACGGCACAGTTATTAAATATCAAAGCCAGACTTCACAGTTAGGATGCCTGGCTCCAAAGCCTCAGCTCTTGATGACCCCAGAAACTGTTCCAATGCCTGCAACACTTCCCCAGGGCAGGCAGCTGAGGTCATCTCCTCCCGCCGCCACCCAGCTGCCACCTGGCAGAGAAGGCAGGGAGAGGGGGCTCCCAGGATGGCAGGTCTGGGTCATGCATGGGTGGAGGGAAGGACCTTCTCTCTGGGTCCTTCCATCATGGGGCATATGGGGAGATGAGGCGGACAGGTAAGCCTTCACTTTCTTCCTTCAAATTCAGGAAACGAGGTGCTTCAAGGCCTTAAGGAGAATTGCAATATGTATCTGGCTGACTCAGGACCCTTCAGATAGAGTGAGAGACATCATGTGCATGCGTGTATGCATGGGTTGGTGTTGGGAGCCCGTGCAGGACTGGATTATGGAGGTGAGTGCCTCAAGTCTGTCTGTGTGGCCCTGGCCCCCGGCCTGGAGGCAGGGGCTTCCTTCCAGTGGGGGACATTTTGCAGAATCCTCAGAGGCATGGCCTCTGATGGACCCACCTGCTTCCTGCCCCTGAGTGTGGACCATGCCAAGCTGGGATGAACAGGGTTAAGGGCCCGCGAGGACTGACAGCTTGATTGGGACTCGCATCACCAGCCTCAGGGTGTGCACCTGCCGCGATAGCCGTCTGCCAGGTTTGCTGTGATGTGCAGTCACCCAAGCACCTGGGGACAGAGGCCCTCAGAAAGATTCTGGGGCAAAGCTCAGCTGGCTTCCCTTTGGCAGATTTGCATAAGGCCCCATGCTTCCTTTTTAGGTGGAGAAGACCAGCCAAGAGAGGATGGGGGGGCGGGGAAGGGAGGCCTGGGGGTCAGTGCAGGGATTCGTGTTTACTGAACATTTGCTTTGTGCAAAGCTACAAATTTTACGCAGTTTGGCTCCTTTAATTCTCAGAGAGTTTCTCATCATCTTTAGGGATAAAGAAATAGAAGCTCAGAGAAAGCCAGCAATATTAATATCAATAACCACATGGTAATATCATTTGTAAGATGACCATGTAGGAGAGTTAAGGGAACAGGTGCTCAAGTCAACTCGTGTGAAGCTTAACCAACCGTAAGACCTCATACAACTCACTTAACCTCTCTGTGCCTCAGTTTCTTCATCCATAAAATGGAAATCATAATTGTTTGTTTCTCTTAGGTCTTCTATAAGGATGGGGTGGGTGCTTGGTGCAGGGCCTGAAACAATGCTAGTACTCAGCAAATATTAGCTAAAACCATAATGACCAAGCAATAACAGTCTACTAGGCTCTGGGCTAAGAGTTTCTTTCCACTACATTGTTTAAATACAATAACTCCAAGAAATTGGCATTATCATCTGCTAGCAAAAATGAGGCTTGAAGAAGTTAGTGGAGCCCCCAAGGCCACAGAGCTGGGAGGAGTTTGGGTGAAGATTCCAGTGCTTTCCTCTCTGCAGAAGCTGTCCTTCCTGCCGCCCAGACCTCCTCCAGTCCTCTGCCCTGCACACTGGTGAGCGCTGGCATTTTCAGGCCCCCAGCATGGCCTTGCCGCCTCCTGGAGGCCAGCACCACCTCCTGCCCCAGTTCTCCCAGCTCAGATGGGCTTCTCTGGATGTACGCACCTGTCTGATGCTCAAAGGCAGGATAATACTCTTCATTGCTGAACAGATCAGTCCACGACATCAGGGGGTCGCAGAAGGACGTGTTGGGCAGGAAGGTACTGTGTGTCACTGAGTCCAACATCACCCTGCAACGGCAGGAGAGGACTGTGAGGAGGCAGACAAGGGCCACGCTGCAGGAGCCCCCACTGGGCACACTTGTTTTTTAAAATTAAAAAAAATTTTTTTTTGGTGCTTATTTATTTTTGAGAGAGAGAGAGAGAGACAGAATGCAAATGGGGGAGGGGCAGAGAGAGTGGGAGACTGAATCCGAAGCAGGCTCCAAGCTCCGAGCTGTCAGCACAGAGCCCGATACGGGGCTCGAACCCAAGAACTGTGAGATCATGACCTGAGCTGAAGTCGGACGCTTAACTGACTGAGCCACCCAGGTGGCCCCACACTTGGTTTTTAATAACAAACATGTGGCCTCCTAGGAACCAGGCACCCCTCTAAGTGCTTGCCACAATGACGTTATTCAGTTCTTGCCACATCCCGTGAGGTTTGTACATCTATCCCCAGTGTGTATATAAGAAAACATAGGCAGAGGGGTTGAAAAACAGTTGCCCACGTAACATGGCCAGTAAGTGGCAAAGCTCGGGTTTTAAGATAGAGGCTCTTGTGATGTAATACTGCTTCTTTCTTTACTTTTCCTACCGGCTCACATCTGACCCCTGAACTCTGGCTTATACTATGTAACGATCTGCTTCTGAAAGTTGGGCAAGAATTGCTATACGTTAACATACCCGCAAACCCTTACCTACAATCCTGAAATCCAAAAGCTCCGAAATTGAAAGTACATGTGTGTGTTTGGTGCAAACTTATTTTCCAGCAGAAAAGCTCCCCCCCGCCAAACAGTTCTAAATTAATGTTAAATAGTTTTATGTACGGCTATGTATATATTATATCCATACGTCTGTATACAGGCATAGAAAACTTCTACTAAATATATGTATACATGTATATGTATGTAAGTGACATATTATACGTGTATAAACACATATAACTATAGTTATAGTTTTACTTATTCTACTTGATGAATATTCATATGATACATACAACACACATGGTTCCTATGATTCCTAGAAGGAATATTCTGTATTCTGCAGTATATACACTGGAAAACCTTCCTAATACCTAAAGGATTCTGAACTCTGCAGCACATCTAGCCTCGGGGTTTTGGTTAAGGGAGTGAGGACCTGTGGTAATCGGAACATACACTTACTACCTGTTGGGCTCTGTGCTGAGCATTTTGCTACTTTATATTCATTATTCAGGGTCTCCTCGGGACAAACACTCTGAGACAGATTCAGATTCTGGTAGTGGTTCTGTGTGAGTGATGCAGACGGATGCTCTAAGATTTCAGGTAACATACCCCAAACCACCTGTTTGGCAGGTGGTGGAATTTGGGTTTGCCCATTTAAGAGGTCATGGTCCTAATCACAGGGCTGTACTTCCTGCCCACACTGGCGAGGAGGGAGATTTGGGAGAAGGCGTCTGGTCAAGGCTGGAAAGGGGGAATGGGCTGGGGGCCCTCACTCGTGTGCATTCTTGCCCATGCTGGTCTTATCTTTCAAGTTTGCTGCTTCCCATATTCCCACATTTTAGGGGAAAAAAACCAAGAATTCATGTTTGGTGGGTTAGAAAAATCTGTTTGCCTGACTTCTCTTTTCTGATTATCACAATAATGTTGACGAGATAGGGTGCTTCTGTTCCCACTTTGCAAAGGGGACCCAGCAGCTCAAGATCACACAGCTGGTAGGTAAGCGTCAGAACAAAGACTGGATGCCAGGTCTTGGGACATTGAGCGTATAGAATTTTCAGATGGCCAGGAGCTTATTAACCGTCTAGCCCCGTGTTTCACAAACTTTAGTCATTTGCCTACCATCCCGATAATTTACTTAATCCGTTAAAAAAATCAACTCCTTTTTTGTTTACTTATAGGTTTGTTTATTTCCTTTTAAATAAGCTTATTTAAAAGGAAAACTTGGTATCGCCATGATAAATGGAAAGTCAGTATCCTTTTAACATGCATAAAAACAAAGACATTTAAATAAAAACTGTTGGTCCATGCAACACCTGAATCAGAGGTTAGCAAACTACAACTTAAAGGCCCATTCCAGGCCACCACCTATTTTTGAATGGTCCACAGCTAAAAATGATTTTACAGTTGTAAATAGTTACATAGTAAATGGTTATATAAGTACCTACCTAATACAATTGATTTTGCCTTTTGGCCTGTATATCCTAAAATACTAACTACCTGGCCCTTTAAGTAAAATTTTCCTACCTCTGATCAGATCTAGCTCTCGTAAGTGGTGTGAATGCCACATGTTGAAAAGTCCAGAATTAGTCCAATCTTTCCTTTTACCCCATCATTGTACAGTTGAGACAATTAAAGCCCAGGGACTTTGTGTATCTTGCTCAAGGTCAATGGGTGTCAACATTGTGTTGTAGAGAGTGCTTAAGGTTTCCGAATTTTGGCCCATCTGCTTTCTTTTCTAGAAACACTCACAGTCACATCTGCCTATAGACACACCCCTAACACACTTACCTATCAAATGGACCTCAATACTAAGAAGGGCAGGGATTGTGTGATTCCAGAATCAAAGGCCGATTCTTTGGGGGTTCTTGAAGATCTACCGTCATTATCGTCATCAAATGTGCACGAACATTTGGATATTAACAGAGAACAGAGAAATAGCCGAGTACAAATTCTCACGCTCTGGCACCCTTTATGGGCCATTATTAGAGAATCACCAGACCTCACTGGGAAGCCTCTTTTCTGATGCCCAGAAAGGGTTAATCTGCTTGGTGGGTTATCATGCTCATGGATCTCCCCCTGGGAGCCGCAGCAAACAGAGGTCAAGGCTGCCTGAGTTTGGACTCTGATTTTCCCACGGATTGGCTGCTTTTATATCCTGAGCTGGGGGTAGGATGAAACGGGATGGGGGTGGGAGCTATGAGGGAGCTAAGGGCCGCTGGAGCCCAAAGCCCCTTCTGCATTCTGGACGCCACCTCAGAAAAGCTCCCCTAAGTGACGGCTGAAGGTAAAGTCTCAGAAAACCGAGGAAGAAGATGGCGGACCTTTGACATGACCTTCACGGGGAGGTTTGGAGAAAGGAGAGGTGTCCTTTATATGGAAGAAAATAGAAAACTGTCCCAGGTCTTCCCCATCAATTAGAAATTTTCCAGATTAAAAACCACAACAGCAGGAGTGAGCACTTCTTCACTTACACCTCAAAAGTCACTTGGTAAATTGAATTTGATCATAAAAAATCAGGAATATTTTACATCAGTAGGATATTTTCCCCCCTTTGAGGGTTTCTTTTCCATTTACTACCAACCTACTTACTTGCCCTGCAATTTCTCTACTGCTGTACGCAGCATCAGATCTGATTCCCTTTGGTAATCCCTTCTCTGACAAATTATATCCATTAAGTTTTCTTAAAGGGCTCTCAGGTGTACCACGGGCTATTTTTTTTTTTTTTTCTGTAATTATTTCTTGCTTCTTGGAAAAATGTTTTTTTTTTATAAAAGTGTCAAATTAAAAAAAAATTTCTATTTTTTTGCTCTTACAGTAGGAGGGGTTATCATTAACCCTGGTCTTTCCACAAAAGACTCTGGCCACTTAGCATACGCTAAGGCGTGAGAGTTCAGGAATAATGACTAGTTGGTACCCAGTGGCCTAGCTTCCTAGGCCCTCGAAAGTCCTTGCAATAATTGAACATTTTAGCTCTTAAGATTTCT
This sequence comes from Prionailurus viverrinus, assembly GCF_022837055.1. NCBI lineage: Eukaryota > Metazoa > Chordata > Mammalia > Carnivora > Felidae > Prionailurus > Prionailurus viverrinus. The sequence continues at coordinate 88,714,712 of NC_062570.1, forward strand.
TTCACGTAGGTGGAACAGGGTGAGGGTAGGGGGGAAAAGAACTGCTATTTGAAGCCCCATTTCTCAACCAGTACATTGAGTTCCAGCAATAGGTAGGCCCAGGCTTGAAGTTTGACGGTGTGTTCCCAATGGGGGTGACCTTGACCCCTGAGGGGAAACATTGGTTCTTGGGGGTCAAAATAAATCTTAGACGTTATTATGTCTCATGGTCCTCTGAAGGGCCACGGTACATAAATGATACACATAAACATAAACGGTATCTATGGGGGGGGGGTGGTAATGCAGTGGTAATGACTATGAAAACATTATCTATAAAGCCTCCTTAGTGGGGACGACAATGAAAACATGGTTGAGAAGCCCTGGGTTAGACCTGGAGTCAGCCACAGGACAAGAGGGGAGATCCAAGGAGGGCCCTGGGCCTCCTGTTCTAGCCACACAGTTTTGTTTTTTGAGGTGCTGGCTGGTTTGTCATCATGGAAAGAACACGGGCCTGGGGGCCATGATTCTGCCTCTTGTGTCTCCATTCTTCATTCGCTAAATGAACCCACCGATGAGGGGGGCTCTGAGATGTGCCCTGGCCCCATGATTTTCTGCAGGCACCCACCTGAATGGACCTTCACATCCAGACATGTGCCCGCACACACAGGTACCCATACATGTTGGTGATACTGGATACCGTGGTCAAGCAAGCTCGCTAAGTTGGAGTAAAATCCAACCAATACAAATGGAGATTAAACTTTCAGCTCTGCCAAGTTCCCCCAGTTTCCTATTCTCCCTTCCCTCCTATGTCCGCTACTTTTAGCAGTGGGCTCTAGATATTCTTTGCCTGGGCTAGCCAGATCCCTTAAGCACTTTGTACCCTCACTCACTGCCCATCAACACACCCACAGCTTTTGGAATCAGTTTCCCCCACGACTACCTTTGTAGCTGCCTAGTAAGTAGGAAAGGCTCAAGCACAATCCGCACAAGGGGAGGGAATCAGGTGGGTTCCCTTCCATGCACGAGAAAGGCTGGCCACAGGTACCTTTTGGAATGAGACAGTGATAGCAGGGAAGCTCAGATCCTTGATGCCTCTACTGGCTTTCTAACCCTTCTGAGAGCCGGCTCACTCACCAAATATGCACAGGGACGGTCCGCACAGTCAGAGGGACAGTCCTGTGGGCTTCCTGCCCCCACAGGAGTCAGAGGCAGCAATCACAGGTGTGGTGCCCATGCCCTGAGCAAACAGGCACCTCTGCTCAGCCTTCCAGAGAGAGAGGAAGGAGCAAACCACCCAGGCTTGGCCAGTTTGCCAGAGGAGGAAAATTCCTTCCTGACCCTGGCAGAGATCATCAACTTTACTCTGGGCATGTGACCAAAAATCCACCCAATTAAGCATCTACACATTGGCTGTTTATGCACCAAAACATCACCAGGCAGAACAAGGCCATGAAGGTGGAAACCATGGAAAGGGTGGGGGGCGGGGGGCAAGAAGGGCCTTCCCTGATCCTACCACCTGGGCAGTCTCATTGGGACGAAGACGTTTTTCCTCCTTCAAAGCCTCGGCGACACCTAAGTGTCCACCAGGTCCTGAGCCCTGGGGTTAAGGCATGGTCAATTTCCGATACTTTGGACCTTTCTAAGAAGGAACACATGGAGGAAAACTCAGTGGACTATTTTGACACTTGCTGTGAAATAATTGGGGTGCTTGAACAGTTAGTTGTTTTAGGAGAAAGCAGAGCAACTGCGAGAACAGACTTGCTCTTGTCTTGACAAGTGACTCCTCATTTTCCTCTAGCTTGTTTAAGGAGCTTCCTTGCTGGTTTGTTCTTAGTTGTTTTCCCGAAGGTGTGGCAAAGACCCGCAAAACGTAAGCCCCACGGTTTACTGTGGGTTCCAATCCAAAGCTCATCGGCTTTGGATTGAATCCTCTGGGGGTTAATTCTCTCTTTGCCACCCACAAGGACGAGGAACATAGGCCACATTTCTTACTACCCAGCCTGTCCAAATTCTTTATTTTTGTCTCATACAAGGTGCACTACAGAAAAACCCATGCTCTTCTCTGAACTCATCTTTAAAGCGCCTTACCTTTAAAATGGGATTTTAGGGTTGTCTGCGTGGCTCAATGGCTTAAGCGTCTGACTTTGGCTCAGGTCATGATCTCGGGATTCGTGAGTTTGAGTCCCTCGCTTGGGCTCTGTGCTGACAGCTCGGAGCCTGAAGCCTGCTTCAGATTCTGTGTCTCCCCCTCTCCCTGCTCCTCCCCCACTCATGCGCGTGCGCTCTCTCTCTCAAAAATAAACAAACATTAAAAAATTTTTTTCAATGGAATTTTAACACGCAATCCTCATTATGTCCCGAGAATTGAATAAAATCAGATAACATATGCAGGGGTCTGGGCATAATACACTTATTCCTGCTCCAGAGGGGGGAAAAATCATCTGTTGCCAATATATCTAAAAGCTTGCTATTATGGTGACTTCTGAGAAAAAAAGGCAACCGAGAGGTAGCTGTGAAAGGGCCTGCCTAGAAGACCTTGTGTTATGAAAAACATTCTTAGAGACAACATGAGGACAAAGAATTAAGCTTTCACTCAGGAGCAAACAACCCCTCTCCCTGGGCCTTTAGTCTAAAACACGAAGCTGTCTCCCTAAATCCCTTTATTTTTCTAGGCCTCAGTTTCCTCATCTGTAAAGTGAAGAGGTTGTACTTTATGACCTCGGACATCCTTTCCAGTTTGTAAAATTCATAAGTTCGTCCAAACGCAGGGCCCCCCCGGCTTCAGGTGGAGAAGGGGGCATGTGCTACCAGTGGCTGCCAGCAGGGGGCAAATGCACACGAACCCCACACACAGGGCAGAGTCTTTGAAAAGGTCTGAGAATACAGTGGAAAAACCCTAAGCATTGCTTTTCTGGAAGCGGTCTATATACTGAGGTGGGAGGAGAGGGCAAAACGGGTTTCTTTTAAGCTATCATGTACAGACACATTCCTGAAAAATGCCCAAACCGTAATAAGGGAGCTCTCTTCTCTGTATCAAGGGGGAGCCACGAGCAGGCCAGTGGCGAAAGAAGTTTAGTAAGGGGGATGGTAGGCTCTCCTTGAAGCCGAATATTTTTCAGTGCGAAATCTAGCTTCCCTTCCTAAAGACAGCTTTAGGAAAGGGTAGAGAATTGAGTGCCTGTACATATTCTCTACCAGTTGCCCTTGGTTTGGTCAAGCGATCCGGAGCGCGTGGGGGTGCCTAGGAAGGGGGTGGTTACACAGCCTGAGGAGGCAAAACCGACTCTCTCGGGCAAGCATTTAAATCCCAGCCAAACGTTTCCCAGGAGGCATTGTGACTGATGGAACTGGCAAGGGGGGCTGGCAATGTGGAGCTGGAGACAAGATGAATGGTCCCAGGCCCCGGCCCGAGCCTCTAAGCCCTGACACCCCTTATAATTCTTCCAAAAGAGCAAAGAAAAGGTGCTTACGTGAGGACAGCGGTGACTAGGTCCAAAGAGGAGGCTTTCAAGGCAAGAGAAGGCAGGCGCTCCCAGCACCAGCATACAGTGGAAATAAAGGCACCTGTAGCCTTGTGATATAAGTAACACCTACAGACAGGTCCGTTTGGTTTTTCAGGTTTACGCACAGCCCCTTTGATGACGGTGACATACAGTGTGACACGGCTCCTTGGAGGGGGGGAATGGTTCTCACATGCAGAAAGTTTACCTTTATCCTGTTTTTGTGCCCAGCTCACTACCCGCCCCCACCCTCCCTCCCCCCCTTTCCAGGGGACTCAGTAAACAAGCTGAGAATTCTTGCCGCTGGGAGCTTTGCGGGGAACGTGCAGTGCATTTGCTGGGAATTCTCGTTCATGCAAGCTGGAGGGGAAACTCTGAAACTCAGCCCCGGTATCTGTCTCTGCCGCCTCCCTTCTGGGCTGGCGGAGTCCTGCACTTACGTATACCACGTCATTCTCCCTAACCCCCACGCGCCCCTTCTCCCCCCCCCCCCCCCCCACCATGTGGCAAAGAGCAAGGGCAGGATGGGGCAGTGGTTAAGAACACAGGCTTTGCAGCTAGATGGTTTGGGATTCAAATTCTAGGTTCATCGTTTTCTAGCTGTGTCACCTTGAATAACTTAACTAGCTAGATAATAAGTGGCTCTAATGCAAACAACAATACCTACCCACTGGGCGGCTGGGGGTCACATGAGGCAATGCAGGGGAAGCACTGAGTAAGCCCCTTGTGAGTTAATTTCCTTGACAAAGCACATCAATTAGAACCCCCCTTCTCTCCACCATTTGCTCCAACCTTATGCCTTGCAACACGATGAAGGCATTAGCCAGCTTGTAGACCGACGTGGGGACTTCCTTCTACCTTCTCTCTCAAAACCATCAGACACATGAACTTATTTAACTTCTACCGTCTCCAAATGCAGTGAGCCATGTGGTGGCTTTCTCCCTTTCCCCTCCCCCCCTTATAGACAGAGGTTTAGTGGCCCAATCGGGTAGATGGAGAAAGAGGTTTAATGGCCCAGTCAGGTGTCGGCTGCTACTAGGCTGGGGGCCTGACTCGCCTGCCAGCTCCCTGGTGTTGCAGTGAGAACTACCCACTTTGTACTACTTCCCCTCCGGAGCGGAAACTCGACCTAATTTAGGCTGTGAAATACAGTGTCCCCGGTGGCCTATGGGATGACATTTATAATGCTATGCCTTTTTTGCACTGTGCTTCTAGCTCTGTTGCATAGCCAAGCCACTGTGTCCAAACTGCAGACTCCAATCTTTGAAGTGAAAGCAGAGACTGGTTCGTTAGGTTTTCTTGGGAACTCTGGGCACGGGTACAAACACACAAATACACAGACACATACAGTGTGGAGAAACAAAAGGCCGTTCATTGGAGGGCTCAGGATGTCATGGAAAAACTGTTGAAGGAAGATAAGGCCACCGACTTGCTGTGTAACCTCAGGCAGGTCGGGCAGCTTCTCTGGGCTTCATTTCCTCCCATGGTAAAAGGAGAAGTTTCGATGGGAATAACGATTTTCAAATTCATTCAGACAGTTCCCTGGAAACCCCAGGGGTTCCAGGGAGCCCCCAGAAGTGCTGCTGGGGATGGGGGGATGGGAGCCCAGCGGGTCAGGGCTCTAGACCTCTCCTCCCTGATTCAGTAAGGGCACCTCAGCTTTTATATAAATCTCCAGGGTAAGATTTCACTTGAACAAAAGAATCTGCACTTTAAAAGAGTTTGCAAAGAACTGGATTAGATGCTCTTTGAGAATCCTCTAAGCTCTAACATTCTGTGGTTTGCCTCTTGCTCCTTGGCGTCTGGGGAACTGAGATGGTCCCACACTGCTGGGACCCACCTTGTCGCTGGTTTCTGAAACGCTCCTCACGTTTGGACCTGCACACACGCACTCTTCTCAGTGGAGAGCTTTGCACGGAAAGCATAGTATTCCGCTGTTGTCTTTTGGAGGAATTACATTTCTTTTTCCTCTGCTGTCTCAGCTCAACTGTTTCAGAGTGAAAAGTTCTCTGGCAGTGAATACGTGTGACAACAAACTCTGCTTGTCTCATGGTCCTGAGTGTACAATACGGCATCTCCGAGGGCCTATGTGTGAAATTACAGGCTTCTGGACCAGTGGATAAAAGGGGTGATTAAGATAAAAACCAAAATAAAAGAGGAATTTGACTCCAATTAAGTCTAACTATCACATCGAACCTAAATTTGATTAGAGTGGAGATCTTAGATAACATCAAACCCTAAGTTTATAAAAACTGTGTTGTGAATGTCGGTCGAAGACAAGAGGCGGGGGTTGGGGATGGGGAAGAGGAGGGCAGAAGACAGTATGGAACATTTTAGAATTTCCAGCCTATCCTTCTGATGTCTCAACACCCAGTCACAACAGGTAACACTAATTAGGCTCATAAGAGCAACCTAGTGACCAAGACCAGATTATGGAAGGGGACTACTTGTGTTTGAGTCCCTGCTTGGCCACCTGCTGGCTGGGTGAGCCTGGAAAGCTTCTTTAACATCCGGACCTCCCAGTTCCCTCATCTGGAAAATGGGAAAGAAGAATGTACCGCTCACAGGGTTGTGTGAATTGAATGAACTACGACCTGGGGAGTGGCTGGAGCCCTACGCAAGTGTGCGCTCTATTATCTATGTGCTGTTAGATTTCTCAAAGCAATTAAACAAGGAGGGCGCTAGACTCCAGTGGCTCTAATGGCTGGTAGCCCGTGTCAGCAAACTGGAACCTAAGCTAGACTCAACTGTGAATGCACTGGGATCTGAAAAAGTGAGCTTTAAAAACCATCAGTCGCAAACAGCCCAAGTAGCCTTTCCCAAATGAGGCAAGTGCTTAAGCTATACCCTATCAAATAATTTCCTTACTTTGCTTCCACGTCTGCTCTATAGAAGGCCTTCCCCTAGCTCTTGTCGGCTGACTACTTTCAATCTGGTGATGCCTGATTGGAATTGATGTTTGCTCAAATAGACACTTGAAAATTTTGGGGCGCCTGGGTGGCTCCGTCGGTTAAGCGTCCGACTTCGGCTCAGGTCGTGATCTCGCGGTCCATGAGTTCGAGCCCCGCGTCGGGCTCTGTGCTGACCTCTCAGAGCCTGGAGCCTGTTTCAGATTCTGTGTCTCCCTCTCTCTCTGCCCCTCCCCTGTTCATGCTCTGTCTCTGTCTCAAAAATAAATAAACGTTAAAAATTTTTTTTTTAAAAAAGAAAATTTTACATATGCCTCAGCTTACCTTTTAATACGTTCATTCCGTTAAAATCCTCACAACTCTTTGATGAGGGGGTTACTTATTATGTCCATTTTACAGATGAGGGAACTGAGGCACAGAGAGGTTAAGTAACTTGCCCATGGTCACACAGCTAATAAATGGGAGAACGAGTATTTTAGTCCAGGCTGCCTGCCTTCAGAACCTGTCCTCTTAACTACTGGGATCCGCCTCTGGGTGTCCCTGGGGTGGTTGTGTGGGGTCAGAGAGGAAAGAATCATATGCGTAGAATATCTATCACGTGTCAGGCATTGTGCTAGAATGCTTACCTGTCTTACCATGGTTATTTTTCATAATAGCCCTGGGAATTAGCTATCACTACCCTCTTCTCAGGATGAAGAAACAGAGGTCCCAGGCTTGCTGGGTGTCACCCAGCTGGGAGGTGGCCAAGCCTGGGTTGAACTCGGGCCTGCCCAGGGTTAAAACCGTGCTGTAGACAGAGGAGCTCAGGTCGGCCTGAGCCTCTCTCCTTTTGCTCTGGCCTCAGCACTGCCTTCTGAGGGGACCCTGGCCTCTCTCTTGGTTCAAGATCCCTGGGTCTTATGGCCATTGCAGACAGAGTCTGTGTCTCACCGTAGAGTGGAAATTCTGGTACCTCATGGACTTCCTGGTACTCAGTGTGGCTCTTGGGACAGAGAAGGCACTGAATACGTGCATGTACCATGGAAGTAAATTCAAAGACAAGCCACTTGACGTAGGGCTCGAGGCTCCTACCCAATTCTTTCTACTAGATGTAATAGATTCCGTGCTCTTCCTTGAGCTTGCCCTCTTTAACCTGGGCCAGTGTTTCTGTAGTCATATCTTCTCTCCCTCTATCTGCCGCTCTCACCACCCACCCCAACGGGCAGCGTAAGCTGAAAGCATGGCAGCTAAGAAACGACATTTAGGTAAATTCATGGATGATGCCGTTAGCAAGAGAGATTTGCAGGCTGACGGTGAGGTGAAATGGATGAGTCTCGGGCCAGGATTCCTGTCTCTATTCTCCCAGTACTATATTTAGAAAAGAGTCTTTTGGAGAAATTCTACTTTTTAACGCTCTATTGGCTCAAACGTTTAAGAATGAAAAGTGTTCTGTCAGTGAGTGTGTATGACCATAAACACCTGCCACCTGGAAGACATTAGACGAGGCACGAATTTTGCAGCGCCTCAGTTTCCTCATCTGGAAGTACTTACTATGATTTCTGGTGCAGAGTAAGTTCTCGCCAAATGGTCTCTGGAGAGAAATGCAGATGTTGATCGAGATTGCTGACCTTTGAGCATTACCATATCAAGTAGGATAATGTTGACCTTCTGCAATGAATAATCATAATCGCTACCATTTATCAGGCCTTTTCTAGGTGCCAAGAACTGTCTCGGCATGCTACATGTATTAAATCACGTATTTCTTACATCATTCCTCCAACACAGGCACCATTATTATTATCAAAAATTTTCTAATGAGGAAACACGCATAGAGTGTTCAAGTAACTTGCCCAATACCACACAGCCAGTAGAACACAAAACAGAATTTGAGCCGAGGCAGATGCTCCAGAGTCTACAAGCTTCACCATCATGCTATGGTTTGTTACCTCTGGAAGAGGCAGAATCTAAGTTGAAGAGATACCAGTTTTCTTAGGTATCCCAGGTTGCTGGCAGGATCCTTGAAAGTAAGGACAAGAGTTGTAAACCTATTGGCCCCTAAAACACCCAGCATGCACTTAAGCACAAGGAAGTGCTCAAGAAATTCTCGTTGATTGATTGCGTATTTGCCTTACTTCCTTTTCGGGTATCTTTCCCCAGTCCCCTATATCCAACTCACCCTTTAGCTCTTCGTGCTCTCCTGACCAGGAGCCCCAATTCAGTAGACAGCAACAGTGAGGTAGCTCCCCTGATAATCCCACCTTGGCCATGAGCCTCACAGAGGCAATGGGTCTTTGTGTGATTTCCGGCATTGAAGGCACAATGGAGGTTAAACAGAGGCAAAGTCCACGATTGGCAGACGCATAATGAAAATGAAGACAAGAATCCTGATTTTGTCATTATAAGGTTAAATATGATAATGTTTATGAAAGAGCTATCACAACTGCATGACTGTATTTCTCGTCTCACTTTTTTTCTGTAAAGACACTAGTAATCAAACTAAGCAAAGTTGCCATGCTTTGGGTCCGCCTGAATGAATCTAAAGCAATAATGGCTTTTTAAGACCTAGATCTGGGAGGCCCAGCCAAGAAATGTCTTTCTTCTCAAAGGGAGGGTTCTTGAAGACAGAATTTTCTTCCGTTGTTTTCCTACCAAACATCAGTCCCCTACAACATAGACATGAGGGCTTGATTTCTGAAAGAGTTGTTGGGGGTGACAATTTGAGGAATGGGTGACATTGACTCCTAGGGTCAGTCCATGCTGTTGGTTGGGGGGCAGCATGGCGCTATGATGCCACCATTGAAATCTTGGGCGTCAAATGGACCAGTCCCTCCAGCAATGGCTAATTAGCTTGGTTAATCCAGGAACCCCACTAATGGAGGTGAGGCTTTCAGTAGAAAATAAAATCATTCCATCATTAAAGATTTACTCTTCCTACGGGTAGGCTGACACCAGATTTCCTGGGTAAACTTAACTATTTGAACCTCAGTTTCCTTGCCTATCAGTGGGAATGATCACACATGTAGTCCGATAATGTGTGTGACCAGACTGACTTCCACGCCTCCAGATTGAACTCACTTGTGCCAGTTGTCATCCAAAGGCATGTCTTTCGCCAGGACAGGGTGTGAGGATAGAGGATGGAGGGTGAGGAGGGTTGCTAGGGGAACTTTGTGGTTGGATCCATGCCGACCTATCCTCATCAATCAACCAAATCTTATTTCTAAGATGCTGTTGATTATAATATACATCACTGACTTAGATAATCATCGTGGGGAGAAAGCATTATGTTAAATGTGCAGATAGGTAGATTATAAAGCTTATCCTGATTTCAGAAATATTAAAATGTGAATGTGGTATGTATAGTTATTAAATACACACACACACACACACACACACACGACCAGTATTGTCAGGAATATTAAAAAAAAAATAAGACCCAGTTGCGTCTCCAACAGAGAATTCATGAGGAAACTCTTAGAGGGAGTATATAATTCCAACCCAAACTTTGAGTTAGGGGCTGTAGGTCTTCAGAGAGAGAGAGAGAGTGGTCAGTAAGGGCTGGAACAGTCAGAAAAAAAAAATTCCCGTGGGTCGTGGCATTTGAGCTGGGCCATGAAAATTGGAATGAACAGCTAAAAATGGTTGCTTATTATGTGCCAAGCACAACGACTGTAGGAGTAGGGGCTGTTATTATCCTCATTTTACAGAAGGGGAAACTGAGGCTCAAAGAGCTTCAGTCATTTGCCCAAGGTCACACAGCTACAAGTAGCAGAGCCAGGATTCAATCCTAGGATTGCCTGACCACTATGCTCTGTGATGTCTGGGATGAGCAGAAGGAGAGGTTCTTTCAAACAAGAGGACACCTGCAAATGTGTAGGAGAGAATGAGTAGGGGATCCCCCGACACTGCTCATGGAGGGTTGGCCCTGGAGTTTTGGATCCTGGTTATGGATGGGGAGAGTCCCCGGCCAGTTGAATTTGAGGAGGCCTTGGATCTTGTCTGCTCTTCAGGGGAAAATTTGCGCAGGTCAGCAACGAGACCTGGTCAAAAACTTTGATTTTTCCCTTGTGTGTTGTCCACGTATTTTGCCAGCGCCACGCTCTTATTTCTTAGGGAGGTTATTGCTGGGTTTTCTTCTTCCACCAATTGCCAACTAATACTGTTTCCAAATAGCTGCTTCCTTGCAATCTCTTACTACTTCCCACAGTTTAATTCGCCATTAAAAAGGACAAAGGTCCACATTACACTGAAATTTCCTGAGTTTGGTTTTGTTCAGGAGCTCATGTAGAGAAAGAGTCTTGGTTGTAAACACAGAATGGCATAAGAATGTAGGCATTGTGCTTTTTTACAAAAGTTCGGTCTATCACTGTTTTGAATTTTCCGGATTTCTCCCTTTATCGCAGAGTTTGTCATCATATCCTAACTGAAATCCAGGGGTTCCTGGTACTTATAAATCTGAGGGGAGAGGCCTCAAATTTGGAAAGCTGACCGGCCTCACCAAAGGCTCACACCAACACTCACTCCTCTATGCCTTGAACTTGCAAACCCGGGGAGGTTCCCGGTGGGAACTTGTCATTCCCCAGGGCGCACGTCTGGGGTCGCTGAGCTATGGGAGTAGACAAGTGTCTTCTTTGGTTCTTGCCTGCATCTCTTTTCATGACATGATGTTTTAACTTCTTGTCGGTGTGTGAAGCCTGGTGGGCAGGATTTAGTTTCATTTTGAGTCAACAGCTGTCCCTTTGGTTCCAAAGAACCAGCGAGATATGGGACTTGGCTGAACATTGTCAGGTGATTCAACAGATAACCAAGGAGCAAAAGCCAGATGAGAAGGTAGCTAAGGAAAAACCAGTACTAGAAGAAGTGGGTGGATGTGGCTACCACTCTCAGTGCTGTCACTTGATAGCCATTTACTTATCTCCTTGAGCCACAATTTCCTCATCCAAAAGCCTGAGTAAATAAATGTTACTTCCTAGAATTTTGGTGAGGATTAAATGAGATAATGTAATATAAGAAATACTTAGCTCAGTGCCTGGCGTGTATTAAATACTTAATAAATGATGGCTGTACTACTACAAACTATTGTTACAATTTTTTCTGTTTTTTAAGTTTATTTATTTTGAGAGAGAGAGAGGCAGGGAGGGGCAGAGAGAGAGAGAGAGAGAGGGAGAGAGAATGCCAAGCAGACTCTTCACTGTCAGTGCGGAGCCCAGTGCACGGTATGACCTGAACCAAAGTCAAGAGTCAGTTGCTTAACCAACTAAGCCACCTAGGTGCCCCATTATTATTATTATTATTTTCATTACTGCTACTACTACTAAACTTATCCAAGCCTTAGTCTCCTATCAGTAAAATTAGAATAATATTATCTACTCACTAGACTAATTGAAATAATATAAGTGTATGCATCTGGCACATGGTAGATATTCATCCATCCATCCATCCATCCATCCCTCCCTCCATCCATCCATCCTTCCGTCCATTCATTTTCAGTCCCTTATGTGGTATCCATCAAAAGTTTATCAACCTTGGGAGTTAGGAGAAGGCCATTGTATTTGGCAATAGTCCTTAATTATCTGAAATACAGCGATACTTTTATAAGACATTTATTCCCCCACCCAAACTTGTTTTCCTCGATTCCAATATGACCTTCTGCGAACAAAAGAAGCTCCAGGAATCCCCACAGCTCGCTGTACTGGGTGGCCAACAGATCTGCCACATGGTCATGGAGCTGCCAGCTGGCCCACGTTACCTCTTTCTATGCGAGCCCTGTGCGTGTAGCACCTTCCTGCAGGGGAGAATGGATGCCACCTCCCCTTTGGGAGGGAAACAGTCACTGGGGCCTTTTAGCTTTCTGGTTGTATCCACCCCAGGCTAAGGCTACAGCTGTCACTTTGGGCGAGGTCTAGGTGGCACCTCTGCCTTAAGACAGAGGGCAGATTTTGCGTGAGGCCTTCTGAAGGAGGAAATTACCAATTGGGGTCAAGCATTCCAGCCACAGCAAGCGGCAAGTTGTGCAATAGGCCAGCAGACATGGCCCTGGTCCTGGTATCTAATGTTGCAAGTAGACTGGGGGGAAGGGGGGAGATGGCCGGGCTGGCTCTGTGCCTGTTCTACTCTGGGCGATTGCTCACCCTCACAGAGGAGGGATCCTGGCCTGGGAGTGTTACCTGACACCCATCCGGCCACTCACTGTTTAACCAAGTTTAAACCAGAACGGAGACTTCGTGCAGGACAGCTTTAGTGTCTGGGCCCTAAGGAGTTCATTTCTCCTGCCCAGAGGTGGGTGGAGTTGACTTCAGCTCAGGCCAAACAATATTCAGGAGGAGTGCTGCTCTTTTGGGAATGCTTGCAACTGACAAACTGGTTTAAGGTGATGGACATTAAAGGCAAGCCAAGATAGGCCTGGAGATGAGATCTGAAAATTGCTGACAATTAGTGGCTAAAGAGGGCACCTGCAGGTGGAATCTGCAGTTGAGAACTCTCTAGACTGCAGCCAAGTACACACAGGAAAAAGTGTATTCTGCAGGGACAGAGTTCTGACAAATGCAAGTAGAGAAACAGGCACAATTTCAAGTTCAGCTATGTAAACCTGAGCAAACACACACACACACACACACACACACACAGGCCATTAGTGCTGCCACATATACTCCCGTCTCTCCCTCATGCACAGAGCCCACATAAACCTAGATACCACTCCCAGCCCCTCTCCCCCCCCCCCATATCTACCATGCCCCCTAATATCCCATCCTCCCCATAGACCAACCACACACATCACAGATTCCCCCCCACCCCACGCCATGCACACATTATACCCACAGCCATCAGATAAACACAGCCTCCTTAGGAAGCTGATTAATAAAACTATTTTATCTTTAATTACACTTGGCTGATAATAATGTCCTCAGAGCCTGCACGGTTAGATTGGCTCAGATTGTAACATCCAGATTAGGGTTGAACTCCCTTTGAACTCTGGCCACACTGCTGGTCTCTCCAGCTCAGAGGCTAGAAATGGCTTCAGCTGGATTCGCCCCATGGAACTAGGAGGGTAAGTAGAATTCCAGCTCTCCTCGGTTCTCTTTTCTTTCCGACGCTGTGCAGATGATATCTCTGAAAACACATGGCCAAGACTGGGAGGAAGGCCCAAATCAAGTTACTGCCTCCAGTTCACCACTGTGTAGACCCCTGGTGGGTCTACTTTCAAAGGAATGTCAGTCTCAGACTCCATGGAGGAAGTTGCCCTGAATGCTGTCTGGAAGACCTGACACTTGAAAATAAACAGTTTAATTCCTGGATCTTGGACTCCTGGGGACAGGCTCTGGTGAACCATAATTAACTCTTTAAAGTCTTCACTGTGTCCTGCAAATAGTAAAGTATCTGATTCTTTGTGATGTAACGCTGAATGGAGGCAGCGAGGAGGCCTTTTAGGCTAATTACATGTTGGAATGAGGTTAACAACATGCCAAAGATTCCTTGCACGGCTCCTCTGACATTGACAAGTCACTTGGTAACACGCTAGGGCTAAAGACAGCGATGGCTTTTAAAGAGGGCGGGGGCTGGAAACTGAGCTAGACAGGCCCCTGACGTCATTCCCCAATCTTGTGTTTCCCCTGGGATGACCTTCCCATCCCTCAATTTCCAGGAGAGAGGAGATCTGGATTTGAACCTGGCATTCAATGCCCTGGGCCTGGACACGTGCAGTGACACCTGCAGGGGGCTCATCTCTCTCTTACGAATTTTACAGTAGCTGAATTCAGCCAAGGATGAAAGCCAAAGCCACTATCGAGGGGATGCTTTGGGCTGAGTAGGAGGTATGTCGGTACAAATAAGCAAGGTGTGCATCAAAATGAACAGGAAAATGCCCAGTACACAGGAGCGAGTTCCGGGAGCAGCCAACTGAAAGAGCTTAACATCATTATGATCCCATTCTGCAGGGGTGCACACTGGCGTGTCATAGTCACACGGGGACACCTGACCACTGCTCCTTTCCCATCCTTCTACTGGGGACCAGCCATTACTTTAGTCACCTGCAGGGCTGTCCCAAAGGACTCCAGCCTAGACTCAAGGGTGTCACACGCTGCTTTGCCAACTCCCCAGCATTCCCTATCTGGATGAAATCGGCTAAAAATGAGTCTTCTGGGGGAGAGCGCAGGGAAAACCTAGCTATAAAAGACCGTGGCGCTTCGTAAGGAGACTTGTCCTGTCCCGTAGGAGTGGTGACGGGGGGCTGGCTCAGAGGTTAGAAGGTATGAATAGGAGCCTTGAAGTTTCCTTGGCACCTGAAAGCAGATACTCACTTTTCCTCCCTGGAAAAGGAGTCGCTCCCCTGTCTCCCCTGGTGGAAGGACTGGGGCAAGGTGAGTCCTGCCCGCTGGACGCTGGCCTTCCCGCTCCCACCGGGGCCCTTTCCTCTCCCTGCACACCCAGACACGTAGCACCCACCTTAGCTCACTTGTTCCGCTGGGCTGGGCTGGGCTCAGGTCCTCTGATGTTGTCATCACCCTGTCCAGAGAGGGCCCTGGTTGGGTGGGCCCCTCCTCCTCAGCGAGAGGGACACCGCATGGCTGCCTCCAGGCGGAAGCCGCCTCCTCTGGGTGCCCCAGCCCCACGCAGCCTCCCAGGTGCAGCAGGGTCCCGGGAATGGCGGCTGCAGGTAGACTTCCCACCTCCGCGAAACCCAGGGGTTAGCAGAAGGGTAGGCGGGTTTTGACAGGAGCTACCAAAAGAGAGAGACAGACACCTGAGGAGTGATGCCTGTTCGCTTGCTGAGCCTTGTGAAGCGTGGCTGCAGTGGTCTCCAGCGAAGGCGAGGTGTGGCGACCAGAGGAGCCAAGGAGAAATGTGTCAGACAGAGTTTGTCAGCACCTCAGCACCCTGCCAAATAGTAATTACTAGAGCCTCGTGCCACCCAGCAGAGGGAGGGCAATATTTTATCCCCATTTTATAGAAGGATAAGTGGAGGCCCAGGGAGGTCAGGCAACCACTTCAGCCAGTCAGTCAGAGGCTAAACTTGGCCCTGAGGGGGGCTGACTCAGAGGTTACCAGGGGAGCTTGGGTGAAGCCAGGCCTGTTGGGGGGGGGGGGGGCGGAGGACAGCCAAAGGCAGGGCTGCCTCATGGCAGCTATGGGCCTCCCCAGTTTTGCAGCCTTCTGTTCTCTTAGAGGTTCCCTTATCTCCAGGTCTTCTTCCTCTATAGCTCTTATCTGACCCTGCTTTACATAGTGGCCCATTTGGCATTTCTCTAGAACATGGTTCCCCTTTCCAGGGAAATGTTAGTCTCCTGAAATACTGTGTGAACAAAAATGTCCCCAGCCAGCTAAGTTAGGACAGGCATGTCAGCCTATTAAAGCTCTGAGAGGTCTTTCAGAAAAGAAACCTGTTTAATCTTTCTTAACCCAGCGTTTCCCAAACTTCTTCGAGCACCTTTTTCTAGTAACACCCATTAGCACCGCCCCCCCCCCCCCCCCAGCTAGTGTCCCACCAGACACACATTGGGAAATCCTAATGGAGACGGTCACCTCCCCAAGAGAAGGGACTGTGCCCTTCCCCAGGGTGTTCCCTGCCCCACCCCCTCATGGCAGGCTCAGTAAATTGGGCAGAACTGAGTAGCACTGTCATTTCCCTACCTACTTCCTCAGACACGGAAGCCTGAAGTCCTATTCAACATTCATTCCTCAGAGCCCCTGAATAAAGCCAGCCACCATGTCATGTGGATTCTACCCCCTTCCCCCCCCGCCCCCCCCCCCCCCCGCGCGCTTGCCACCCTCATGATATTTCTTTCACATGTATCCGTCTTACAGTCAGTGTCAGGTGACCTACCACCTCCACAGAGAGGCTTTTCCTGACCCTTTCTAAACCATAGCACCTCCTGTCCGGTTGGCCATGTTGCTCAACCCCAGGGGGTGCCATTGCCCGGAGACCACAACACCAACGGTGCCTGATGGGAGTTATGAAGCAGGGCGTCCCTCTGATTCTCCTTGCCTTATTCACATTAGTTTTCCTTACGGTACCTTATCTACTTAACATGTATTTACTTACATATTGATTTACTTACCGATCATCCTCAGGAAATCACCTAATTGCTGGTTGCTTCTTGCCCTCGGGGACTCGGCCAGGCATTGTCTGGTGTCCTTGTATCCTTCCTGGATCCACATCAAGGTGGCAAACTCATGCATACAGTAAGGGAGAACAGGTGGAGGTCCAGCCTGAGCTCTGCTTTCTCAGCCGAGTGTCCTGCAAAGGGGCTGCATCGTCCCCTATGCGTGCCTGTATTCATTTGCACAGAGGGATATCTATTTGTCCACTGTGTACCTGTGGGCTATGTCCACGCAGCAGGGGACCCTTTGTCTAATTTACACAAAGGTGCCATGTAGGGTAGCCTCCCGGTCTATTCTACAGGATGTAAAAGCCCCACGAATTGGGTGATCATTTAGTTTTTTTATTATCCAAAAAAGGGCAAATGTGAAGGTAAATAAGGCACCATTTAATAATTATGTGGGGACAACGGACAAAAACTGGGACTGTCCTGGGCAAATCAGAACAGATGGTCACCCTGTCCATGTGGAGCAGGCTTGTTTATTGCTTTATCTCCATTGTCTAGCCCAGTATGTGGCACAGCGTATTTGTGGAATAGTGATTGAGAGAATGACTCCTGCTCTCATCCCCAAACTGCCTGCTTCAAGTCCTTCCCCTCTTCTCATCCATCCTACGCAATTAATTCTCCTAAAATTCCACTGCATATGCATAAGCCTCCCACATGCATCTTTAAAGCTACTGAAGCTCCATTCAAAGTGTCTTCAAGGAAATACCAAATCCCGGCACCTGGCTGGCTCAGTTGGTAGAGCATGAGACTCTTGATCTCTGGGTGATGAGTTCGAGCCCCATGCTGGGTGTAGAGCTTACTTAAAAAATATAAGAAACACTGAATCCAGTGTGATGTGTTAAAAAAAAAAAAACAGCAAGGGTGCTATGGGTTCATATTTGGGAACACTTGTGTACCCTCAGTGATATGGTAGAGATGAAAGGAAGAATTATAGGAAGGAAACTTGCTGACCTTTGTTTAGTTCAGTGATCGAAAAATGCATATGAACCTGGAATTTCTGTGTTTTTTATTAAAATTTTTTCTAAATGTTTATTTTTACTTTTGAGAGTGAGAGACAGAGTGTGAGTGGGGCAGTGGCAGAGAGAGAGGGAGACACAGAATCTGAAGCAGGCCTCAGGCTCCAAGCTGTCAGCACAGAGACCAAGGCGGGGCTTGAACTCATAAACCGTGAGATCACGATGGAGCGGAAGTATGATGCTTTACGAACTGAGCCACCCAGGCACTGCTGGAATTTCTGTTTTTGACTTACTGCATCCAATGGAGTTGGATAGGAAACTTGGAATATTCAATAGGCCAAAATCCTTAATTTGATATTCAAAGGCAGTCACAACTGAGCCCACGTATTTTTCATACTGAACTCCTCCAAGTTCTCCTATAGGAAACCTTGGTCCATTCATTCATTTAATAAATGGTTTTTTTTGTTTGTTTTATTTTATTTTTTTTTTTATTTTGTTTTTTGAGAGAGAGGGGGGCAGGGAGGGGCGGGGAGAGAGAGAGAGAGAGAGAGAGAGAGAGAGAATCCCAAGCAGGTTCCACATGGTCAGCGCAGAAACAAATGTGGGATTTGAACTCATGAACTGTGAGATCATGACTTGAACCAAAATAAAGAGTTGGACGTTTGATCAGCTGAGCCACCCAAACGCCCCTAATAAACGTTTCCTGAGCACGTACAATGTGCCAGGCCCTGTTCCAGTGGCTGGGAACACAGAAGTGAACAAAGCAAATGAGATCCCCATCCTAGAGCTCACGATCTAGATGACAAGGAAGGAAAATGTACCCCTGCTTTAGCTGGTCAGGGAAGGCCTCTTGGAGGAAGTGACAGTGGAACTGAATGTCACCTGAACGGCTTTAGTGTTAGGTGAATTGGTTTGTTCTCGGTTCCCTGAAGACCTCATATACCTGCTGTCCATCTCTGAGCATGAGATCCCACTCTCCTTTAAATTTGGGCTTTTCTCCCTTTTATCCTTCACTTCTCTAAGTCTTGTTTTTCCTTCAGTGTCTCCCTGCAGTCAGGAGTCTACATTCTTGGAGACCTCTAAACTCCCCCAACACGCTGATGCATCACACGTTTGGCCCTCAGCACGAGGCTACCTGGTATTACCTTGTATCTCCTTTTTATACTTCCCTGGGCCCAAGACCTAGACTGTAAACCCTTGTATACCTTGGGGGCTCGATAAATGTTTGCTGCTAATGAAAATATATTCTCCCACAGAGGCTAGATGAGACATGGGAAGCAACTTTAATGTCCCACGCCAAATTGGACCGATGGCTATTCCCACCTGCGGAACTGTGGGAAGGGGCCTGATACTGTGTGGACGGAGGGTCGCGCTCTGTCAGCAGTGTCTTCCACGTGTGTGTGTATGTGTGGGTGGCAGGCAGAGCATTTCCTATTTGCATTTCCTGAACTGGGCCTTGCAGAAGGTCAGGGTTATCAGCTCACATGGGCTTCCGTGAGCGTAGGACTGAAGGGATTCTCTTGTGGAAGATTCTCGGGTTGCTCAGCCTCTGTGTGTGCTTCCTGTGAATGTTCTGCGTGCCAGAGGAAAGACGGGCAAAATGAGAGGAGACACCCTTCTTTTTTTTTTTTTTTAATTTTTTTTCAACGTTTATTTATTTTTGGGACAGAGAGAGACAGAGCATGAACGGGGGAGGGGCAGAGAGAGAGGGAGACACAGAATCGGAAACAGGCTCCAGGCTCCGAGCCATCAGCCCAGAGCCCGACGCGGGGCTCGAACTCACGGACCGCGAGATCGTGACCTGGCTGAAGTCGGACGCTTAACCGACTGTGCCACCCAGGCGCCCCGAGACACCCTTCTTAAAAGTATCAGTCTCTGGCTTCACTTTGCCTTGTGGTGAATGCAGAAAAGAAAATGCTGCGGGACACCCTTTGCTCACGCGGCCTCTCGGGATGGAGCCTAAGCCAGGAAAACTGGCCTCCCTTCCTGAACTATAACGCTGGGCTACGGGAAGCTTTTAACATCCTAGCTTTAGATGGACAACTATCTGAGTAAGGGCAAAAGAGAGGGGAATACCTTTTAATGACATCTGAAAACTGTAGAACTGTAATTACAAAAAAATAATCAAGAAATGGGGCACTTGGGCGGCTCGGTAGGTTAAGTGTCTGACTCTTGGTTTCAGCTCAGGTCAGGATCTCAGGGCTCCTGGGATCGAGTCCCATGTTGGGCTCTGCACTGACAGCATGGAGCCTGCTTGGGATTCTCTCTCTCCCTCTCTCTCTGCCCCTTCCCTTCTCGTGCTCTCACTCTCTCAAAATAAATAAACTTAAAACAAAATAATGAAGAAAAATAAAAAAGGAAGAAAAGTCATCTGTAGTTTCTTATCCCGAACAAAGTACCTTCTCTGGGCAGTTTCTTCATCCCCTCAACAAATGTTTACTTTGTGTCCATCATGAGCCAGGCACTGGGCACTGGACTAAGATAACACACAGACTATTGAGTATCTAAAAGGAAAACGTTAGATTTCTTCTTGTTGATTATGAAGTGCAATGGTGGAAAGGTAGCCCCTGCAAAGACATGTCCATGTTCCAGTTCCCAGAATCTGTGACTGTTACATTGTATGTTTGGGAGGGAATAAGACGTGACTAAGTTAAGGATCTTGAGAGGAGGAACCTGTTCTGGATTGTCCAGGTGGGTCTTAGGTGCAAGGATCACATTGACGCTTTATCAGAGAGAGGCAGAGGCCACCTGGAGACAGGTGCACAGAAGAGAAGAAGGTGATGTGGAGACGGGAGGAGACAGGGGTGTTGTGGTCTCAAGCCAAGGAACACTGGCAGCCCCCGAAGCTGGGAGAGCCTCCAGATGGAACCCCCCGCAGAGCCTTTGGAGGGAGCACGGCCCCACTGATGCCTGATTGCAGGCTTCTGGTCTCCAGAACTGGGAGAGAATAGATCTCTGTTGTTGTAAGCCACCGTGTTTGTGGCAACTTGTTAGGGCGGCCCTAGGAGTCCAATATACAAAATAATAGTACTCTCTGTAGAAAATGCAGACAAATCCAAAAAGAAGAAAGGTCCCAGTAATTCCACACTTAAGTAATTCTGTGGTTAAGGGACACACACACACACACACACACACACACACACACACACTATGGGATTATTCTAAACACTTTTCCGTGTCTTATTGTCTTTTAGCATGATTTTAATGACTTGCAGTCTATTCTGTCTTATGCACATGCTATGATTAAACTGATAATCCTCATGTTAGATGTTTGGGTTGTTTCTATTGCCAAAACCAGTGCAGATCTTTTTGATGGTAGCAACTGGGGCCACGGCAGGGTCGGCACCTCTCCACTGCCCGGGCTGTCGTGAGCTTCCTGAAGCTGAGCCAGGGATTGGGCAACTGGCAAGAGCCTGGGCGGGGTTGGGGGTTGGGAAGGATGTGTAGGACTGGTCAACATTACTAGCATGAGGGAGTCGCCTCAAACCCACAACAATACTTTTTTTTTTTTAATGAATAGGATTAAGAAAAGATTTATGACCCAAGTGAAAAGAACAGAAGGGTGTTTTCAACTCTGGATTTAGAGAAAGGAAGGTAGATTTTAGATTCATGGGTGAATGTAGATTTATGGCTAGGCAGTGATGTTGCTTGGAGTAAATGTTGGTGAGAGGCTGTCTGTTGCTTCAGCTCTGCCTCACCCCATGGGATGCAAAGCTTAACAAAGCCATTTCCTGCATGAAACATATCTCTCCCCGAAGGGGCAATGGGTGGCCATGTGGCCTTCAGAAGAATTTGGAGCTATCACCGAACGTTCTGTACGGAAGACTGCATTACCTTTGTAATCAGGAAAAAACCATTTTGTGTTTCTTTGGTGTGCGGTCACGGTCTTGGGTATTATCATGTCTCCATATTTCCATTTGGGAAGAGAGCGACCTAAATTGGAGGTGTAAATGACAAACGAGCTTAGAAAGAAGTGGTCAGAGACTGAAATTTTGACCTATGCTACCACCATGAGACCTAGGATGAACCCTGAAGACATTATGCTAAGTGAAATGATCAAGTCAGGAAACAACAAATACTGTATGATTCCACTTGTGTGGGGTCCTTCGAATAGTCACATTTATAGAGACAGAGAGAAGAATGGTTGCCAGGGATGGTAAGAGAGGTGGGGTGCGTAGTTCTTAATTAATAAGAATTTCACTTGGGGAAGATGAAAAATGTCTGGAGATGGTTGGTGGTGATGGTCATACGCCATTGGGAATATGTTTAATGCCGCTGAACTGCACACCTAAAAGTGGACAAAATGGGAAATTTTGTTCGGTATGTTACAAAAAAAAAAAGAGCATTTTTAGGAGTCTTGGGCAAGAAGGTACAAAAAGAACAGAGGGGAATAGGGAGAGAAACCCTGTAGACCAGAGTCATAGGACAACTACCCTAATTTACACATCAGAGATATGCTAAGCGCTTTGTATGCCCATCTCATGAATTGTATAGGAAGTAGGTGATGATTTTCCTATTTTACCGACGCAGGAACTGAGGATTAGTGAGGTCTAGTAGCTTCCCAAGGGGGCACTGTAACAGAGCTGGAATTCAAACCCAGGTGGGGTACGTCCAGAGCTCACTCTCATTACATTTATGGAGTCTTGACCACTATAGGATGTGCTTTGCACATTAGTTTCACTTAATTCACGTAACAACTGGGTCAGTTTGTTATTTTTGTCTCATCTTATAGACAAAGACACTGAAGACTTGGATGTTAAAAGAGGTTTGCCTAACGGTACAGATAATGAGTAGCGGAGTCTGGCTTTGAACCCACACCTTCTGGGATTTGGAACGGAAGTGAGGTTTTTCTATGGCTTACTGGCTTAGACAATGCTCCAGGGTAGAGTTTCTCATCATTCTCCTTTCAGTCTAGCTGTCTGCTGCAGCAGGAGAGGGGAAGATTGTTTGCTGTTGTTCTCTTAGATTAAAGATGGTCCCTGGCTATCTTTATAGGGTCTTTTCTCTACAGAAGTTGTGCAAGTCCTAATTTGCCTGCCTTCATTACTTACCTGAGAATTCCTGATACCAATACCCTTTACTCTGAGACATTGTATTACAAAGATTTCTTGACTCATCTGTCTCGTCTACCAGGTTATAGGCTCTAAGGGCTTGTGAGCTCTGATTTCTGTTTCTTTAGTGTCTACCACTGTGCTCTATACCTAGGAAGGGCCCATTAGATGTATGTTGAAAGAATGAATGAAGTAAGCCAGGGGGTCAAGGAAAGATTTTTATTAACTCCTCAACATAAGACTGATCTGGTCCATTAATAAAACAATCTATGAAGAACAGCGGTCTGCTCTGGCCCCTGACCTTGGTGTTCGCCTCTATTTATCTGAGAGATATTGACTGAACCCTTGCTGGGTGGGCTGGGAAAGCAGAAATGAATATGATAACCCCCTGCTTTTAAGAAGCTTACAGTCTAGAAGGTGGTGCAAAATTACACACAAATCCTTAGAATAGTGGTCACAAGGTTAGCAGTGTTGAGTGTCCTGCAGAGAGATGGGATTTCTGGAGAAGGACAAGAATGGAGACAGAGTGAAGTTGTTAAGATCCCAGGAGTTTATATCCAGGCTGCTTATGAGCTGTGTGACTCTGGCAAATTACATAATCCCCTAAGGCTCAGTTTTCTCCTGTAAAAAAAAAAAAAAAAGTGTTTGTTTTTTGAATTGTGTTCCCCCACAAGGGTTGAAGTCCTAGCCCCTGTCAGTACCTGTCAGTGTGACCTTATATGGAAATAAGGTCTTTGTTGATGATCAACTTAAGGTGACGTCATTGGGCTGGGTCCTAATCCAAAATGACCAGTGTAGTTATAAAAAGGGTAAGTTTGGACTCAGACACAGGCACATACAGAGGGAAGGCGATACGAAGACAAAAGAGAATGTTACCGACAAGCCAAGGAATGCCTGGAGCTACCAGAAGTTACAACAGATTCTCCCTCTGAGCCCTCAGAAGGAACTAATCTGTTCAACATCTTGATTTTGGACTTCTGGCCTCCAGAACTGTAAGATAATAAATTTCTGTTGTTGAAGTCACCCAGTTTGTGGTACTGTGTTATGGTAACCCTAGGAAACTAATTCGGGGCAGTAATAGTGCTTATCTCATGGAGATGTGAGGATTAGATGAGATATAAGCAAAGGGCTTAGCACAGTTCTTGGTACATAGTAAGTGCTTGATGATTGTGGGTAGGACGAACACCCTTGATGTGGGGGCAATCGAACAACGCCTCACAGGGGCGATGGCATTTGCCTTAAGGCTTGAAGGCTGGGTAGGGTGTGGGCATTGAGAAGGTGTAGGAAGAGGGATTCATGGAACTGTCATTTGCAGTGACATCTCGGCCCCAGAGAAGACTTAGGCTGAGCCCTGAGGTTCTTGCCGTCTGGCCCAGGGGCAAGTAACCGTTGGGGAATGTGGAGGATTCCTGTTATTTTTACATTCCTTGTCTTTTGATAACAGCCACTCAGTCTTCCTTTGGAAAAGTCACCCCTCCCCTGCTCTAATCATGGCTCTGTCCTTCCTCAGGCCAGTGAGAGGTCTCCAGCCTGCTGGGCCTCATGAAGAGTCCAGGAGGTGGCACAAACCCAAACAGGGCCAATCAGAGTTCTCACTAAGGATAGATATGGATGGTGAGAAAGGGAGGATCTCTGATCCTCTCGCATGGGGAACAGTAAGGACAATGAACCTGGTGCTTCTGGGGGCTATTTTCCCTGACTGTGTCGAGGAAGCCATCTTTGGGATGAGGGAAGCAGGCTAATGTGCAAATGGAAGTAAATCTGAGAGTTGGAAAGTGATGGAGATGGATGGATTGATGGCTGGCTGGCTGGCTGGCCGGATGGATGGATGGAGAGAGAGAGAGAGCAAGAGATCTGAAGGCAGTGATACAGTGTTTGAGGCCCAGGAGCCAGCATTCCTGAATCCAGAGGTCCATGGACCTTAAAGTAATGAAAACAAATACTTTTTTCCCCCCTTACACTACTTTGTGTTGGGGTTGATTGCATGCATCCAGGAGAGTCCTGACCTCGTCATTATCTTCGGGCACCAGCCTTACCCCAGGGCAAGCAGCTCCTGGGTATGAACTTTCAAGAGGGTGATGTAGGTGGTCATGGTGGTGACAGTGGTGCCTGTTACAGCCTAGTGGGTCACAGAGGCCAAGACGGGCCTCCAGTGCAATTTCACATCAAGATTGGCTTCCGTCTGTGACTTTCCCTCAAATGTCCTCACTGTGTACTGACAGGTATTGGCTTCTTTCTCTTTTGACCAAAATCCACTGTGGGGAGTAAGGCTAGTCCTGCAAAGAATTTCAGAGATTTTAAGAAGGCAGAAGCCTTACTTCTCACATCGAATGGAGAATTCCAAGAGTGTGAGTTGGGAGACCTTCAGGACCATTGGAATGGGTGTGGAGAGGCATCCCTTTTCTCTTAAGGTGTCAAGGAGCTAGATCTTCTTGGCATTTCCACTCAAGCTTAATTTCTAGTCCTCCTCATGTGTGCACCTCAGTGCTGATTTAGTTGTTTTTCTCATCCACAGGGATCACAAGAAGCTCTGGGGTCCAGATTTTACACGGTCGCCCGTCACCCAACCACGTGTGCAAATACTTGTATGCAGATAGAACTCGAGTTTGTCCAAAGACCAATCATCTCTGAATGTCTTCTGCTAAGAATTTAATATATATATTTCTATTTAGCCCTCTAGTCTAAAGGTGAGTTGTTAGTATGCGAGGTTCCTGATAGAATTGAACACTTTCAAAATTTTATTTTTCAGTAACTAGTTAACGTGGGAACACATAATGTGTACTAAATTGTAGAGTTACACTTATGTCTATCAGTTTTGTGCCAGGAGGGTTGAGGGAATGGTGGGTACATCGTGGCTGCTTTTCACCCATTGAAAGTGCTATGCTCCAAGACTTCTTGGGAGAATTAAGACTATAAAGCTGACATAGGCCAGGTGACACAGGAACACATAGTGAACATTTGTAAGCTTATGGCAATGACTACCCATAGTGTCTTTACAAACTGGTTTTGACCACATGTTCATAAAAATCCTAGTTACTGACTGAGGGCAATCAGTGGGTTCTGCCCTT
This sequence comes from Prionailurus viverrinus, assembly GCF_022837055.1. NCBI lineage: Eukaryota > Metazoa > Chordata > Mammalia > Carnivora > Felidae > Prionailurus > Prionailurus viverrinus. Next base: position 88,740,254 of record NC_062570.1, read on the forward strand.
TTATTGTCTACTCAAACCAGATACATTGTTTATGGCTAGAATAGTGCCCAGCACAGTGTAGGCCCTCATTAAGCAGCTGGTGGATTCCTTAATGGGTATTGGTAGCAAACTGTTTATCTTCTCTCTCCATGTTCCAGCTCTGTTGGACTTCCCCTATTAGTTCCCAGAATGCTCTGCACTTTTTTTTTTTTTTTTACCCCTCCGGCCCTTTGCACATGCTAGTCCCCCTGCCTAGAACACTGTGCACTCATCCAGCAAGTATTTATTGAGTGCTAATTATGTGTTAGGTAGGCATTTGTACAGGTACTGGGGCTCCCACAGTGAACAAGACGATGGAGCTTGTGTCGTAGCTGGGGGAGACTGACGATAAAGAAAAATCAGTACATATATATTATATCAGATGAAGAAAAGATCTGCAGAGAAAAATAAAGCTGGGAAAGAGGAAGTTGTGTCTTTGTGGGTAGGGGCTGTTGTTGCAAATTTTAAAGAGAAAGTGACAGCTGGCCAACTAACTGCTACACCTCCTTCAGGCCCTCTCTGCACCCCTAGATACGTGAACCCTCCTTGTTTCGGGTTTCCAGAGCATGTGTGCTTCCTTTGTCATTACGCTCTTTATAACTGCGGTTGTTTTATGGAAACTTTTTCCCTGCTGGATTGGGCTTCACAAAACTGGGGCCGTGTCGTCTTATTTACCACTCTGTTGCTGCCCTCGGGGACGGCCTTGCCCGTGACAGACATTCTGTGGCTATTTCCTGGGTGAACAGATGAGGGAAAATCGGACATCACTTAGAAAACATCCTATGTTTTCCTGCTTGCTATGTGTGCAGTAGAAATAATGTATTGACTCTTTGGCTGTTGTACATATTAGGAGCTTTGGAAAGCAAAATATCAAATAATTAAGTGAGCCTAAAATTAGTGTAGAGCAGGGCTTCTCAAACCTGAATGTGCACACTAGCCACCTACAGACCGTACTTTCCAGAGATGGCTGGACAGCACATCCCAGCCCACGTGGTCTTCTTATGGTAACGTTGACATTTCTCCCATTGAGACATGGGGTCTCTTTCTCTCCCTTCCAGTCTGGGTGGAACCATGGCCAGAGGAAGTGACACTGTGTGACTTTTTGAAACGTCTACTTTTGGAAATCATGCTGTGAAGAGACTTGATCTCAGGATCTTTCTTGGAGCTCTTGGAAAGTAATTTCCCTTTCTTATGAACGTGTAAGCCTGGAGTTGCTGAGGGTCCCTCATGTGGTAGCAAACTGCTCAAGAGTGAGACCCATATGTAGGGAAGCAGAGCTGACACGGAGAGACCAAATCTTGATGATTGTCTGAGCTGCATGATCCGGATATACCTGAAGTCCCCTTAGAGTTTTCAGTTAGAAAAGCCAATAATCCCCTTCCTTTTTTTTTTTTTTTTTTTTAACTACTTCAAGTTGGGTTTGTGTCACCTGCATCAGATGAGGGGTGCCTGGGTGGCTCGGTCGGTTAAGCGTCTGACTTCGGCTCAGGTCATGAACTCGCGGTTTGTGAGTTTGAGCCCCAAGTCGGGCTCTGTGCTGACAGCTTGGAGCCTGGAGCCTGCTTCGGATTCTGTGTCTCTCTCTGCCCCTCCCCCACCCCCCCAAAAAACAAATAAACATCTAAAAAATCTTTTTAAAAAAAGACGATTCATGATGAATATGAATTCATGCCAATATCCTTGGCAACACAGAGTCTATAAACGTAGCTTTTGAAAACTATTTAGCACTATAAAAAAACAAGGATATTGCTGTTCCTCCTTCCCTAAGAATATCCTCGAGGAGCCACATCCATCAATTACTATTAATGAGCACATCCCAAATTCCGGCCCTTTGATGATCTGGGCACCCTCGTCAGGTATTTCCGCCCTCTTCCCTCCGTGACCCGTGCAGTTTCCCAGGCTACCCTGACTCCAAGATAACCTACACCTGTTCTCAGCATGTCCTGCGGAGACCCAAGCGAACCCCTTGGAGATTCTGAATGATTCATCTTGAACAGAACCCTGGGTTTGCCTGGGACTCTCAGGGGAGCCGTGTGAGAAACTCTAAAATACACATGAATGAGTAAATCAGGACTGAGTGCCAATTTGGAGCGATTAAAGGATCCCGTGAAAGCTGAACCCCTGGAGAGATGTACATGCTTCTGTTGTATAATCCCGTAAATGCAAAGGGGCATAGGAGTAGCCTCTTTTGATGGAGCGCCTATGCACACCCACTCTTACCCCTTGGGTCCTTGGCACCCGCAGAGCTCCTGTCATCACGGAGGCCAGCCCCGGGCTGTGTCCTATCACCCTGGGAGTGTCTTCTAAAGAATTCCTCCAGAGCCGTGGTTCTGGGCTGCACTGATTACTCCTAGTAAGGTTAGCCCTGGCCCCTGGCTCTTCACGGCAGGAATGAGTTGCCAGAAGGGTCACATTCTTCCTCTGAGGCAGTTCACCGTCCTTTCTTTTAGCAGGAGGTGGTGATGTGTTCTTCCCTACGTGCCGCTCCTCTCTCGCTAAATCTCCATCTAACCTCAAGACTCTCGGATGCCACCTTATCTGGGAATCCATCCCGGGCCGTCCTTTTTCACTCAGGCCTGTCTAGCTTCTGCAGCCTTAGAGCTTCCGGGACTCGTTGTACGGGCGTCGTTAATGAACTTTTTGGCACAATGTCTGGTACAGTGCTTCGGTGGTGATGAGCCGGGATTCAGAACAGCTTCTTCAACTCCCCTCTTTCCCGGATGGCGTCTAAAACTGTCCAGCGGGCTGTGTTGTAACCCCGCGGGCTCCAGCCGATGGGAAGTCAGGATCTCACCTCCCTCCCTTCTGGAGAGCTGGGCGGCTAAACCCTGGAGCCCAGAGACCTGTTCCATCCCTTGGTAGCTCGCTTCTCATTACCTCACTTTTCTTATCTGGACAATGGGGATCACGATGAGCTCTACTCCTCAGCATTGTCATGAAGAGTAAATAAAATATCCAGGGACAGCTAAGTTTCATAGAGTGCTGGGCACGTAAGAACTCAGCAATGGCATGGCTCCTATAACGTCATCAATGAAAATCTATTGAATATCGAATAGAAGACAGGGCAGAGTTTTAGGTTCCAGCTCTGGGCCTCGCGTGGAATTGACTTCTCGGTGACTCGAGGTGGTGTCCAGAACTTGCTGTGTGTGACCCGTTGCCTGTGTTCATCCGCTCAGCAGCTGTTCACTGCCTGGCTGCTCCTCGTCTACCATATATAAGCCACAGCTCCCATAGTGGCGTTGTGGGAATCGGGAGTGAGGCCGGGAAAATATTTTGTAGTTTTGGCCGAACGATGGGTTAGCATTCTAGACTGTTTATTTTTCTTCTCTAGAATTTGCTTTGCCAGCTCCCAGCCCTGTGGTCAGAGGCAAGAGATCTTTACTTACTTTAAGAGAAAGCCGAGGGTGTAAATAATACTCCTGTTTCTGCTGTTTCTGAAACAGAGGAACCGTAAAGGAGGCTTCAGAGAAAAGTGTGTGGGTTCAGACAATGCTTTCTGGCTGGTAAGGAATGAAACCACAAGGATTAGGAGGCACATTGCACTTAAAAAAAAAAAACAGGAGCAGGCAAAGGACTTAACTCTACATGTACTGGGGTGAAGTTCAATGTTCGTAATCTAGTCTTTGGCTATTGTAGTATAGTGTTCAGTAAATATGTATATATATTTAGCATGTATTATGTTTAGAATTCAGCACCCTTTGCCTGACTTTAGATGGAGGGGCATTTGTTATATGTAATACTTTGACCATAGAGTAGGATTCTGTAAACAGAACTTCCCCCCTTGAATTCTTTCTGCCCCTTAGATTCTGCCCAAATATTTAATGGCAAGTATCCTATAAAACTCTGGCAGGCTGGGGTACCTGGCTGTCTCAGTCAGTAGAGCATACAACTCTTGATCCTGGGGTCACGGGTTTGAGCCCCACGTTCAGCATAAAACAACAACAATAGCGGCAACAATAACAACAGAGAACTCTGGCAGGCTGTGGTCTGACGGTCGTTCAATGTTGATTGCTTACAATTTTCTATCAAATCTGAATGCTGTTGGTGTTTTAGGTAGAATGACTATTCTTTTTTGCTGGAGTGTCCATTGCATTCCCACTAAAAGTCAGTAACGGCCTCCAGTTGTTACAACTGAAAATGTTTCCCCCCATTTCCAAAAGCCCCATAGGGGGACTGTGCCGCCCCCCATTGAGAACCACTAGATCACATAGCATCTTGTTTAATGATCGCACGGAATTGAGTTCAGAACTTTCCCCACTAGACGTGAAGCTTCATGAACGCTGCACAGACCCATGTCAGGTGTTAGTCTCTGATGGTTTTTTTCTGGTGCTTAGAACAGGGCTTGACCCTTAGTGGGTTCTCGATAGATACTGTGCTGGGATGATGGCAATGCCATATAGTACACTATTAATTTTCCATAACTTAGTCAAACTGCATTGCAGAGTTTTTTGTAAGCAAGGGTGATATTCAAAATATTTAACAAATAGGGGCACCTGGGCGGCTCGGTCGATTAAGTGTCTGACTTCCACTCAGGTTATGATCTCATGTCTCACAGGTTTGAGCCCTGTGCTGGCTCTGTGCTGCACAGCTCGGAGTCTGGAGCCTGCTTCTGATTCTGTGTTTCCTTCTCTCTCTGCGCCTCCCCCGCTTATGCTCTCTTTCAAAAATAAAGAAATAAACATTAGAAAAAATATTTAACGAATAATATTGCACATGCTCTGACCAGTAAGAACTTATTGGAGAGTCTGGAGGCCCCCTTGCTGGCACAGGAACCTTTAGTTGCTGGCTCATGGGACAGTCCAGAGGGTCCCAGGAATAGGGGACAGGGAGTGAGGTGATAGGAGGGGACAGTGTCAAATTTTAACAGCCAGCAAGGCAATATGAGAAGATGCTTCTGAATATCATCAGAGTGACTATTGTGTAGAGTGCAGCATACAGAACGTTTTCAGTACACCCCGGGAGGTATTCATCCGTTGACCAGATATTGTGAAATATCTGTACAAAAGTTCTCTGGCTTCCAGGCTTTCTCTACTTTTCCCCCCAGAAGTCTCTCTTCATTTTGTTCAGTCAATGCCAGACCAGATTGTTCAAGAAAAGAGTGAGAAAGAACATGGGGGTGCCTCCTGTATTTCATGCCCATAACCCACAGGCAAATGCGTGTTCCTCGGGAGCCTGGCAAGATTCCCTATGCAAGCAGTGCCTTCCCACCCACCTGGCTCCTGCGGCTGAGGCCCTAACCCTTTTTTCCAGGTGAGCCTCGTAGTCTTCTAAGTCTCTAGAATTTGGCTCAGCAGTTGACCGTGTAGGAAGGACAGTGACAAAGTTTTGGATTCTGGGACACCTGGGTTTTAGTCCCGCCTCTTCCCTTACCGGATGGGTGATTGTAGGCAAAGACAAAAAAAAAAAAAAGAAAAAATCACACGCTCTGCGTTGGGTGCCTGTGGACAAATCACGTAGCCCCTCTGTTTCATTTACTGTAAAATGAAGGATCCACACTGGCTGCTCTCTAGAACTCTCCCTGCTGAGTCGTTAGATCCCCTGGGTTGTGGAGGTGGAAGGCATGTCCTTGTGTGGATCCCAGGCCCACTGCTCTGGCCTCACTTGTGTGGCAGGGACCTGGGGGCCCGTGCATGGGATCCAGGCTCTGTCCGCCCTCTCTTGGCTTAGGCCAGAGGGCCTCCAGCCCTAGAGCTTAGCTCTGAGGTTCTCCCACTGGAAAAGACGGCCACGACCGCTTCCTCCTCCGTGTCCTCCCTTGCACCCCTCTCTCCTCCTCCCTCACTTTCTTAAGCTGTTGCTCTTTCTCTGTTCTGTCTCTCCTTCTCCATCCTTGGGGGGCCTCATCCCCTCACCTGCTTCAACTCCAAGGAAACCAAAACGCTAACGCCCCCCCGCCCTGTCATCAAACTCGGTCCTTGGGAAGTTCCTTAAGCTCTGCTTGGCTCAATTTCCTCATTTAAAAATGTGTTAGTCCTTCCCACCTCAAAGGGTCGTTGGGACCGTTCAGTGAGACTGTACGTGTGAAATACTACAGCAGTGTCTGGTCAATGGGACTTGAGCCTCCTTTGTTAGTATTTCCCTTTTCCCTGCAGCAAGTTGACTTGGCTCATGGCATACATATGGGTGTGCTATGATTAATCTGCCCTGGAAAGTTTGCATTCTCTTTCCTTCGAGCATTAAAGTGTGTGAGTAACCTACTCGCTGAGCTTTCTTTTTTCATGCAGCCTCTTGCCGTTCCCATTCCTTCCTGCAAACACGCACATTCTTCAGCTTGATTAAACTATTTGGAGTTCTGGGGCGCCTGGGTGGCTCAGTCGGTTAAGCGGCCTACTTCGGCTTAGGTCACGATCTCACAGTCTGTGAGTTCAAGCCCCGCGTTGGGCTCTGTGCTGACAGCTCGGAGCCTGGAGCCTGTTTCAGATTCTGTGTCTCCCTCTCTCTGACCCTCCCCCATTCGTGCTCTGTCTCTCTCTGTCTCAAAAACAAATAAACGTTAAAAAAAAAAAACCTATTTAGAGTTCCAAGACTCACTAGACTTTCTCATTTTTCCTTGTCTCTGTATCTGGCCAGCATGCCCTTTCCCCAATCTATCTTTTTTTGTCTTTGGTAGTGGTGGGACAGATTGACCTCTTATGAGTAGATGCTTCAGGAATTGGCTCACACGCCACCTCCTCCAGGAAGACTTCCCTGGTTGCTGCCACTCCCCAAGGTAGAGTTAAGTGGTTTTTCGGTTGTGCTTTTTAGAGACTGTTGTCACAGGGCTTACACCATGGCAGTACCATTATTTCTGTTTACTTGTCTCTCTTTTTAAACTGGCAAGTCCTTGAAGGCAGGAACTTTGCTGTATCTATCTTTTTATCCTCAGCACCCAGCCTTTTTCTTTTCTTTCTTTCTTTCTTTTTTTCTTTTTTTTGGAATCTAATATGTGCTTAGTAAATGTTATACGAATGAATGAAGAGGATGGGAAAAGAAATCCTAAGAACTCACTAGAAAAGTCGCAAAGTCATTGTACTAAAGGAGATTCATTTTACTAAGAGGAACACTTCTCTGTTCCTGTTTCTTTCCAGATATATGTGCCTACTTTGGGCACAATTATAATAATTTTGATTTTTAGAAAGTCCATAGCTGTTAGAAAGAACAGACTAGAAGGGATGGAGGTAAGGTGTTAGAGACAAGGATCCTGAAACACCTGATCCTCTGATAGTGACAGGCACAGAACAAGTACAAAACACACAACTGGGCACCTGAGCACAGGGAAACAGCTTTAAGCCTCACAGAATATTCCTACACAGCCCAACAACTGACATTCAAAAGGGATGGCCTGAGTTACTGAAGGTTTAAATTATACTTTGAAGAGTCTGCTTAAGAAAACAAAGCTCTAAAACCGATTGAATTTTTCGTGGAATAAGTTTCAGTCACCGGGAAACGGCATGGGACTGTTCAGTCATTAGGATGCTACTTGGACATTTTAAGACGGAAACTATGTTGTGGGTCTGGAGACGGTTCTGCAATCTCGTAACGACTTTCGCCGATACACAACAGAATGGTAAGTAAAAGCTGTCTTTAGGACCTGGCTTGTTGAACTCATATGGAGCCCTGGGAGCTTGTTGGCATTCTTTTGAATATTGATGCTGAGATGGGGGAGTAAGGGAGCTTCCCTCCCTCTTTTGTCATCATCAGCCTCCTATTTTCTATGCAACAGGCTGGGTGTAGGATTTTGTTTGAAGGAAAGCATCCTCAGCTAAAACATGCAGTAAGCATGTTCTTACAGGAGCATGCATCCAGATAGAAGTTCTTAGGAGGCAGTGATTATGAGCATCGTCTGAATGAGTTCAGGTCTGGGTGTCTGGGCTTCACCTCTCCATACCTCGGTTTACTCCTTTGTAAAATGTGGATAATTATAGCCCCCGTGTCACTGAGCTGTTGTGAGAATTAAACTTGTTAAAATAGGTAAGGCGCTTAGAAAAATGCTTGGCATATAAGAAATCTATTTTGCTATTTGCTATTCAGGTAGCCCCTTCATCAAGCCTGCCTCGTATGGGGTGAGGCAAAGCTTTGAAAGCCAGTGCTCTCTGAGCCTTGAAGAATGTAGGGAGGGGCAGGGCATTTGAGTCTAAGAGCAAGGGAAGGAGGGGGAAAGATCACACGTTCGGGCCCTGGGTCGGGACCTCGCATACACGAGAGGAACACTACGTGGCAAATATGTTATTACTAAGCAGTGTCTCAGGTCAGACAGCGTGCAAGGTGAGAGGGAGGGGACGGAGCACAGCTGCGGGGAGAAGGGGAAGTAGCTTGAGCCCCGTGTGGGCTCCCAATCCGTCTGCCTCGCTCACGAACCGGAACTAATTTCAACTGGCGTCTTTGGATCTGGGTTTTAGAAAGCTACTCTGGGAAGTGCTCTTGAGGTTAGAGAGTTGGAAGGCGAGGAGAAGGACAGAGTCAGTGGCTGTTTCAGAGAAAAAGCACCCAGGGTGGGGTGGGAGGCACGGGAGAGGACAAAGATGATTCCAGAGTTTCCTGGTTTGGGCAACTGGGTGGATATGATGCTGTTCATCAAGATAGAGAAGGCAGGAGGAAGAGCAGGTTTGGGTGGGGGAGGTAATGAGTTCATTTCTGGGACAGGCTGAATTTGAGGTGCCTAAGGGAAGTTGAGGCGGAGATACCCAGTAGGCAGTCGGGTCTGGAGCTCAGCTAGGAAGGGCAGGGCCAGAGATACGGATCCCAAGTTGTGAACTTATAAATGAGAGTTAGAACTTTGGGAGTGGTTGAGTTCACTCAGGGAAGAAGCGTGAAGTGTTAGAAGAACAAGAATGGAATGGCGAGGTCATCGATGGCTGGGGGTGGGGCTGAGGAAGGGTTCGGCCCGAGAGACCAGGAGGGGCTGCCCATGTGAGCCAAGTCCTTGGCTTGAGCAGGTAGGACGCACAGCAGCCTTCAGTGGGGCCCTTCCCAGGCCTTGGCTGCCCTGATAACGTAAACAAAAAGCATTATTGCTCTCAAAGGGCAAGAAGGGATTTGTGATCTTGAAATCAGTGTGCTTTGGAGCTGAATCTCAGAGATTTGATGATCCAGTGGGGTGTGTGTGTGTGTGTGTGTGTGTGTGTGTGTGTGTATGTGTGTGTGTGTGTGTGTGTGTGTGTGTGTATTTTGTTAGGTTTTCAAGATGACAACCTTTAGAACAAAATGAAACCTGTTCCAAATCCCAAGAGATGATAGAGTGATCAATAGAGGTCTTGTCATTGAGGCTGGGGCTGGGTGGCTTCTCTCTAATGTCTTAGGGCAGCATACGCACATTCATCCCACATATATTACTTAGGTACCAAGTATATGGCAGTCCCTGTGCTCAGCTCTGGATAGAGCTGTGGCCAAAACAGTTTCTGCCCCTGGGGCTAACTGGTTCTCAATCTTGGCTGGACCTTAGCATCATATGGGGAGTACTGAAAAATTCCCCCATGCCTAGGCCGTGCCTCATACCAGAGGGCTCAAAAATCCTTGGCAATGCGACCAAGTGGAAGTAGCTTTAAAAACTCTGCAGACTTGGGGGTCCCTGGGTGGCTCAGTCGGTTAAGCGTCTGACTTCGACTCAGATCTCATGGTTCATGAGTTCGAGTCCTGCGTCGGGCTCGATGCTGACAGCTCAGAGCGTGGAGCCTGCTTTGGATTCTGTGTCTCCCTCTCTTTCTGTTCCTCCCCTGCTCTCACTGTCTCTCTCACTCTCTCTCTCTCTCTCTCAAAAATAAATAAAGATTAAAAAATAAATAAAACGAAAAAAACCTCTGCAGATGATTTCAATGTGTAGCTACAGCTGAGAACCAGCTGAGTGTAGATAATCTAGTGCACCCAAGTATTTCCACAGAACCCCAATGGCAGACTCTTGACTCAGTCCAGTTGCCTTAATTTATCCCTGAGGGGCCAGGAGTTGAGTTGGCCAAGGTGGCCCATGAAGGGCCTGGGCTGAGAGCTCCTGTACCCCACTCCTCAGCCAAGGAAGAGTCTTGCACACCGGTGTGGCCTCGGCCTGATCTGTGCTGTGGCCCTTAACCTGGCTGGCCACCCAGCTTTGATGTTTAAGTAGAACTCTGGTGAATGATTTACATTGTTCTCTCTTTTCACCAGGGCTGTCTTCTTTCTCTGTGAAAAACCAGTTGAATTCTTTGTCTAAATGGGGTATTCATTCAGAGGACGCACAATGGACCTCTTTCACTCGCAACTAAATCTCTAGTAACAGAGACCAAGGGCCTGCCAGCAACGTCCTTGTGAAACCCGTCCCCGTGCGCCCGGCTTCTGGAAATGAACCGTGAGCACTGCCATTTGGAGAAACAGGGGCCCCACATTGTGTAGGGGGTGGGGCTGAGAGCCACAGACTGCTCTGACGCTGCGGGCAGGTCTCCGAGCTCGCACTGGGGAGCCCTGGAGTTGCTCCCCACAAGGGCAACCAAGCCCTTTTCTCGGTGGGACCCCCAAAAGCATCAGTCTGGCAATCACCGTTTAAGCCTGGAAGGGCAGCTGTGTGACTTTGGGTTACTGGCGTGACCTCTCTGAGCCTGAGTTTCAGGCCGAAACATGGGGGAATAGGATTATCGTGAGGATTAAATGACATAATACGTGCAAAATGTGGGGCACCTACGGTTATCTGCCATGTCCTAAATTAAGGCCCTTTGATATATAATGCAAAATTGAACCCAAAGAACTAAAGCAGCAAACGAGCTGTTGTGGCTTGTCATCCCTCAATTATAAATGAGGATACTGAAGCCCAGGGAATGGAAGAAACGTGTCCAATGTTGCACAGTCATCAAAGGAGATGGACTTTGAACTAGGGCCTCCCACAGTAAGAGGGCAGGAGTGGATTAGCTATTACTATTTTCTGGATGTTGCTTTGGATTCAGACAGGAGGAGAGAAGGTGTGGGGAGTGGGGAAGAATTTTCTTATTACTTTGGAGGATGTATTCAGAGCCATGATACTTAAGCCAGACGCTGCAGAGTTTCATCCTGGGAACAGAGGAAAAGGAGCCAGTTTCTGCTGGGACCGACTAGGTGCTAGGCAGCACGCGAACCCTTTTTGGGGACACTTGTACATTATTTAACGTGCAGGAATAAATCTGCAAGGGAGGTGGTAGGGATTTTTATCCCTAATTTGGGGTTGGGGGGAGGGTTCAGAAGCTCAGGGAAGTTAAGCAACACGCCCAATGTCACAGAGTCAGTGTTCAAGCCTGACTTTGAACCAGAGTCTGTCTGGCCTGAGATGCACCTGCTGCTTTGCTTTTGCTGAATGTATCCTGTTGACCTTGAGAAATGAGGTCTTCTCCGTGTCTTCAGTTTACTCTCTCACTTTGTAGGGATCTCGTCTCCATTTCCTATGTCCTGAACAATTAGAGAGGGTGGTTTCCTAGGCTGTTTGCTTGGCAGCCACGTCGGGAGGAGAGTGGCAGTGATACTAAAATTAATAATAATAATAATAATAATAGCAATAATTATCACATTGAGCACTGTGTCCCAAGCACTCCATGTGTTCCAGACACAGTTGCAAGAACTCAACAGACCTTACCTCAGTTTAATCCGCACAACACTCCTGTACAGTTGGGATTATCACTCTTCCTGTTTCTGCAGATGGGAAACTGGCACAGATCAGTCCAGCAACTTGCCTAAGGTCACACAGCTAGTCACCGTGGACCTGGGATTTGAACCATGCGGTCGGACCCGGAAGCTACTTGGCAGAACTTGCTGGAAGCAGATGTGGTCTTTGTGCCTCCTGACCTGGCTTCCGGTTGGCAGCTGACACAAGAGGTGCTCCATGGGGGAACGTTCCCTGGGGAATGACTCTCCTGTCACTTCGTCTTGAGGAAGGGGTTGTTCCTGGTATGTGGAGTTTCACTGATGTTGAGAGGGTGCTTACTCTTTCCTCCTGTAGGTTTCCTCGGATTGGTCTTTGTTTAACTTGGCCCTACATACTCACTCAGCTGGGCTCTCAGGCCCTCCTTTAATGAGGCGGAGGCTCCCTTTGCAGGAGGTCAGGCTCCTGTGGCCTCTTGCCTTGTCCTCTGGCCACACTCTCCTCCGCAGGCTGCCTCTGTGTCCCCAGATCTCAGATCCAGGAGCTGGACCCAAACCCTGTTGTAGATGGCTGGAGAACCCTCGCGAGTCTCTGACCACCTGGGGCCACCAGCCCAGCTCTGGTCCTGTGGAACCTGGCCACAGTGGGCACAGCATCCCAGCCTGGGGCTGGGTGCCGTGTCGTATCTACACCCATGCACCTGGGGCTTATATTTCAGGGAAGGGAGATTCTGGTTTTCCCCAGCAAGTTTTAATTCAGTCCCCTGGCTTTCAAGAGGGTGTGAATACCGTAGCATTCTGTCCTTGCATTCTGTCCTTTGTATTCTGTACACTTAAAAAAACAAAAGATAAAAAAACCCTAAACTTTGCCTTAATAATGAAATGAGCAGCAGTGATTTATTGAGCACATACTATGTGCCAAACATTCCACAAACAGCATCTCACTTAATTCTCTTCACATTTTTGAGGGGAAGGCCTTGGTTATCTTGTTTTTATGGTTGAACAACCTGAGTGCAGAGGGATTAATTTGCTCAAGGCCACACGGTAAGCAGTGGCCGAGCTGGGATTTGAGCCCAGGTCAGTCTGACACCACAGCTCTTAACCACTGTTTGTACCACTTTCCATTTCTCTCCTTACCCATCCTCCCTTTGTCCGGAAGTCCAAAACGTTGCACGGATGGGTGAGAACCTGGACTATTTGAGTGACAAGAGGAGCTGTTCCAGTGGCTCTTTTCTCCCTTCCCACACGGTGTGCCTGTGGTTTCTTCAATCTGGGACCAGGGAGACCTTGTAGCGTTTGTCTGGGGCAGAATGTAAATGTGTCACTTGTCTTTCTCGGCTCGACAGCAACAGCTCTGTCATGTGTCAGTATGCGTGTGCATGCACGTGTTCCGCCCTTACTTGCTCCTCCTGACAGATAGCTGGTCCTGTGCCTGAAATTGATTCATTTCTAATGAAAAACAACCCGACCTGAAGATAAGAATTCACTCAAGCAAGATTGGAAGGAGAGATAATGTGGAGTATGCAATGAGTTCGTTTTAACTGGTGACTTATTCTACCTAAGAGTTCTCATGTGTCAGAAGGGAGTCCGGGTCTGGGAAAGGTATGCAGAGGAAGCTGGAAAAGCCCCTGAGTTCTGCATGGGAGCTGGACCTTCCTACTGCAAATGCTTAGGAGCCTGGACCCTGGGCCCGGAGTGGAGGGTGGAGTGCAGTGACTGATGCAGGCCTGGGGAGGGGGGCAGGGGCTTTCATTCGCTAGTGAGTGGGCATTTCCCATGTGGGTGGCACCTGACTTTCTGGGATATTTTCTTAAGTTTGTCTCTGCCTTCTGACTCTTGATTCCCCAATGGAGGAGCTAGGCGTCTGCCTTCTCAGCACCCCTGTGCATGGAGTAGAGAGTCGTGACTTAGGCTCCTTCGATGAGACACCGCCTCCCTTCCCCCACTCCCCCGAAACGGACTTTGATCTTCAGGAAGGTGGCATTGCAAAGGACCTATTTTCAGGGCCAGCGATGGTTGGGGTCCTGGCGGAGGCAGCATGTGGTCCAGGCAGGTGGTGGTGGCGGGGACATCTTTGCAGGAAGCAGGCCTGTGGTAATGCTTGATTCTTAATTGTTCTTGGTGGCAGAGCTTCCATGTCTGACTCTCCGACCCCCCAGGAGATTTGTGAGCTACCCCCAAGTCCTGTAAATTTGTGGAGGTTTGCTGAATGGCCCAGGATATGGTCTATCTTCATACATGGTCCGTGGATGCTTGAGTATTTATTCTGCTGTTGCTGGCCAAAGTGTTCTCTAAATGTCGATTGGATTCTGTTGGTTGATGGTGGTGTTGAGTTCTGTGCTCTTGTTGAGTGCTGTCTAGTTGTTCTATCAGTTATTGAGAGGGGATGTTGAAGCCTCTACCTATAATTGTGGATTTGTCTAGTTTCCCTTTCAAGGTCTAGTGATAACATTGCTTTCCATATTTTGCAGCTCCACTGTTTGGTCAGGATTCTTGTGGACTGAAGGTTTAAAATCATTATGTAATGTCCTTCTCTGTCTCTGATCATTTTCTTTGCTCTGAAATTTACTTTATCAAATATTAATATAGCCAACTGCTTCCTCTCGATCAAAGTTGGCATGACGTATCTTCTCCCATCCTTTTAACTTTCAACCTGCCTGTATCGTTATGTTGGAAGTGAGAGACCATGTTTTCAAATCCACTCTGACGATCTGTCTCATTTAATCTTGTCTGAGAATGTCTTGATTTCTTATTTGTTGTTCTGAAGGATATTTCTGCCGGATTCTGAGCTGACAGGGTTTGCTTTATTTATTTGCTTGTTGTGTGTGTGTGTGTGTGTGTGTGTGTGTGTGTGTTGTGCTGTTCTGTTTTGTTTTGTTTTCCTTAGCATTTGAATAATGTTGTACTACTTCCTTCCCTCTTCCACAGTTTCTAATGAGAAATACACAATGATTTAATTGTTTTTCCTTTATAGATAAGGTGTTGTTTCTCTCCAGCTGCTTTAAAGATATTTTTATTTTATTTGCCTTTCGTTTTCAGAAGTTTGACCATGACGTGTCCTGGAATGGATTTTTTTTTTCCCACTTATCCTGTTTGGGGCTTGCCACTCAGCTCCTTGAAACTAAGGCTTATGTCTTTTGCCAAATTTGGGAAGTTTCAGCCTTTAGTTTCTTTGAATGCTTTTCCAGCCCTGCCCTCTTTCACCTCTCCTTCTGGAACTCTGATGATGTGAATGTTAGATGTTGTTCCACAGGCCCCCGAGGCTCTGTTGAGTTTTTCATTCCAGCCTGTTTTCTCTCCATTGTTCACACTGGGTTATTTCTATCAATCTACTTTCAAGTTCATTGATTTTTTCTTTCCTCCCTCCATTCTACTGTTGAGCCCACCCGTGAGTTTTTTTATTTCAGTTATTGTATTTTTCAGTCCTAAAATTCCATTTGGTTGTCTTTTATATCTTCTACTCACCAAATGTTCTATTTCTTTGATGAAGCTTTCTATTTTTTTTTTCAATTATTTCAAGCATGTCCATAATTGCACGTTGAAGCATTCGTGTGATACCTGCTTGAAAATCCTTATTGGATGATGATAACGTTTCTGTCATTTTGAGATTGGTCTCTATAGATTGTCTCTGTTACATTCAAGTTGAAATTTTCTTGGTTCTTGGTGTGAACAGTTATTTTCTATTGAAACTGGACATTTTTGTTATTATGTCTGATACTCTGAATCTTGTTTACATTTTCTGCTTCAGCTGACTTTTTTTTGACATTGCTCTGGGCAGGGGAAGGAGTCGGTGCTGCCCTGTGACTGCCAGGTGAGGTTAGAAATACAGACTCCTCAGGGACACCTGGGTGGCTTAGTCAGTTAAGCATATGACTTAGGCTCAGGTCATGATCTTGCGGTTAGTGAGTTCAAGCCCTGTGTTGGGCTCCATGCTGACAGCTCAGAATCTGGATCCTGCTTCGGATTCTGTGCCTCCCTCTCTCTCTGCCCTCCCCTGCTTGTGCTCTGTCTCTTTCTCTCTCAAAAATAAATAAACGTTAAAAAAATTTAAAAAGAAGGGGGTGCCTGGGTGGCTCAGTTGGTTAAGCGTCCGACTTCACTTCAGGTCATGATCTCACGGTTCGTAGGTTCAAGCCCTACGTCGGGCTCTATGCTGACAGCTCAGAGCCTGGAGCCTGCTTTGGATTCTCTGTCTCCCTCTCTCTCTGACCCTCCCCTGCTCATGCTCTGTCTCTCTCTCAAAAAATCAATAAAAACATTTTAAAAATTAAAAAAAAAATTTATGTTTATTTATTTTTGAGAGAGAGACAGAGTGTGAGCGGGGGAGAAGCAGAGAGAGAGAGGGAGACACAGAATCCGAAGCTGGTTCCAGGCTCTGAGCTGTCAGCGCAGAGCCCGATGCGGGGCTCGAACTCAGGAACAGCAACATCATGACCTGAGCTGAAGTCGGACGCTTACCGACTGAGCCAACCAGACGCCCACCAAAAAAAAAAAATTTTTTTTTAAATTAAAAAAAGAAAAAAGAAATGCATACTCCTCACTTGGCCTCTGTTATGGGGAGGGATTCCTCATTCTAGGCCAGAGGTGGGAGTTTTGGTTCTCTGTTAGGCCTTCACTGACATCACTCTGACTGGGAGGGGTAGGAGTGCCTTGTTACTGCTCACACCTGTCTTCCACTGGACATTACAGTAAAGAGAGGTGGCCTCATTGCCTCTGGGTGGTGATGAAAGTCCTGACTCTTCCCTAAGCCTTCTCTAACACCAGAGGGGAGGGAACAGAGCACCTCCATAGTTCTAGGTAGGGGTGGAAGTCCAGACTCCCCATGAGGGCTCCACTGACATCATGGGGGCATAGGTGTTGTTCCCATTTAGTGGGGGGGGGGGGGGTTAGTTTCCAGCTCCTGACTTGGCTTTCTCTGACACCACACTGGCAAGATGGTTGGGGAGCCTCATGACATTCCACAAGGGAGGAGTCTAGATTCTTCACTCTGTCTTTGCTGGCTTGGGTAAGGAGAGGCACTTTTTCCCCATGATGTGGTTACTGTCTGAGAGTTTTCTGTCTTCATACACTTTTCTGGCTAGAGAGAGGAGGCTTTTGTTGGGGCTTTTTCATGTTTGGGATCATTTGCATTTCTGGGCCACACGTTTCTTCAGCTCCCAGTCTGGGATATATGAGACAAAGAGAAAACCCAGAAAACTCACCTCCATGTCACTCCTTGGGTCCGAAGTCCCTCACCCATCTGCCTTCCTCTCCCCACCTTTTAGAATTTTCTGATGATTTTTTTTATACATAATGTCTATGGTTTTTAGTTGTACTTGGTGGAAGGAAGAGAAAGAAGTATTATCTACTCCTTGTTCCCAGAGAGCAAGTCCCAACATCCTTTATTAAACTGTCTTTCTGCTGAAACTGGCCACAGGGGGCTCTGTTGTTTGCAGTGTAGAACCCTTCCCTTTGAGAAGGACGGGGCCACAGGAGAGCTGTCCCCTTGAGTGGGAACACTGGTCTTGTCAATACGTTTTGAGAATTGGTAGTTCTCTTGTGTGTGAGTGGTTTTCCTCTGTTTTCTCCGAACCCTACAGCTTGTCTTCTGAACACAAACAAAAACTTTTTCATAATTAAAAAAAAAAGTTTATTATGTTAATAATCTCTGCACCCAATATGGGACTTGAACTCATGACCCCAAGATCAAGTGTTGCATATTCTTCCGACTGAAGCAGCCAGGTGCCCCAATATAATCATATATATATTATATATTATATATATATTATATATAATATATATATAATATATATAGTACATATATAATTAACATGTATACTGGTTATATATATATAGGTTATATATATGTATTATATATATACTAGTTATATATATATAATACACATATATACATACACACACACACACATGTAATAAAAATGTGATCACACTGCATTTTTTGCTTAGTCACCTGCTTTTTCACTTAGCCAGATACCCTGATATCTTTTTACTCAAATAAATGTGGCTTAGATCATCCTTTTTTGATGGTTACATAAGGTTCCATTGCAAGAGCACAGTTATTTACATATCTGATCCCTATTGTTTCCAATTTTTGTCCACTGTAAACAATTCTGCGTGGAACATCTTTGTAGATAATCATTGGGTACTTGTCTGGTTATCTTAAACTAACCCCCTAGAAATGGAATTGCTGGGCTGTAGGGGACACACATTTTTAAAAAAGAGCTTTTGATGCATATCTTTCTTTACTTATCCTTTCCATCTTGCTTCTAGTTGTAGGACCATTGCTTGGTTCTCATTCCCCTCGAGTTTTCTCATTCACTAACAGGCATTACCCCTTCAGTCTCCCCTCTGCTTCTCTCTGTCCACTAGTGCTAGCTTGTGGCAGGATGATATGTGACAAATCAATGCCCCTATAACACCTTCCATATTCCACTTGCTTGCATCCTGAGGCTCTTTTAGCATTCGTGGCATGGTGGGACTTCCAAACTGAGATGGCAAGCAGTTTTAAGTTCAACTGCTGAGGGTTCAGATGGAAGATTCCGGAAGTAGATGTGATCAGCCATTTCCTTCCCTCACCGCTGACCTCTGGTCCTTAGGGGAGAAGAAAAGTAGAGATGAAATAAGATGGTGAGATAGGAGTGGGAGTGGCCCTATCTCATGTATCCCTCCGCCCCACAAAATGAATCTTGGCCAGGGAGGGGCATGATAAAATCTGCCTTGAAGTCAAGAGAACCTGTTTCAGGCTTCCCAGGGTGTTATCTGGGGAGGCATCAAGTTTCAGGTCAGTTCTCTATTCATCATGGAAAGGCTACCATAGAGAGGAAATGGTGGTATGGCGTCTCTGGTGAGGGGACAGTGTAGGGACAGCCTTCCAATTTTCCCAGAGCCTTAGAGTGCTGATGGTCAGATATCTGAGTGTCCCAGTGGCATCAAGTTGGGGTACAGAAGAAGAGGAAAGAGGAGAGGAAATATAAGGAGGAGGGGAGGGGAAGGGGAGAAAGGAGGAGGGGAGGGAAGAGAGAGGAAATGAGAAATGAAGCTCAGAGGCCTACAAGAGCTCCTTGCCTGAATGTTGTGGACCCCATGGCAGAAGTTGAAGGGTGGGTCATGCTTGCAGGCATCTGAGGAGAACATGGTTGCCTCTCAGATAATTTGTTAGCATGAGACACAAGTAAGGATCAGATGAGTTACATTTGAGGCCAGAGGTCAGAATGGGACCAAGACAGATGCAGACAGTGCAGTAACTTCTTTCTCAGCCTAGATGCAGGGTCACATCCCCATAACACGCACCCACAACACCTGTATATACACATACATGCACATTGAGCCCAAATGGTGATTAAAAAGCACTCTTTTTGACTTTGTTTACCTGCAAATAACTAGATTACTTATGCTACATTGGGCAGCATAAGGATCCCAGGCAGAAAGTACACTGTTTGAGAAAGGGGCAGGTGGGGGGGGGGGCGGGGAGAGGAATTTTTGTAGTCTTGAGTTCACATTGACTAAAAATCCTTACCAAGTTTACTTCTCTAAACTACCATGGTCTAAGAAAATATGTTTTCTAGATTCAAGCCTTTGCATATTCCCAAGCAAAATCTCCTTTTATTTATTTCTGTGTTACCTATGTGATTATTGAGGTTTTTTAAAATCGCATTTTGTTCAAACAAAAACATTCATAGGTGGCCAATATCATCTAAGCAAATAAAAATCAGATCTGGGGGAGGGAGGATGCTTCCTCTCAGTCATCTGAGGTTCATAAAGGGCCTCTATGGAACCCTTGGGACTCAACAGATACAAGGCTGCCATGTATGGAATGCCAGTGTTGGCCAAAGTGCTCCATGGGAGCTGAAATCCAGATCGTGTACCACTCATCAAGACTCAGCCTCTGGCACAGGGCTGTACCTACCTGGGGATAGCATTGCCTTTGTCTTTTTACAAAGTGTAGTCTGCTTATAAGCCATGTGTCCATAGAACAGCATGTATCAGAGAAGATTTCTTCTCAAATTCAGCCACCCAGATGGGGCACCTTACACGGGCCCCATAAAGGCAGCTAATGGTCCTGCGTGAGCGTACTTTGAAAACAACAGTAAGTGTTTACCGGTACATAGAATTGGCTTTCTATTTTGAGTTCCCCGTTTGCTGCTAAATTTCAAAACAAGTTCAGTACATTTCCTTGTCCCAGACTTAGAACATTACTGCTCAAGTGTGGGCGAGGGGCCAGCAGTCTTTTGGAAGAGCAGTAACATACTGTCATTAAACTATGGAGAAATACGCCAGGCAAGACTTTCCCTGGGTAGAATCCCTTGTGATTTGTTTTGGGGTAACTGTAAAAATCAAAACTAGGAGACCAGCCAATCACTTTAGTGAAACATTCTAGTTTACAATCAGGAAATGATGATCTTGAGAAATTATGGCTTATGTTCAAGGCCATAAGATTCTAGTTGGTGGAGCTGAGACTCAAATCTAAAGCCTCCTGGCTATGATCCCAGGACTTTTCAGTTGGCTGTGTGATGATAGAAACCGTATAGCCAAAGAAATGATGGGATCTTCTTCCCTGGCCTCCTTCCTCCAAAGACAAATATTTACCATTTGGAGGCACTCTAGGGATGGTCCTACACTGAGGGAGGAGAATACCTCACTCCACATGGCAGCCTAGGAATGTGCCATCGTGTCATGTCGATGAAATGGGTGGTCTCTATATCAATAGCTTCTGCAGTGCTGAAACGCTTCCTTATTCTGCTTTGGTGCTGAATCAGCCACGGGAGTCATGTCTACTTCCTGGGCTGCAAGATGGCCGCCCCAAATAACGACAATAATAATAACAACACTAATGATGGCAAGCACCATCATCATCTTGTTTGGTCCAGACAGATCACCTTTGATCTGGGGATTTCTAAGCATGTTGCCAACATGATCCAGCAGCTAGTGTCATTATCTCCCTTTACAGACAGAGAAAATGAGGCACAAGATGTTTAAGCTAGAGGCTCAAGGTCATGCGAGGCATCATTAGTGGAGACATGTGAGGAACTCAAGTCGTTAGCTCTGAAATAAAATCTGTAGGCACTTAACAGGCTTTAGGTTGGCAATGGCTGCTCTTTATGAGGACGGTATATTTTTATAAACCATGCCATAAAACTGAATACCGATCATTAGATTTCATTTCAAGCATGTCTTTCACAATCTTAAATGCTGTGAGCATGTGGCAGATAGTCAGTCCCCTGCTCCAAACAGCCTGTTCCACACATAGTCCTTTGTAATACTCAGTGGATCCCCAGTGGTTCAGGAAGGTGAACCCTCTCTACCAAGAATCAAAGCTGGCATTATAAGACAGAAGGAACACTGATCAAAGTCTCAGGGAGGGGGGCCTCAATTTATCGTTTTCCCCCAGCATTATGGAGGTATAATTGACAAATAAAATTGTATATATTTAGAACGTAAAACGTGATGATTTGACATAACTTCTATTTTGTGCAGTGGTTACCCCAATTCTGTTAACTAACACATACATCACTTCACAGAGTTACCTTTCTTTTTCTTTTTCTTTTTTTTCTTTTTCTTTTTTTTCTTTTTCTTTTTCTTTTTCTTTTTCTTTTCTTTATGTGTGTGTGTGCCTGTGTGTGTGTAGAGAGAGAGAGAACGCTTAAGTTCTACTCTCTTAGCATTATTTTATTATTTTTTTCTTAGCAAATTTTAAATACACAACACAATATTATTAACTATGGTCACCGTGTTGTACATTAGATCCCCAGAGACTATTCATCTCGTAACTGAAGGCTTATACCCTTTGCCCAGCTTCTTCCCGCCTCCTTAATATCTCAGTCCCTGAAAACTATCATTCTGCTCCATTTCTCTAAGTTTGACTTAAAAAAAATTTTTTTTTAATTTTTATTTTTTGAGAGAGAGACAGAGTGAGAGTGGGGAAGGGGCAGAGAGAGAGAGAGAGAGGGAGACACAGAATCCAAAGCAGGCTCCAGGCTCCAAGCTGTTAGCACAGAACCTGATGTGGGGCTTGAACTCACGAACGGTGAGATCATGACCTGAGCCGAAGTCAAACACTTAACCAACTGAGCCACCCAGGTGCCCCCCCCCCCTTTTTTTTTGGTTAAGATTCCATATATAAGTGAGATCATACTGTTTTTTCTCTGGCTAATTTTACTTAGCATGTCTTCTAGGTTCATCCATGTTGTTGCAAATGGCAGAATTTCCTTCTTTCTCATGGCTGAAATAATGTTCCTATATATATATATAAATTTTATAATTGTTTATTCTATTTCCCCATGAAAAACATCAATGGAATTTTGTTAGGGATTACATTGAATCTGTAGATTGCTTTGGGTGGTATGGACATTTCAACAATTAATTCTTCCAATTCATGAATATTTATATATTTCTCAGTTTCTTTCGTCAGTGTTTTACAGTTTTCAGCATACAGATCTTTCAGCTCCTTGCTTAACTTTATTCTTAAGTATTTTATTGTTTTTGATGCTATTATAAATGGGATTGTTTTCCTAATTTCTCTTTCTGATGCTTTGTTGTCAGTGTATAGAAATGCAACTGATTTTTGTATATTAATTTTGTATCCTGCAACTTCACTGAAATTATTTGTTAGTTCCAACAGTGTTTGGGTGGAATCTTTAGGGTTTTCTATATGTAGGATCATGCCATCTGCAAGCAGAGACAATTTTACTGCTTCCTTTCTGATTGGATAGCTTTTGTTTTGTTTTGTTTTTCATGCTTACTTGCTCTGCCTAGGATTTCTAGTACTACACTGAATAGAAGTGGCAAAAGTAGACATTCTTATCTTGTTCCTGATCTTAGAGGAAAAACTTTCAGCTTTTCACTGTTGAGTATGTTGTTAGCTGTTGGGCTTTCATATGTGGCCTTTATTATACTGAAGTACCTTCCTTCTATACCTAATTTCTTGAGAATTCTTGTCATGAAAGAACGTTGAATTTTGTTAAATGCCTTTTCAACTTCTATTGAGACGATAATATGATTTTTATTCTTCATTCTGCGAATGTGGTGTATTACATTTATTGATTTGCAGATGTTGAATCATCCTTGTATCCCAGGGGTGAATCCAACTTGATCATGATATATGATCCTTTTAATGTGTTGTTGAATTCTGTTTGCTAGTGTTTTGTTGAGGATTTTTGCATCTATATTCACTGGGGATATTGGACTATAATTTTTTATTCTTGTAGTATTGTTGCCTGGCTTTGGTATCAGGGTGATGCTGACCTCAAAAAGTGAATTTGAAAGTGTTCCTTCCTCTTCAGTTTTTGAGAAGGGGTTGAGAAGGATTGGTATTAATTCTTCTTTAAATGTTTGGTAGAATTCACCACTAAATCCAGTCCTGGGCTTCTGTTTGTTGGAAGGTTTTTGATTACTGAGTCAATATCCTTACTCACTATTGGTCTGTTTAGATTTTTTATTTCTTTGTGATTCAGTTTTGGTAGGTTGTATGTTTCTAGGAATTCTTGGACTTCTTTTAAGTTATGCAACTTGTTGGCCTATAATTGTTCATAGTAGTCTTTTATGATTCTTTGTATTTATATGGTATCTCTTGTTACATTTCCTCCTTCGTTTCTGATTTCATTTATTAGAGTCTTCACTCTTTTTTATTATTTAGTCTAGCTAAAGGTTTGTCAATTTTGTTTATCTTTTTAAAACACCAGTTCTTAGTTTTGTTGATATTTTCTAGTGTATTTCTTGTCTATTTCATTGATTTCTCCTCTGCTTTTTTTTTTTTAATTTCCTTCCTTTTGTTGACTTAGTTTGCTCTTTTTCTATCTCCTTGAGGTATAAAGTTAGGTTGTTTATTTGAGATCAATCTTTTTTCTTAATGTAGGCATTTATTGCTATAAATTTCCCTATTAAAACTGGTTTTGCTGTATCCTGTAAGGTTTGGTATGCTGTCTTTCAATTTCCATTTGCTTCAGGATATTTTTTTGATTTCCCTTTTCGTTTCTTTTGTGACCCATTCTTTGTTCAGGAGTGTGTTGTTTAATTTCCACATATTTGGGAATTTTCTAATTTCCCTCCTATTGTTAATTTCTAGTTTCATATCATTGTGGCCAGGAAAGATACCTGTATGATTTTAATGTCCTTAAATTTGTTAAGACCTGTTTGTGACCTAACATATAATCTGTCCTGGAGAATGTTCCATGTGTGCCTGAGCAGAATTCATATTCTGCTGCTTTTGGATAAAAATTTTTGTGTATGTCTGATAAGTCCATTTGGTTCTAAAATATAGTTCAAGTCCAATGTTTCCTTATTGATTTTCTGCGTAGATGATGTATCCATTGTTGAAAGTGAAGTATTGAAGTCCCCTACTATTATTCTATTTTTCAAATCTGTTAGTATTTGCTTACACAGGTGATCTGATGTTGGGTGCATATATGTTTATAGTTGTTATATCCTCTTGATGAATTGATCCCTTTAGCATTATAAACTAACCTTCTTTGTCTCTTGTTACAGTTTCTGACTTAAAATCTGTTTGTCTAATATAATTATAGCTACTCTGCTCTCTTTTGGTTTCCATTTTTCATAGAATATTTTTTTCTCAACCTTTCACTTTGCACCTATATATGCTTTTAAAACTAAAGTAAATCTTTTCTAGGCAGCATGTAGTTGGGTCTTGTATATATATATATATATATATATATATATATATATATATATATATGTGTGTGTGTGTGTATATATATATATATTCAGCCTCTCTATGCCTTTTCATTTGAGAATTTAATCCATGTAGATTGAAAGTAATTATTGATAGACAAGGATTTACTAATTCCATCTGACTTTTTTCTGACTGTTTTGTGGTTCCTTTTTTCCTTTCTTTCTCTTTTGTGTCTTCCTTTGTTAATTGATGGCTTTTAGTGGTGGTGTGCTTTGATTCCCTTCTCTTTATCTTTTATGTATTTCATAGATTTTGCTTTGTGATTATCAGAAGGCTTACATAAAATGTCTTTTAGTTATAGTGGTCTATTTTAGGCTGATAACTTCGATTGCATACAAAAAGTATACCCTTTTACTCTCCCCCTCACATTTTATTTTTGATATCACGATTTACATATTTTTATATTGTCTATCCATTCACAATTATTGTAGCAATAGTTATTTTTAATGTTTTTGTCATTTAACCTTTATACTAGAGTTAAGTGATATACACATCACCAGATTACAGTATTAGAGTATTCTGAATTGGCTATACACTTACCTTTACTGATGTGCTTTATACTTTCCTATGTTTTCATGTTACTAATTGGCATCCTTTCATGTCAGCCTGAAGAACATGCAGCATTTCTTGTAAGGCAGGTCCAGCAATGAACCACCTCAGCTTTGTTTGTTTGGGAGAGTCTTTATCTCTCCTTCATTTCTGGAGGACAACTTTGCCAGGTAATGTGTTTTTGGTTGGAAGGTTTTTTTTTTCCTTCAGCATTTTAAATACATCATCCTGTTCTCTTCTGACCTGCAAGATTTCTGCTCAGAAGCCCACAGATTTCACTCATATGTGGAATTTAAGAAACAAAACAGATGGACATAGGGGAAGGGAAGGAAAAATAAAATAAAAACACAGAGGGAGGCAAACCCTTTAAATACAGAGACTCTTAAATACAGAGAACAAACTGAGAGTTGCTGGAAGGGAGTTGGGTG
The DNA here is from genome assembly GCF_022837055.1 of Prionailurus viverrinus. Taxonomy (NCBI): domain Eukaryota; kingdom Metazoa; phylum Chordata; class Mammalia; order Carnivora; family Felidae; genus Prionailurus; species Prionailurus viverrinus. Next base: position 88,765,484 of record NC_062570.1, read on the forward strand.
GGGGGATGGGCTAAATGGATGATGGGCATTAAGGAGGGCACTTGTTGGGATGAGCCCTGAGTGTTATATGTAAGTGATGAATCACTAAATTCTACTCCTGAAACCATTGCTACACTATATGTTAACTAACTTGGATTTAAATAAGTAAATAAAAAGGAGTCCACTGATAATTTTATGGGAGTTCCTTTGTTTGTGACGAGTTTTTTTCCCTCTCTTTCTGCTTTAAAAAGACTCTTTGATTTTAGATGGTTACATTAAAATGTGTCCTGGAGAAGATCTTTTTGGGTTGGATTTTTTGGGGGACCTATGAGCACCATGAACTTGGATATCTAAATTTCTCCTCAGATTTGGAAATTTCTTAGCCATTATTTCTTTAAATAAGGTTACCACCTTTTTCTTTCTTTTCCATCTGAGACTCCAATAATGCATGGGTTGTTTTGCTTGATGGCATCCCATTAATTCACATAGGCTTTCTTCACTTTTTTTCATTCTTTTGTATTTGTTCTCCTCTAAATGGATAATTGAAAATGACCTGTCTTTGCACAGATTCTTTCTTTTGCTTGATCAAGTCTGCTGGTGATGCTTTCCATTGCATTTTTCGTTTCCATTGTATTTTTCAGATTCCATTGCATTTTTCATTTCCATTGTATTTTTCAGATTCAGAATTCCTGCTTGGTTCTCTTTTATGATTTGTATCTCTCTGTTAAAGTTTTTGTTTTACTTGTATATTGTTTTCTTGATTTCAATTGAATTGTCCTGTGTTTTCTTGTAGCTCACTGAGCTTTCTTAAAATAACAACTTTGGATTATTTATTGAACAATTCATGGATCTCCATTTCTTTGTGGTTAGTTACTGGAAAATTATTGTGTCCCTTTAGTAGTGTTATATTGCCTTGGTTTTTCATGTTCCTTGAAATCTTACATATACCATCTTCACATTTGAAGAAGCAGTCACCTCCTCCAGTCTTTACCGACTGGCTTTGGGAGAGAAATACCTTCTGTCTCAACCCTGCTAGGGATTCTTTGCCTTTCTCAGATCTTTTCTACGGACTGACCTGCTTTACACTTCTTGCACCCTCCTGGTGGTAGGGGGATTCTTAAAATTGCATGCCTTCTCTCAATCCTGCAAAGCCAGGCCACCACTGACAGATTCCCATTTGCTTACCCTAGGGCAGTGCTTAATCTCAACTTTCTCCCAATCCTGCAGAGTTGGGCTGGCTTTCTCTGCATGCTCACTAGCTGTCTACAAAGGCTTGCACTTGCTTCCTTCATAGGAAGCCAGCCATTGGGTGGGGGTATGTGTAGGTGGGGTGTGTAGAACATTGGGGGTGCCTCTGGGACAGTTGGGGGAATATGCAGATGAGACAGTCCCAGCAGCTTGTTGTTAGGCTTCTTGATGGAGTCTACAAAATGGTTAGTAGAATCCACATTCAGGAGACCTCAGTTTGAACTACAGCTCTGCCTTTACTGCCTGTGCCACCTTGGAGAAGGGACTTAGATTCACTGGACCTCCTTTTCATCTTCAATTGTAATGGGAAAGATTTGCATTAAATCATTGATGCTACATTTTAAAAATGAATTCATGGTTGTGTGGCAATTCTTTCTACCACATTTTTTTCCTCCAAACTTCTGAGGTTTCAGAGAATCTGCCATCTCTCAGTTTTGAGTCTTTGGAGTGCTCTACATCGTCTTTGTTGCTATGCTATCTATTTTCAAAGGCTTTCAAACTTTTTAAAGCAACATAGATCCAGAGTTCAGTGAAGGAAATAGCCACCACTCCGTGTATTTCAAGAAGAAAGGAATTCAGTCCAGGGAATTACAAGCTTATAGAACTGTTGTAAGAGCTGGAGAAGTGGAAATCTAGAGAGTTCCACTGGGGAGCACTATTTCAAAGTGATCCTGTTGTAGTTGTGATCCAGAGATTAGGAAACTGCTGCCCTGGCTGCTTTCACCACAAGTGCCTCTGGCACCCATGAAGCTCGTGACTAAACTCTGGAATGAGGAGTCCAGTGGCCGAAATGGCTCTAAGCATTCATGTTTCTACTATAATGCTGCTTCACACAAGGGCATTATTTGGGGAAACTAATTTATTTCTAGAACCATACCTTCAAAGTGTCTGGGAAATGTTGGTTTTTCCTTTCTAGCTCTCGAGTTACAGGGAATGGGAAATTAGTGCCAACAGTCCTATTCAGCATGAACACTTGTTCAGATTTCATCTTACATGATGTATTAATCAGGATAGGCTCTGTTATGCTGCCGTAATAAACAACCCTAAAATTTCAGTGATCTAAAACAATAAACATGGATTTCTTACTCACCAAATATCTGTTGCAGGCTGGTTGACCTTCCTCAAAGGTGCACCATCTAGAACAAATGACTTTCAAGACATTAAGGCAGGGGAAGGAAAAGGTAGAGGGGGCACATCAGCTATTAGCTGCTTCAGCTCAGGAGTGGCACATGTCACTTATGTCCACAGTCTATGGCCAGAGTTAACCCTATTGCTGCAAACTAAGCTGGGACGCAGGCTAGAAAATTAGGAGAGTACATAAAATACTTGGTGAATACTTATTTTCAGTCATGGAAAAAAGGGAGCACTTGGGATCTAAGTGGATTGATCCTGCTGTGAGTCTCCCTTTCCCTCTGTGAAAGCCTCTGAAGACAAAGATCCCAGGGCTCCTCAAATACAGATGTGCCTGCCTTACATATTAAAGGAGCTATAATCTAGATATCTGTATGGCATCCTTGAGGAATCAGCAAAAAGATTTCCTTCTCCATAAATATCTCTCTCACTGGCCTAAACTGGCACTTAAAACTTCCACCATTGACATTACTTTTTGTGTACTCCCTTAAAGATATGCATACTTAAATAAGTTAAGGCAATTTGCCATCTTGGATTGCACTGGAACACGCTCAGTGAGCAGGGAGCAGGGTGTGGGAAATGGACAGGAGGCATGCACTGAGGCATGAGAAAAGTAGACTGATGTCAGTGGATTCCATAGATCAGCAAGAGGGGCTTGAAGATGGAGAGCAGGGGGCTGGAAGGGAGTAAGCAAGGGACCCCAAGGACAAGGAGAAGGGGGCTTTAGGCAGAGTCTCCACATCACATCTTTGCCAAGGGCCTGACTTATTTTGGCCTCTAGGGCAGCCTTCCCCAGCTGCATCCAGTAAGGTCATAAATGTCTCTTTGAACTGAGCCTGCTTTTAGAAGATAAATTCAGAAATATCTATCCAACTAGACTGTGGTGAGCAGAATGAGGCTGAAATGGAATACTTGGCTCCCAAGTCCTGAGCTTCTGGACAGAGTCTGAGTGTTGACTTTATTTTTTTTATTTTTTAAAAATGTTTGTTTGTTTATTTATTTTAGGGATATAGTACAAGCAGAGGAGAGGTAGAGAGAGAGAGAGAGAGAGAGAGAGAGAGAGAGAGAATACCAAGCAGGCTCTGCACTGTTAGCAAGAGCCCCATATGGGGCTCAAACTCAGGAACTGTAAGATCATGACCTGGGCCGAAATCAAGATTTGGTCGCTTAGCCTATGAGCCACCTCAGCACCCCCCAAAATTGACTTTAAATAATACTTACTGGCACTCCTGGGCACGTTTCAAATACAACTGTGTGATCTTGAGCAAGCTACATGACATTTCTACATCTCTGGTGTGAGGATTAAATGAGAAAATGCATTTTAGGCACATAGCAGAGAATCAGAAGATCCTCAGCAAGCATTGGTGATAAAACCAAATGTAGAATCCCATTTGGTCTGTTCAACAAACCTGGTGGATGGGAAGCAAAGGGGTGATGGTCAGTAAGAGATGGCAGTGTCCCCAGGGACCAGCAAGAGTGAGAAGTCTTTCCTAGCCCTCGGCAGATGAACCCAGTGAACACTGGAGCCACGGGAGATGGGCTGTCTCTTGGGATCCATGATCATGGCTCAGGGGACACAGCTATCGAGACAGTCCTGGCCCAGTAGTAAAGGAGTGAGGGCAATTAATTGCTCATCCCTCTCTTCTCTTGCCTCCCAATCTCCTCCTGACATCTCCCACCAGCTGAGCATCACTAGAAGGCAGAGGGTAAAGGAGGCTGGGAATGGAGTCCATAGAGGTCAACTTCTTGAGGCCCATAGTACAGCCTGGTCCACAGAAGAGAATTTGCAGAGCTGGGGAGCAGAGCAGAATCAACCCCAAGCAAGAGGCTCCTCAAACTCTCACAGCCAAGAAACCAGGACACCCCTCCCCCCAGCAGTTGCTCAAACATGGGCTGACCCTCTCTTTCTTTCTCTCCCACAGCAGTGGTAAAGAAACCATGGACCAAGTGGGCTGTTGGGCAGAGGAGTCCCCACGCTATAACAGGGAGTAGAGGAGATACCTGATTTCTTTGGCTTGTCTTTCCCAGAAGATGAGGAGCAGGTATGAACCAGCACTCTCCCCCAAGACAAATGTCTCTCTATTCATGGGAGGAGTAGAGCAGACTCACATTTGTCATTGATGACACATGGCATACGGAGTTGGCCCTTTATGTATATTGTCTCTTTGAATCCTTAGGTGATTAACTCGTGGAAATCAACAGCTCCAGGGCCAGCTACCATTGGAGGGGACAGTCAGGCCTAGCTCTTAGAAACCTGGTGACACTTAGGAAGTTTGACTGCAAAGCCTCCCCTGCTCTCTGGCTCTCTGAGACCCACCTGAGCCCTGTGGGCCAAGCACCCATGTATCTCTCCTATCAGGAGAAAATAAAATGTCTGGTGAAGTTATTCACTCCAGGTGTTAGGAACTTAATGCATAATACCTCCCAGGAGAATGTGTATTTCTCAGGACAGCCAGAGAGTGGGTGGTACTGAACCAAAAGAGTGAATCACTAATAGTGGAATCCCAGGCATTTGGGGAGGTCATATTTCTTGGGTGGGTTCCTTCCTGACATTGTTTATATTATATAAAGTTGACAGCCACCTATTGTCCCCCTAAAGGAGATTGTCCCTATGGGTGCGGTGATGATGAGGAAAGAGAAGAACATTCAGGCTGGAGCCAGAGTGGTCTGATTTTCAAAAAAAAATCTGTCCCTTAGAATGAGAGGTGGCTTAAACACTCACACAGCCTCCCCAAGTGTGGTGAAGAGATCCTGTCTCCCCTCTGCAACCAGGTTCTCTTCACCTGGAACATGGTGCTGTCATTATGCAATGTCCCTGTTGGCAGAGGTGTTTGGGTCCCTTGTTTTCAAGTCTGTGCCATTTCCAAGAAGGAGCTGTGGCCTTTGAGTAGGACTGAGCTACTGAATAGCAGCCCCAGTGCCAAGTGAAGGAGCCAAGAAGAGGCAGAGAAGAGAAAGTCACGACTGTCACACAAAGATGAGACAATCGCCCCCCGTGGTAGCTGGATGGCAGTCCTGTTGTCCTGCAGCGGCCTTGGGGGCAGAATGGGGTCAAAGTTGGGCTGCGGGCAGAAAGAAGCCAGGCCAGGCCAAGCAAGAGAGAAGGGCAAAGCCCCTGGACAGAGGGATGTGAGAAAAGTTACTTTTGTCAGGAGGGTATCACTCGACATTCAAATCCAGCGCCCCATGAATTTATAAAAGCCAGGCTCAAGGAAAAGTTTTTCCTATTAGACTTAACCACATCATCAATAACAATAATCACTGTTACTATTTCTTAAGTGTTTAATCCAAAGGCAGTATGGAAGTTATCGACTGAAGTCCTGACGAAGGTCTAATTCACTCACCCAGCATGTATTTATTGAGTTTCTACTTAAGTCAGGCACTACCCTAGGCACTTAGGGCAGACCAAAGACTAGGACAGACAAAACCCTGGTCCCAGCGGCAGGGCCACCACATGCAATTAACAACACATCACTCTAGGGGGCACCGTATGATGCCTGGGCTACTTTGTGTATTGAGCAGCCTGGCGGCCCCTGTCTGCGGTGCTCTCATTCTAGCAGATGTAATCGAATACCAACAAGGTGGGCGAAATTCTCCTATTACAGTTTGAGACACAGAGGGCTAAGGAGCTTGCTGAGTTTTTCAGCCCCAAAGGACTGAGCCACAATTTATACCTAAAGACCTTGCAATCCACCTGTGCCACGTATGTGCCATTCTCTCCCTGGTGGGTGTAGAGATGAAGGTGTAGACAGGCTCATAGAGGCAGAGCTGGGTTGGCTGGCCCAGTAGCAGTACTGTGTCCTGACTGGATAGACTGGAACCAGCTCAGCGGTAACAGAGAATCTCTTGGGGAAGGCTGACTTAGCTATAGGAAGGTTTGATAACATCAGCTGCCTTCATAGTAAGGGTGGGGGGACTGGCCTTTTTATTTTTATCAGCTGGGGACTTATGTAGAAAGGTCCATCCCTGGGTAGACCTTGCTGTCGTGCAGGGCCAGAGGCAGCTATTGATTCTTGCATGTATCTATCGTTTACGAAATATCCTAGTTATATTGGCAGAGAAGTAGGTCCAGGTTTGTAAGGGTAAGCTCCAAACTCTTCTGGTTGAGAATGGAGTAGGACAGGTGCCCTTGGACAGGTTTCCTGAATAAAGTGAGCATGTGCAGCGAGAACGGAGAAGGTGCTCTCCTCTGAGGAGCTCATTCTGCTAGGGTTGGATCTAGTTTTCAGCGAACAGCATGAGTCTTGCCTTTGGACCAGACTCTGTGCTACCCGTCATGAAAGGAGGACAGCCACGTCTACGTTCTTCTGCCTTTTGTCCAAGCTTCTGTCTTGAAGGAAGAAAGATGGCCTCTGGTTGTCGTCCCCTCCTCTTCTGCTGGGTGTCCCTTCTCCCACCTGCAGGTGCACCAGTGTGTGGCTTCTGAGCCAACCTTCTGAGACCTGAACTGGGCCGCCAGAGATCTCATGGCTGCTGCTTTGGGGCGACAACCCTTGAGACTTGACACAGTTTTTCGATAGCCCCCTGGAGAAATGGAGAGGCTAAAGTAATAGAGGACAGAAGGTTATTTGGTGCCGGAGTCTGGGAAAAGGGGAACGGTAGAGGGAAGCTCGGTGTCCTAAAAACAAATTTCACCTCCCTCTCCGTTTTACCTAAGACGGGTGTTGCCTAGACAGCGTAAGTTCTGCAAAAGTGATTTTCGTGATGGTTTGGGCCAGGGGTGACAAACGTCTGGCACATTTGCTGTCATCTGTCTTCTTCCCACACCTTCTTCTGGCCACTGGGATGGTAGTTTCAGACCCTTCTCATTTTTTTTTTTTAATATATGAAATGTATTGTCTTCAGACCCTTCTCAAATCAGCATTCCATGCAGGCTCCATCCATCATAGTTGGCCTTTGAGATGAAGTCCCTTCCTTATGCCTGTTTAGAGGCCTTTTGCTGTGAGTTCTTTATGGTAGCTTTTTCCTGAGGTATCTCATCTTATTGTTGTGTCTTTCGCAGAACCTGGAAAGTCCGAACACAATTTGGTGTTGATTCACAGAATGTCCTCTGAATCGATGACCTTCGGTGTGTGCCAAAGCTGACTGACTCACTGGTCTCTTCCCCCAACCAAGCTGGTTCTCTGGGCTCGGCAGGAGTCCTGACTGAGACCTCTCCTTACTCCATATTCTCTTTATTACTAATGAGGCGTGGTTCCTTAATTACTAGGTGCTGGATACGAGAATTGATTTCCTTTGTTTCAGTGAATTTAGGAAAAGGCTTATGAACATTTCTTGCGCTTGACATGAACTGCTCGATTTTTTTTTTTTTTTTTAATTTCCGGCCTGCAAAGGTCACTGAAGGGAGACAAGGCAAAGTGACGCCTAGAGCATCACCAAGTATGAAATTCACCTTTATCATTGAAGCATTCAGATCCTTTGATACACGTTCCCTGGACACTCTGCTGCCTTATTTAAAGTGAAAAACAACCAGAATGTGGGAGGTGCCCCAGGTAGCTCAATATTCTGTGAGCTAAATGAGTGATATCAGTATATTAAATCACTAATAGCCCTCGTTGTAAAAAACTGTTCCAACATAGATGAGGCTAAATTTCCTACCTCAGGGTGTCCCACCTCTTGAACATAACTGACTCCTTAATGATTCAGAGTTTCAAAGCCTCAGGGTCCTAATCCTGAGAAGCAGAGAGTGGGGAAATTTTGCTGAAGTTTGTTGGCTGGCTACGGGATCTATTAAGAAATTGTCTTTGGTGGTATTAAATCCAAGACCTTTTTTTCAAGCCATTTTTTTTTTCTCATGAAAACCGTAAAGTTAATGAAGGTAGAGGCTGGTTAGAATTTCATTTAATGGATGAGCTCTTTCTCGAAGTCTTGGAGCGCTTATGTCTGAGGGCAAAATGTGTAGTTGTGCTGATCTGTGTCGGCCATTCCAGCACAAATAGCCTGAGGTTGCAATGGTTAGAATCATCCACACTGTCCCTGCCAAAACACGGATCCTGGCAGGTCACCTAGCCTCTGTTGGCCTCAGTTTCCTCCTCTGTAAAATGGGCGGAATAATCAGGCAAGGTGCAGTATTTAACCTAAGTGAGGAAAGTGGATTATTATTGCCCTAAAAAAACCTGTAGAAAGACATTAAAAATAATTTTATTCAATTGCATGTTGAAATTTATTTTTAAAATAGGGTTTGTGGAGGCATCTGGGTGGCTCAGTCAGTTAAGCGTCTGACTCTTGATTTCGGCTCGGGTCATGATCTCATGGCTCACGAGTTTGAGCCCCGTGTAGGGCTGTGCTCTGACAGTGTTGAGCATGCTTGGGATTCTGTCTTTGTCCCTCTCTCCCTCTCTCTCTGCCACTCCCCCACACGTGCACACTCCCCCCCCCCCGACCAAATAAATAAATAAACTTAAAAAAAAGATAAAATAGGATTTGTTGAATGGGTGATGGATATTAACAAGGGCACTTGTGAAAAGCACTGGGTGTTACATGTAGGTGATGAAATCACTAAATTCTACACCTTGCCAAAATGAAGCTCTCTACCCATTAACTAATAACGCCCTATTTTCCTCTTCCCCAGTCCCTGATAAACACCATTCTATTTTCTGCCTCTAGGAACCTGACTATTCTAGATGCCTCATATAAATGGGACCGTTTCTAGTCATTTTTATAAATGGGTCTTCTTAAAAAATACGAACTTAGCCTAATGAATATGTAATTCAGCATCCTGATTTCTTAACATTTTAAACATCTTATAAGATATTATAAACATCTTTTTGTATTGCTACATCCTCTGTATGAACATACCCGCAAAGGCTGGGCATTGTCACATTGAGTGGATATATCATTCATTATTATTCCTCCATAGTTTCAACTGCTTGCTATTTTAAACTTTTTTTTCAACGTTTTTTATTTATTTTTGGGACAGAGAGAGACAGAGCACGAACGGGGGAGGGGCAGAGAGAGAGGGAGACACAGAATCGGAAACAGGCTCCAGGCTCTGAGCCATCAGCCCAGAGCCCGACACGGGGCTCGAACTCCCGGACCGCGAGATCGTGACCTGGCTGAAGTCGGACGCTTAACCGACTGCGCCACCCAGGCACCCCAACTGCTTGCTATTTTAAAGAATGTGTTGAAAACAGTTCTGTGTAGAGCTTTTGTCGTATTGAGGCTCACGGTCTTTAGGGCAGATTCAAGAACTTAATGACTGGCTTGAAGGGAATGAGAACATTTTCAGGCTCGTGATCTACATTACCGAATGGCAAGGAAAAATTTTCAGATGATGTCATTGACAGCTGGGTGGGCTTCCTCCGGGGCTGTGAGGTCCTAGTCTCTTAGGACGGTGACCGCTTGTAGGGTTGATTCAAGCACTGACTGTGGTGGTGGGAGGGGCAAGGAAAGTTCCAAAATTCCTCTGTGGGAGAGGGTTAGACATGCTGATGTCTTCATTAGGGGGGAAGCAGAACATGTGAAACAAGCCCTGTTTTCCCTTTCAACGTGTGCTTTTTCGGGGGCAGCCTGGAGGTGTGCTGACGGCGGTTATGGAGAGTCTAGAGCCTTCTCCCACCCTAAACCACCTTTGGCTCCTCCAGCTGGTGGGATGGGCACTAGTGACCTTTTAAATCTTTCCCATCTCTGTGTTTTTGTGATTCCAGGGCTCTGCCACTGTGCAGGTCCACTGGCTGGACTCATCCACTTTAGTTTTCTCATGTCAGCGTGGGTCATCCAAACCTCTCTTTGGTTCTGTCCCAAGTGTCACAGAGAGGTGGACCCACCCTCTCCCTTCCCAGGAAAGCCCGTGTTGCAATGAGCACTCCTGTGCTTCTCCCCAGTGCTTTCTCGGTAGCACAGTCGGATGACACTGCTCTCGCTGCCCTCAGCTGCCCTCCGAGAAGACGTCACAACCACGAAAGATCCCAATCAGTCTGCTTTCTCCCTGTGGCACTGTGTGCTTTGGCTGCCTGGCCAGAAAGCGGGGCCTATTTTTACCTATCATTCTGATACTATCTCGGGTGTAATTGGAATTGAGCTCTCAGTGTGGAAATTCTTACTCAGAACACAAAGGATTGAAGAGAACTCGGAGGCTGAACTCTGGAAGGACTCTTGCCCGACTCCTCTTGGCAGAGATGGCTCTGGTTTCTCGGAGCGGTGGTGTGGCCAACAGGTGGGTGTTGCCCAGGAAATTGTTTTTTCTGCTTTCTCAGTAGCTATGGGCCATGGGGAACACTGCCATTTCCGGCCTTCTCTGCATTATTTGATGAAAATGCAGGTGGACTGCCCTGTGGTTTAATTCCAATGGCAGAGCAGTTAGCATTTGCTGGTTTTTCTTGTCCCAGTGGGAACGCTGGTTTGCATCTCACTGTGCTTCCCTTGAGATGTTGTGTGGGGTCCTTTAACCTGCAACGTGCCCCTCTGAGTGACGCCCACCCAGATTCCAATCAGATCTAAATCAATGGTCTCAGCCTTGAGAGCTGCCTGTGTGTGTAAAGGCCTACAGGTGCTGCCCACACCAGCAATATCAGCTGAAGAGTGTTTTCAAGGGACATCATTTCAATGATCTGTGACATCTGTTTCTTTTCTGAGTTTTTCCCTGCACAGCTAATGCAATGATTGTTTTTATTTTATTATTATTTTTTCAACGTTTTTTTAATTTATTTTTGGGACAGAGAAAGACAGAGCATGAACGGGGGAGGGGCAGAGAGAGAGGGAGACACAGCATCGGAAACAGGCTCCAGGCTCCGAGCCATCCGCCCAGAGCCTGACGCGGGGCTCGAACTCACGGACCGCGAGATCGTGACCTGGCTGAAGTCGGACGCTTAACCGACTGCGCCACCCAGGCGCCCCGCAATGATTGTTTTTAAATTAGATTCTCTTTTTTTCTGTCATTCCTGTTATTTCTTATGTGAGGCCGATTCTAACATAATAGCAAACAATGGACGCACATTTCCCAGACAAAGTCATGATTTTATGAAGACAGGAAAGGGCTTGTGATAATTTCTGTGAAATCCATATTTGATCGTTCGTCTCCTTTCTCAGCTGAGAGGTGAGTTCTGACAGTGCTCAGTACAAAAAAGATAAGGTTGTGATTTTCTTTTTTACATTTTAACTAACTATTTTTAAATCTTTATTACGGAACCAAAGCATGCAGAAGTGGAATAACTCAACATACCCTAGATAGCTACCTCCAAGGCTCCATGTTGATCAACCTTTGGCCAATTCTGCCTCTTCTGATCTCCATCCACTCGCTGACTCCAGATTCCTTTGGAGCATATCTTAGACATCCTGTCATTTCACACCTAAGTTTTGTACCATGTGGCTCTAGAAGAGAAACATTCCCTTGAAAAGTCTATCTCTACTTTTTAAATGGAGAAACACGTGGAACATTTTCAGAGAGGATTTAGAAAAGGATGATACTCTCTCTCTTTAATTAAAAATTGATTAAACTAATCCACATTAATTGTTACCAGGACAGACGTATTAGGAATAGGGATGGGAATAGATACAATTAAAGAGAAGTCATTCAGAAGGATATGTTGTAATTTTTTAGTCACTTGTTGAAATCAAGGCTTTATTCTGCAGAACACAATTATTCACTTGGTTCAGAATTATATACGTTGAATGTATCTCACCAGAGGTAAGCTCAGGTCCAACTGATTTACTTTTCCATTTGCGTGACTGTGGGTTAGTCATGTTAGCTTTGTCTAGATGTCTCCAAGCATTTTTGACTGCATACTTCTATCAGTAAAGAATTAAGCGTGTATCCATAGTATGAATTATTTATTTAGAAATCGTCTGTATACTCTATTATGGTGGTAAGTGAAGTATATTGTAAACCACATATAAAATAGAAACTAAAGAATTAACTGATAAATAGGTTATCAGCAGGTCTAATAGGTACAGCAGGTCTAATATTTTCTTCCTGCCCTCAGTGGATATTCTTGTGCGTGCCCCAATTTGAAGACAACTGGAGAAGGCAGTGCGAGGCAATATACATCATAGCGAGGTATCAGTTGTCAAGCAGGACTGCCTGGGTTTGAATCCTGGTGCCGCTGCTCCTTAGCTGTGTGATTTTGTACACATCACTTAGCTCCTCTCAATCTGTCCTCTCATTTGTAATACGAAGGCATTCAGGCCTTATAGGGTATCGTAAGGTTTAATCCTTGCTCAGTGCCCATTGTGTGGTAAGCGTTCAATACATTTTAGCTAATAATGATGACGATGATACTGCAGTCCTAGAGGGCTGGACCAAGGTTTGGCTTCCTCTTTGTACAGAGTGCCTGGCGCACACTTATTGGCACTTATTTCAGTGTTCGGTGTGCTGATGGTGGTGCGGGTGATGACACTTACGGGGATGGTCATACTGATGACCAAAAACACAGTGTACGTATCGTCACTCACTCGGTTTTATTTGCATTGATGATGATGACGGTTACAGGGACGGTCACATTGAGAGTGGTGAATATGACCAGCAGCAGGAGCCCTTTTGCATTCCCTACTGGAACTACATCATCAGTGTTTGCATTTGTCTTTCCTAAGAATTTACCCATCTGACAAATATGTTGACTAACTTGTTTTGCTGTCTCCCTTCCTGGCCTCTCTGCCCTGTTGATCTGTGTGCTGCTCTGCCCTCCTCTTGTGCTCTCGTGTCTCCATCTCTCTGTAGAGCCTGCTGCTCCGCTTGCCCACACACAGGTCCCAGAGACGAACCAGCCCCTGTTCAGTGCAGGGCCATTTCTTTGCCAGTGGCTATTTGGTTCTCATGTCAAAGAAGCTGCCTATCAGCCCCTGAGGACTATGGGTAGTGCTAGAACCTATGAAGTGTGGCCTTTTATGGCCTTATGCAAGACCACATGGCCTTTATGGTCTGTGTCTTTTCAGGTATGAAAAAGGGCAGATGTGGTAGGAAATAAACTCATCTGCTTATGTAAATCTGGGGCAAATGCCCAAACCTGATCAGGCAGAGGTTCCTGGAATGCTCTTGTTCAGGAAGTCTGCCATCCAGCTCTGTGCCTCTGCTTCCCAAGGGAGGGAAGAGGGCTCCTGAGAAGGGCTGGATCCCCACTGGCATGAGATCTCAAGAAAGCTCTTGAGGAAGGACTTTCTCCTTTCCAAAATCAGGACAAAGGAAGGCTAGGGTTGTCCCCGGTGGTGCCAAAAGTAAGGGTAATTACAATAAAAATTTGCCTTAGGCTCTTTTTCTGGGGGCTTGTGTTTTTCCCATGAACCTCGTTGGCTGGGCTTTTGGGAAATATGCCCCACCCCCACCAGGAGTGGTTCAGGTTTTAAATGTTTAAGAAATTCAAAGGTCTGAGGTTGACATTTCATTGGAAGCACCCTGAACTCTTTCATTCTAGATATTGACTTGGGAATTAATCTCTTTAGGGAATTCCAAATAGAGTGGCACCTCATACCCTTCCATTTTTAATCTTTGTCTATAGACCATGTGGTATCTACCTCTAATATTCTGAAAATGAGTACTGACACCTAAGAATATATGTTTATCTCTTCATACTAATTCTTCAACTGGGATGTTGCTCGTGTCTCAAAATGACTAGAGTATGGAGTGTGTGATTCTGTAGAATGAGATTGTGTGCTCCTAAAACACTAGCTAGGGGGGAATTGCTCTTTAATACAAATATTCTAATGATTTCAAATACTTTATCAGTTCTATACTTAATTCTAAATAGTCTTGGGGTTAAAATACACTTATCTAATAACCAAACAGTCATGCTATTCCAAACAGTTTGGGATTGCCTTCCCATCCACGGTTTTGGAAGTTTCCTTGGCTGGGAGACTCTAGCCCAGGGAAGACAAATATATTTCTATTTGTGACTCTGATGAAGTGGACTGCATCCTTTGGATAGTCACTCGAACAAGACTGGTCACGGGACTGATTTCTCAAGCAGAGGTGAAAATGAAAGCCAGGCTGCTGTGTGGTTGGAGAGATGGAGCTTGCATCCATACTTAGGAGCATTGTTTGGGCTAAACATGGCGGACTTGCCAGTCACATGTATCATCTCCTTTTTCCAAATCCAACCCCTGATGATAGGAAAGGAATAAAAGAGAAGAAATATGTCCATCCACTGATGAACAGATACACAAAATATGGTACATCCACACAATGGAATATTATCCAGCCATAAAAAGACATGAAGTCTACGTCTACAAAATGGATGAATCCTGAAAATGTTACGCGAAGTGAAAGAGACCAGTCACAAAAGGTCACATATTGTACGATTCTGTTTATTTGAAAAGCCCCAAATAGACAAATCCATAGGAATAGAAAGCAGATTGGTGGTTTCCAGGGGATGGGACCGAGGAGAAGCAGGGAGTGACTGCTTGATAGGTATGGGGTTTCCTCTTGGGGTGATGAAAATGTTTGGAACTATATAGAGGTGATGGTTGC